>NW_022145597.1:29566796-29761796 GCF_000002235.5 Strongylocentrotus purpuratus
TGGGGTCGAACCCGATACCTTCCAGTTACCAGGCGATTGCCTACCCACTAGACTAAAGTGTCACATTGCTAATCTCCATGTTTTTTTTTTCATACTTATACTTATTGTTGTAGATGTAGCAAAAGAAAAAAAACGCAACAGCTGGGGGTCGAACCCGATACCTTCCAGTTACAGGCGATTGCCTACCACTAGACTAATTGTCCACATTGCTAATCCTCCATGTTTTTTTTCATACTTATACTTATTGTTGTAGATGTAGCAAAAGAAAAAACGCAACCGCTGGGCTCGAACCCGATACCTTCCAGTTATCAGACATTGCCTACCCACTACTAAAGTGTCACATTGCTAATCTTCATGTATTCTTCATACTTACACTAATTGTTAGATGTAGCAAAGAGTTTTCTGATACTAATTCAGAGAGTCGCTTGTTAAAGAAGAGTATTACATGCTATTTTTTCTTTGTTGAGGGGGGGTGTCCCCCTTTAAAAAAGAGATGACAAGTCAATATTATGGAGTGAAGAAGAAAAAAATAACATGGGTTTATATAAAGGAGAAACTGAGACTCGAACCGAGTACATTGCATTGTGAAGTGATCACTTTTATCCACAAGACCATTTTGCCTCACCGTGATAACTGGTTCGCTTTTTGTTGTTAACACTTTCTTCTGCATGCTAATGACTTTACAAAATGTGCCGATTACTGATTTGACGCTTTCGGGATGCATTATTATCATCATTTTTGTAGTCCGATGTTGTCAGATTGCCCGTATTTTTTTCTTTCAGTTACTGATATTACTGATAAATAGTGAGGTTTTATGTTTATTTCATTTAATTTGCAAACTGCTGACTTAAACTTAAAGTGATATGACAAGAGGCCCTGCCCTCACATAGTATAATGAATAGAACACGGGTCTATTCAATTCAGTATATGCTACGAATTCTATAACAGGGCACCAATGAATAGGAAGCTTGGCTATTCGATTCTGTTTTCAATAGCTTCACCTGCAATTTTTGAATAGTTACGTAACAAACTACTCAGCTCTTTCTGACATGGCATCAATAATATTGTGAATTGAAAACAAACCTGACCCTCCCTTCATTGTGACTTTTGTTTGGTCAAATGCGAGGATTACCAAAGGAGGTAATAATAGCATTCCTGACATTGCAACAATGACCGCGTTATTTTGATGCATTGTCCCTAAACCTACCGAAGGCTCTTTGTCCTTGTCTGGGAGGACAAGCACTTTAGACTGGGGCTGTAGTCTGATTTCAAGAAAGGAAAAACAATTTCGGGCAGTTCAAATAATGCTTGGAAATGGAAATTCAAATGATACCGTTTTAAAAACCGAAAGATATGGTTTGAGGACAAGAGCAGGATGTAATTCATTGCTCGGCAATCTTGACTGTATTTAAAACAGAGCATCCAATATACCTGATATTTAATAGTACTGTACAATGTCAATTAATAAAATAACTAAATAAACAAACAAATAATGGACCTCTTTAGCCAAGACTGTGGATTTTTATTGTTTGAGCACTAAATGATTCTGCTCGGTCATACAGGCTAGGTGGGGGAATGCTTTCATAGACTTAAATTTGAAAGCCCTTTGTATCACTTCGTGCAAAATGACATAGGGCACTTCTAATAAATTTATACGAGAAGTAAAACCCTGTTCATCATTGTTTTCGTGTTGCAAGTTGTTTACAGACTGAAAAGGGATAGTACGGGACTGTAGAGAGTGAATAAAACTAGAAATTATAATTGCAAATGTAAAACAACGTTGTAAACCTAGCAATAAAGGCTCTTGAATGCAGTTTTTTAATGGACATGGCTTTGGGCTACCGCTACCGCCGCTAGGCTACGCTGTCGATTGCCAGCTAGCTGTCGATTGCCAGCTAGCTGTCGATTGCCAGCTAGCTGTCTAGATGTACCCCCTGGCGATTAATGTGGGGGGGGGGGGGTGATTTTTCAAATTTTCGAGGGCCAAACGAAAAATAGTGCTCTCTACCCCCCCCCCCCCCCCCCCCCCCCTTCCCCCTCTACCACTGAGTGAAATATCGGCCGGCACGATTTTTTTTTATTTCAGCACATTAAATTTCAATTGATTTCAAGTTTGGGCCCCCCTAAGAAATCCTGAATCCGCGCCGATACCCCCCCCCCCCCCCAAATAAAAATCGCAAGGTTCCCCTGTAGTTTTTTTCTACATTGCTCCCCCCCCCCCCGCAAAGGTCCCTATTTTCTCATTGTTTTACTCATCAACAACAACAACAACAATAATATTTATTATAAACTCCAAAATTGGTTTGTTTTTATAAATAATATATCTGCCCGGCCAAATATTTGAATAAGTATGTAGATTAGATCATCAGACTTTATTACACTGATGAGTGTATTGGGTTCTCTTCACTTGTCTCTTTCTGGCTCTCTTTCTCTTTCTCTCTCTCTCTCTCTCTCATTGGGACTGAAAAAGTATTGAATGTAATAATGTTTGATAAATAGATAAAACAGGATTCCTGTCCTTCTTGTACTTCGTAAATATAATACTTTACCTTGCTTACAAGTTAACTGCAAGCTCATTGTATAGATCATTAAGAGAATAGCAATAAATATGGACTTTGAGTGAGATCAAAATGGGTTTGACATCAGTTTTTCTTTTTCAAAGATTAAAAAAAAGCAACAGCTGGGTGTCGACCCGATACCTTCCAGTTACCAGGCGATTGCCTACCACTAGACTAAAGTGTCACATTGCTAATCTCCATGTTTTTTTTTTCATACTTATACTTATTGTTGTAGATGTAGCAAAGAAAAAAACGCAACAGCTGGGGGTCGAACCCGATACCTTCCAGTTACCAGGCGATTGCCTACCCACTAGACTAAAGTGTCACATTGCTAATCTCCATGTTTTTTTTTTCATACTTATACTTATTGTTGTAGATGTAGCAAAAGAAAAAACGCAACAGCTGGGGGTCGAACCGATACCTTCCAGTTACCAGGCGATTGCCTACCCACTAGACTAAAGTGTCACATTGCTAATCTCCATGTTTTTTTTCATACTTATACTTATTGTTGTAGATGTAGCAAAAGAAAAAAACGCAACAGCTGGGCTCGACCCGATACCTTCCAGTTATCAGACGATTGCCTACCCACTAGACTAAAGTGTCACATTGCTAATCTTCATGTATTCTTCATACTTACACTAATTGTTGTAGATGTAGCAAAAGATGTTTTCTGACTAATTCAGAGAGTCGCTTGTTAAAGAAAGTATTACATGCTATTTTTTCTTTGTTGAGGGGGGGGGGGGTGTCCCCTTAAAAAGAGATGACAAGTCAATATTATGGAGTGAAGAAGAAAAAAAATAACATGGGTTTATATAAAGGAGAAACTGAGACTCGAACCGAGTACATTGCATTGTGAAGTGATCACTTTTATCCACAAGACCATTTTGCCTCACCGTGATAACTGGTTCGCTTTTTGTTGTTAACACTTTCTGCATGCTATGACTTTACAAAATGTGCCGATTTACTGATTTGACGCTTTCGGGATGCATTATTATCATCATTTTTGTAGTCCGATGTTGTCAAGATTGCCCGTATTTTTTTTTCTTTCAGTTACTGATATTACTGATATATAGTGAGGTTTTATGTTTATTTCATTTATTTGCAACTGCTGACTTAAACTTAAAGTGATATGACAAGAGGCCACTGCCCTCACATAGTATAATGAATAGAACACGGGTCTATTCAATTCAGTATATGCTACGAATTCTATAACAGGGCACCAATGAATAGGGAAGCTTGGCTATTCGATTCTGTTTTCAATAGCTTGCACCTGCAATTTTTGAATAGTTACGTAACAAACTACTCAGCTCTTTCTGACATGGCATCAATAATATTAGTGAATTGAAAACACCTGACCCTCCCTTCATTGAGTGACTTTTGTTTGGTCAATGCGAGGATTACCAAAGAGGAGGTAATAATAGCATTCCTGACATTGCAACAATGACCGCGTTATTTTGATGCATTGTCCCTAAACCTACCGAAGAGGCTCTTTGTCCTTGTCTGGGAGGACAAGCACTTTAGACTGGGGCTGTAGTCTGATTTCAAGAAAGGAAACAATTTCGGGACAGTTCAAAATAATGCTTGGAAATGGAAATTCAAATGATACCGTTTTAAAACCAGAAAGATATGGTTTGAGGACAAGAAGCAGGATGTAATTCATTGCTCGGCAATCTTGACTGTATTTAAAACAGAGCATCCATATACCTGATATTTAATAGTACTGTACAATGTCAATTAAATAAAATAACTAAATAAACAAACAAATAATGGACCTCTTTAGCCAAGACTGTGGATTTTTATTGTTGAGCACTAAATGATTCTGCTCGGTCATACAGGCTAGGTGGGGAATGCTTTCAATAGACTTAAATTTGAAAAGCCCTTTGTATCACTTCGTGCAAAATGACATAGGGCACTTCTAATAATTTATACGAGAAGTAAAACCCTGTTCATCATTGTTTTCGTGTTGCAAAGTTGTTTACAGACTGAAAAAGGGATAGTACGGGACTGTAGAGAGTGAATAAAACTAGGAAATTAAATTGCAAATGTAAAACAACGTTGTAAACCTAGCAATAAGAGGCTCTTGAATGCAGTTTTTAATGGACATGGCTTTGGGGCTACCCGCTACCGCCGCTAGGCTACGCTGTCGATTGCCAGCTAGCTGTCGATTGCCAGCTAGCTGTCGATTGCCAGCTAGCTGTCTAGATGGGACCCCCCTGGCGATTAATGTGGGGGGGGGGGGGGTGATTTTTCAAATTTTCGAGGGCCAAACGAAAAAATAGTGCTCTCTACTCTACCCCCCCCCCCCCCCCCTCCCCTTCCCCCTCTACCACTGAGTGAAATATCGCCCGGCACGATTTTTTTTTATTTCAGCACATTAAATTCAAATTGATTTCAAGTTTGGGCCCCCCTAAGAAATCCTGAATCCGCGCCGATACCCACCCCCCCCCCCCCCCAAATAAAAATCGCAAGGTCCCCTGTAGTTTTTTTTCTACATTGCTCCCCCCCCCCGCAAAAGGTCCCTATTTTCTCATTGTTTTACATCATCACAACAACAACAACATAATATTTATTATAAAACTCCAAATTGGTTTGTTTTTATAAATAATAATATCTGCCCGGCCAATATTTGAAATAAGTATGTAGATTAAGATCATCAGACTTTATTACACTGATGAGGTGTATTGGGTTCTCTTCACTTGTCTCTTTCTGGCTCTCTTTCTCTTTCTCTCTCTCTCTCTCTCTCTCATTGGGACTGAAAAAGTATTGAATGTAATAATGTTTGATAAATAGATAAAACAGGATTCCTGTCCTTCTTGTACTTCGTAAATATAATACTTTACCTTGCTTACAAGTTAACTGCAAGCTCATTGTATAGATCAATTAAGAGAATAGCAATAAATATGGACTTTGAGTGAGATCAAAATGGGTTTGACATCAGTTTTTCTTTTTCAAAGATTAAAAAAAAGCAACAGCTGGTGTCGAACCCGATACCTTCCAGTTACCAGGCGATTGCCTACCCACTAGACTAAAGTGTCACATTGCTAATCTCCATGTTTTTTTTTTCATACTTATACTTATTGTTGTAGATGTAGCAAAAAAAAAACGCAACAGCTGGGGGTCGAACCCGATACCTTCCAGTTACCAGGCGATTGCCTACCCACTAGACTAAAGTGTCACATTGCTAATCTCCATGTTTTTTTTTTCATACTTATACTTATTGTTGTAGATGTAGCAAAAGAAAAAACGCAACAGCTGGGGGTCGAACCCGATACCTTCCAGTTACCAGGCGATTGCCTACCCACTAGACTAAAGTGTCACATTGCTAATCTCCATGTTTTTTTTTTCATACTTATACTTATTTTGTAGATGTAGCAAAAGAAAAAAACGCAACAGCTGGGGCTCGAACCCGATACCTTCCAGTTATCGACGATTTGGCCTACCCACTAGACTAAAGTGTCACATTGTAAATCTTCATGTATCCTTCTACTTACACTAATTTTTGTAGATTAGCAAAAGATGTTTTTCTGACTAATTCAGAGAGTCGCTTGTTAAAGAAAGAGTATTAAATGCTATTTTTTCTTTGTTGGGGGGGGGGGGGTGTCCCCTTTAAAAAAGAGATGACAAGTCAATATTATGGAGTGAAGAAGAAAAAAAATAACATGGGTTTATATAAAGGAGAAACTGAGACTCGAACCGAGTACATTGCATTGTGAAGTGATCACTTTTATCCACAAGACCATTTTGCCTCACCGTGATAACTGGTTCGCTTTTTGTTGTTAACACTTTTCTGCATGCTAATGACTTTACAAAATGTGCCGATTTACTGATTTGACGCTTTCGGGATGCATTATTATCATCATTTTTGTAGTCCCGATGTTGTCAAGATTGCCCGTTTTGTTTTCTTTCAGTTACTGATATTACTGATATAATAGTGAGGTTTTATGTTTATTTCATTTAATTTGCAAACTGCTGACTTAAACTTAAAGTGATATGACAAGAGGCCACTGCCCTCACATAGTATAATGAATAGAACACGGGTCTATTCAATTCAGTATATGCTACGAATTCTATAACAGGCAACCAATGAATAGGGAAGCTTGGCTATTCGATTCTGTTTTCAATAGCTTGCACCTGCAATTTTTGAATAGTTACGTAACAAACTACTCAGCTCTTTCTGACATGGCATCAATATATTAGTGAATTGAAAACCAACCTGACCCTCCCTTCATTGAGTGACTTTTGTTTGGTCAAATGCGAGGATTACCAAAGAGGAGGTAATAATAGCATTCCTGACATTGCAACAATGACCGCGTTATTTTGATGCATTGTCCCTAAACCTACCGAAGAGCTCTTTGTCCTTGTCTGGAGGACAAGCACTTTAGACTGGGCTGTAGTCTGATTTCAAGAAAGGAAAACAATTTCGGGACAGTTCAAAATAATGCTTGGAAATGGAAATTCAAATGATACCGTTTTTAAAACCAAAGATATGGTTTGAGGACAAAAGCAGGATGTAATTCATTGCTCGGCAATCTTGACTGTATTTTAAAACAGAGCATCCAATATACCTGATATTTGATAGTACTGTACAATGTCAATTAAATAAAATAACTAAATAAACAAACAAATAATGGACCTCTTTAGCCAAGACTGTGGATTTTTATTGTTGAGGCACTAATGATTCTGCTCGGTCATACAGGCTAGGTGGGGGAATGCTTTCAATAGACTTAAATTTGAAAAGCCCTTTGTATCACTTCGTGCCAAAATGACATAGGGCACTTCTAATAAATTTATACGAGAAGTAAAACCCTGTTCATCATTGTTTTCCGTGTTGCAAAGTTGTTTACAGACTGAAAAAGGGATAGTACGGGGACTGTAGAGAGTGAATAAAACTAGGAAATTATAATTGCAAATGTAAAACAACGTTGTAAAAACCTAGCAATAAGAGGCTCTTGAATGCAGTTTTTAAATGGACATGGCTTTGGGGCTACCCGCTACCGCCGCCAGGCTGTCGATTGCCAGCTAGCTGTCGATTGCCAGCTAGCTGTCGATTGCCAGCTAGCTGTCGATTGCCATCTAGCTGTCTAGATGGGACCCCCCTGGCGATTAATGTGGGGGGGGGGGGGGGGGTGATTTTTCAAATTTTCGAGGGCCAAACGAAAAAATAGTGCTCTCTACCCCCCCCCCCCCCTCCCCCTTCCCCCTCTAATACCACTGAGTGAAATATCGGCCGGCACGATTTTTTTTTATTTCAGCACATTAAATTTCAAATTGATTTCAAGTTTGGGCCCCCCTAAGAAATCCTGAATCCGCGCCGATACCCACCCCCCCCCCCAAATAAAAATCGCAAGGTTCCCCTGTAGTTTTTTTCTACATTGCTCCCCCCCCCCCCCCGCAAAAGGTCCCTATTTTCTCATTGTTTTACATCATCAACAACAACAACAACAATAATATTTATTATAAAACTCCAAAATTGGTTTGTTTTTATAAATAATAATATCTGCCCGGCCAAATATTTGAAATAAGTATGTAGATTAAGATCATCAGACTTTATTACACTGATGAGGTGTATTGGGTTCTCTTCACTTGTCTCTTTCTGGCTCTCTTTCTCTTTCTCTCTCTCTCTCTCTCTCATTGGGACTGAAAAAGTATTGAATGTAATAATGTTTGATAAATAGATAAAACAGGATTCCTGTCCTTCTTGTACTTCGTAAATATAATACTTTACCTTGCTTACAAGTTAACTGCAAGCTCATTGTATAGATCAATTAAGAGAATAGCAATAAATATGGACTTTGAGTGAGATCAAAATGGGTTTGACATCAGTTTTTCTTTTTCAAAGATTAAAAAAAAGCAACAGCTGGGTGTCGAACCCGATACCTTCCAGTTACCAGGCGATTGCCTACCCACTAGACTAAGTGTCACATTGCTAATCTCCATGTTTTTTTTTTCATACTTATACTTATTGTTGTAGATGTAGCAAAGAAAAAAAACGCAACAGCTGGGGGTCGAACCCGATACCTTCCAGTTACCAGGCGATTGCCTACCCACTAGACTAAAGTGTCACATTGCTAATCTCCATGTTTTTTTTTTCATACTTATACTTATTGTTGTAGATGTAGCAAAGAAAAAAACGCAACAGCTGGGGGTCGAACCCGATACCTTCCAGTTACCAGGCGATTGCCTACCCACTAGACTAAAGTGTCACATTGCTAATCTCCATGTTTTTTTTTCATACTTATACTTATTGTTGTAGATGTAGCAAAAGAAAAAAACGCAACAGCTGGGGCTCGAACCCGATACCTTCCAGTTATCAGACGATTGCCTACCCACTAGACTAAAGTGTCACATTGCTAATCTTCATGTATTCTTCATACTTACACTAATTGTTGTAGATGTAGCAAAAGATGTTTTCTGACTAATTCAGAGAGTCGCTTGTTAAAGAAAGAGTATTACATGCTATTTTTTCTTTGTTGAGGGGGGGGGGGGGGGTGTCCCCTTTAAAAAAGAGATGACAAGTCAATATTATGGAGTGAAGAAGAAAAAAAATAACATGGGTTTATATAAAGGAGAAACTGAGACTCGAACCGAGTACATTGCATTGTGAAGTGATCACTTTTATCCACAAGACCATTTTGCCTCACCGTGATAACTGGTTCGCTTTTTGTTGTTAACACTTTCTGCATGCTAATGACTTTACAAAATGTGCCGATTTACTGATTTGACGCTTTCGGGATGCATTATTATCATCATTTTTGTAGTCCGATGTTGTCAAGATTGCCCGTATTTTTTTTCTTTCAGTTACTGATATTACTGATATAATAGTGAGGTTTTATGTTTATTTCATTTAATTTGCAAACTGCTGACTTAAACTTAAAGTGATATGACAAGAGGCCACTGCCCTCACATAGTATAATGAATAGAACACGGGTCTATTCAATTCAGTATATGCTACGAATTCTATAACAGGGCACCAATGAATAGGGAAGCTTGGCTATTCGATTCTGTTTTCAATAGCTTGCACCTGCAATTTTTGAATAGTTACGTAACAAACTACTCAGCTCTTTCTGACATGGCATCAATAATATTAGTGAATTGAAAACAAACCTGACCCTCCCTTCATTGAGTGACTTTTGTTTGGTCAAATGCGAGGATTACCAAAGAGGAGGTAATAATAGCATTCCTGACATTGCAACAATGACCGCGTTATTTTGATGCATTGTCCCTAAACCTACCGAAGAGGCTCTTTGTCCTTGTCTGGGAGGACAAGCACTTTAGACTGGGGCTGTAGTCTGATTTCAAGAAAGGAAAACAATTTCGGGACAGTTCAAAATAATGCTTGGAAATGGAAATTCAAATGATACCGTTTTAAAAACCAGAAAGATATGGTTTGAGGACAAGAAGCAGGATGTAATTCATTGCTCGGCAATCTTGACTGTATTTAAAACAGAGCATCCAATATACCTGATATTTAATAGTACTGTACAATGTCAATTAAATAAAATAACTAAATAAACAAACAAATAATGGACCTCTTTAGCCAAGACTGTGGATTTTTATTGTTGAGCACTAAATGATTCTGCTCGGTCATACAGGCTAGGTGGGGGAATGCTTTCAATAGACTTAAATTTGAAAAGCCCTTTGTATCACTTCGTGCAAAATGACATAGGGCACTTCTAATAAATTTATACGAGAAGTAAAACCCTGTTCATCATTGTTTTCGTGTTGCAAAGTTGTTTACAGACTGAAAAAGGGATAGTACGGGACTGTAGAGAGTGAATAAAACTAGGAAATTATAATTGCAAATGTAAACACACGTTGTAAACCTAGCAATAAGAGGCTCTTGAATGCAGTTTTTAAATGGACATGGCTTTGGGGCTACCCGCTACCGCCGCCAGGCTACGCTGTCGATTGCCAGCTAGCTGTCGATTGCCAGCTAGCTGTCGATTGCCAGCTAGCTGTCGATTGCCAGCTAGCTGTCGATTGCCAGCTAGCTGTCGATTGCCAGCTAGCTGTCGATTGCCAGCTAGCTGTCGATTGCCAGCTAGCTGTCGATTGCCAGCTAGCTGTCGATTGCCAGCTAGCTGTCGATTGCCAGCTAGCTGTCGATTGCCAGCTAGCTGTCGATTGCCAGCTAGCTGTCGATTGCCAGCTAGCTGTCGATTGCCAGCTAGCTGTCGATTGCCAGCTAGCTGTCGATTGCCAGCTAGCTGTCTAGATGGGACCCCCCTGGCGATTAATGTGGGGGGGGGGGGGGGGTGATTTTTCAAATTTTCGAGGGCCAAACGAAAAAATAGTGCTCTCTACCCCCCCCCCCCCCCTCCCCCTTCCCCCTCTACCACTGAGTGAAATATCGGCCGGCACGATTTTTTTTTATTTCAGCACATTAAATTTCAAATTGATTTCAAGTTTGGGCCCCCTAAGAAATCCTGAATCCGCGCCGATACCCACCCCCCCCCCCCAAATAAAAATCGCAAGGTTCCCCTGTAGTTTTTTTCTACATTGCTCCCCCCCCCCCCCCCGCAAAAGGTCCCTATTTTCTCATTGTTTTACATCATCAACAACAACAACAACAATAATATTTATTATAAAACTCCAAAATTGGTTTGTTTTTATAAATAATAATATCTGCCCGGCCAAATATTTGAAATAAGTATGTAGATTAAGATCATCAGACTTTATTACACTGATGAGGTGTATTGGGTTCTCTTCACTTGTCTCTTTCTGGCTCTCTTTCTCTTTCTCTCTCTCTCTCTCTCTCATTGGGACTGAAAAAGTATTGAATGTAATAATGTTTGATAAATAGATAAAACAGGATTCCTGTCCTTCTTGTACTTCGTAAATATAATACTTTACCTTGCTTACAAGTTAACTGCAAGCTCATTGTATAGATCAATTAAGAGAATAGCAATAAATATGGACTTTGAGTGAGATCAAAATGGGTTTGACATCAGTTTTTCTTTTTCAAAGATTAAAAAAAAAGCAACAGCTGGGTGTCGAACCCGATACCTTCCAGTTACCAGGCGATTGCCTACCCACTAGACTAAAGTGTCACATTGCTAATCTCCATGTTTTTTTTTTCATACTTATACTTATTGTTGTAGATGTAGCAAAAGAAAAAAACGCAACAGCTGGGGGTCGAACCCGATACCTTCCAGTTACCAGGCGATTGCCTACCCACTAGACTAAAGTGTCACATTGCTAATCTCCATGTTTTTTTTTTCATACTTATACTTATTGTTGTAGATGTAGCAAAAGAAAAAAACGCAACAGCTGGGGTCGAACCCGATACCTTCCAGTTACCAGGCGATTGCCTACCCACTAGACTAAAGTGTCACATTGCTAATCTCCATGTTTTTTTTTCATACTTATACTTATTGTTGTAGATGTAGCAAAAGAAAAAACGCAACAGCTGGGGGTCGAACCCGATACCTTCCAGTTATCAGACGATTGCCTACCCACTAGACTAAAGTGTCACATTGCTAATCTTCATGTATTCTTCATACTTACACTAATTGTTGTAGATGTAGCAAAAGATGTTTTCTGACTAATTCAGAGAGTCGCTTGTTAAAGAAAGAGTATTACATGCTATTTTTTCTTTTTGTTGAGGGGGGGGGGGTGTCCCCTTTAAAAAAGAGATGACAAGTCAATATTATGGAGTGAAGAAGAAAAAAAATAACATGGGTTTATATAAAGGAGAAACTGAGACTCGAACCGAGTACATTGCATTGTGAAGTGATCACTTTTATCCACAAGACCATTTTGCCTCACCGTGATAACTGGTTCGCTTTTTGTTGTTAACACTTTCTGCATGCTAATGACTTTACAAAATGTGCCGATTTACTGATTTGACGCTTTCGGGATGCATTATTATCATCATTTTTGTAGTCCGATGTTGTCAAGATTGCCCGTATTTTTTTTCTTTCAGTTACTGATATTACTGATATAATAGTGAGGTTTTATGTTTATTTCATTTAATTTGCAAACTGCTGACTTAAACTTAAAGTGATATGACAAGAGGCCACTGCCCTCACATAGTATAATGAATAGAACACGGGTCTATTCAATTCAGTATATGCTACGAATTCTATAACAGGGCACCAATGAATAGGGAAGCTTGGCTATTCGATTCTGTTTTCAATAGCTTGCACCTGCAATTTTTGAATAGTTACGTAACAAACTACTCAGCTCTTTCTGACATGGCATCAATAATATTAGTGAATTGAAAACAAACCTGACCCTCCCTTCATTGAGTGACTTTTGTTTGGTCAAATGCGAGGATTACCAAAGAGGAGGTAATAATAGCATTCCTGACATTGCAACAATGACCGCGTTATTTTGATGCATTGTCCCTAAACCTACCGAAGAGGCTCTTTGTCCTTGTCTGGGAGGACAAGCACTTTAGACTGGGGCTGTAGTCTGATTTCAAGAAAGGAAAACAATTTCGGGACAGTTCAAAATAATGCTTGGAAATGGAAATTCAAATGATACCGTTTTAAAAACCAGAAAGATATGGTTTGAGGACAAGAAGCAGGATGTAATTCATTGCTCGGCAATCTTGACTGTATTTAAAACAGAGCATCCAATATACCTGATATTTAATAGTACTGTACAATGTCAATTAAATAAAATAACTAAATAAACAAACAAATAATGGACCTCTTTAGCCAAGACTGTGGATTTTTATTGTTGAGCACTAAATGATTCTGCTCGGTCATACAGGCTAGGTGGGGGAATGCTTTCAATAGACTTAAATTTGAAAAGCCCTTTGTATCACTTCGTGCAAAATGACATAGGGCACTTCTAATAAATTTATACGAGAAGTAAAACCCTGTTCATCATTGTTTTCGTGTTGCAAAGTTGTTTACAGACTGAAAAAGGGATAGTACGGGACTGTAGAGAGTGAATAAAACTAGGAAATTATAATTGCAAATGTAAAACAACGTTGTAAACCTAGCAATAAGAGGCTCTTGAATGCAGTTTTTAAATGGACATGGCTTTGGGGCTACCCGCTACCGCCGCCAGGCTACGCTGTCGATTGCCAGGCTAGCTGTCGATTGCCAGGCTAGCTGTCGATTGCCAGGCTAGCTGTCGATTGCCAGGCTAGCTGTCGATTGCCAGGCTAGCTGTCGATTGCCAGGCTAGCTGTCGATTGCCAGGCTAGCTGTCGATTGCCAGGCTAGCTGTCGATTGCCAGCTAGCTGTCTAGATGGGACCCCCCTGGCGATTAATGTGGGGGGGGGGGGGTGATTTTTCAAATTTTCGAGGGCCAAACGAAAAAATAGTGCTCTCTACCCCCCCCCCTCCCCCTTCCCCCTCTACCACTGAGTGAAATATCGGCCGGCACGATTTTTTTTTATTTCAGCACATTAAATTTCAAATTGATTTCAAGTTTGGGCCCCCCTAAGAAATCCTGAATCCGCGCCGATACCCACCCCCCCCCCAAATAAAAATCGCAAGGTTCCCCTGTAGTTTTTTTCTACATTGCTCCCCCCCCCCCCCCGCAAAAGGTCCCTATTTTCTCATTGTTTTACATCATCAACAACAACAACAACAATAATATTTATTATAAAACTCCAAAATTGGTTTGTTTTTATAAATAATAATATCTGCCCGGCCAAATATTTGAAATAAGTATGTAGATTAAGATCATCAGACTTTATTACACTGATGAGGTGTATTGGGTTCTCTTCACTTGTCTCTTTCTGGCTCTCTTTCTCTTTCTCTCTCTCTCTCTCTCTCATTGGGACTGAAAAAGTATTGAATGTAATAATGTTTGATAAATAGATAAAACAGGATTCCTGTCCTTCTTGTACTTCGTAAATATAATACTTTACCTTGCTTACAAGTTAATTGCAAGCTCATTGTATAGATCAATTAAGAGAATAGCAATAAATATGGACTTTGAGTGAGATCAAAATGGGTTTGACATCAGTTTTTCTTTTTCAAAGATTAAAAAAAAAGCAACAGCTGGGTGTCGAACCCGATACTTTCCAGTTACCAGGCGATTGCCTACCCACTAGACTAAAGTGTCACATTGCTAATCTCCATGTTTTTTTTTTCATACTTATACTTATTGTTGTAGATGTAGCAAAAGAAAAAAACGCAACAGCTGGGGGTCGAACCCGATACCTTCCAGTTACCAGGCGATTGCCTACCCACTAGACTAAAGTGTCACATTGCTAATCTCCATGTTTTTTTTTTCATACTTATACTTATTGTTGTAGATGTAGCAAAAGAAAAAAACGCAACAGCTGGGGTTCGAACCCGATACCTTCCAGTTACCAGGCGATTGCCTACCCACTAGACTAAAGTGTCACATTGCTAATCTCCATGTTTTTTTTTCATACTTATACTTACACCCCATTCACAGTGGCCTCAAACACCGCGACAGCAGCGGGACTGTCCCGCTGCTGTCGCGGTGTTGTCTTCAGTGTGAAGGCTCGGACCCGTTATAAACTATCGCGGGATAACACCGCCTCGCGATAACGCCGCGACAAACTATCGCTAGGCTCGCCTAGCTACAGCAGCGGGACAGTTCCGCTGCTGTCGCGGTGTTTACTCAGTGTGAAGGCTCTCCGCTATAACACCGCGACAAACACGTGTGATTTGTTTACTTACCTATCACTGACCTCTTTTCTCCAGCAATGGGGAACATAAAGTGAACTAGAAATAAAGTAACCATTGGATTCAAATTGATTTTATTATTATGTAGATTTATAATTATCCAAATAAAAATATTTCACACTTCAAAAAATTAAAATATTCTGACTGGAAGCAATAAAAATGCTAGTTTTTTAAAAAGTAATATGATCGAGGATACAAAAAGCAACTTGACATGTTTACCCTAAAACCCCGCGCTGAAGTATTTCCGGTCATATCGGGGTCACTCGCGGGTCATGAGCCATGCATACACGTGTTTGTTACGGAGGTAATAAAAATCACCCGCTGCAGCGTGAATGGGTACATGATATTTATCCCGCTGCTGCAGCGGGATAACTTTTCTACTGTGAATGCATTTGTAGCGGTGTTATGGCGGTGTCGCCGCTCCGCTACAACGCCGCTACAAATTTCAAAACCACTGTGAATGGGGTATTATTGTTGTAGATGTAGCAAAAGAAAAAAACGCAACAGCTGGGGGTCGAACCCGATACCTTCCAGTTATCAGACGATTGCCTACCCACTAGACTAAAGTGTCACATTGCTAATCTTCATGTATTCTTCATACTTACACTAATTGTTGTAGATGTAGCAAAAGATGTTTTCTGACTAATTCAGAGAGTCGCTTGTTAAAGAAAGAGTATTACATGCTATTTTTTCTTTGTTGAGGGGGGGGGGGGGTGTCCCCTTTAAAAAAGAGATGACAAGTCAATATTATGGAGTGAAGAAGAAAAAAATAACATGGGTTTATATAAAGGAGAAACTGAGACTCGAACCGAGTACATTGCATTGTGAAGTGATCACTTTTATCCACAAGACCATTTTGCCTCACCGTGATAACTGGTTCGCTTTTTGTTGTTAACACTTTCTGCATGCTAATGACTTTACAAAATGTGCCGATTTACTGATTTGACGCTTTCGGGATGCATTATTATCATCATTTTTGTAGTCCGATGTTGTCAAGATTGCCCGTATTTTTTTTCTTTCAGTTACTGATATTACTGATATAATAGTGAGGTTTTATGTTTATTTCATTTAATTTGCAAACTGCTGACTTAAACTTAAAGTGATATGACAAGAGGCCACTGCCCTCACATAGTATAATGAATAGAACACGGGTCTATTCAATTCAGTATATGCTACGAATTCTATAACAGGGCACCAATGAATAGGGAAGCTTGGCTATTCGATTCTGTTTTCAATAGCTTGCACCTGCAATTTTTGAATAGTTACGTAACAAACTACTCAGCTCTTTCTGACATGGCATCAATAATATTAGTGAATTGAAAACAAACCTGACCCTCCCTTCATTGAGTGACTTTTGTTTGGTCAAATGCGAGGATTACCAAAGAGGAGGTAATAATAGCATTCCTGACATTGCAACAATGACCGCGTTATTTTGATGCATTGTCCCTAAACCTACCGAAGAGGCTCTTTGTCCTTGTCTGGGAGGACAAGCACTTTAGACTGGGGCTGTAGTCTGATTTCAAGAAAGGAAAACAATTTCGGGACAGTTCAAAATAATGCTTGGAAATGGAAATTCAAATGATACCGTTTTAAAAACCAGAAAGATATGGTTTGAGGACAAGAAGCAGGATGTAATTCATTGCTCGGCAATCTTGACTGTATTTAAAACAGAGCATCCAATATACCTGATATTTAATAGTACTGTACAATGTCAATTAAATAAAATAACTAAATAAACAAACAAATAATGGACCTCTTTAGCCAAGACTGTGGATTTTTATTGTTGAGCACTAAATGATTCTGCTCGGTCATACAGGCTAGGTGGGGGAATGCTTTCAATAGACTTAAATTTGAAAAGCCCTTTGTATCACTTCGTGCAAAATGACATAGGGCACTTCTAATAAATTTATACGAGAAGTAAAACCCTGTTCATCATTGTTTTCGTGTTGCAAAGTTGTTTACAGACTGAAAAAGGGATAGTACGGGACTGTAGAGAGTGAATAAAACTAGGAAATTATAATTGCAAATGTAAAACAACGTTGTAAACCTAGCAATAAGAGGCTTGTAGCGACAAATGTTACAGTGCATTCATTTATAATTCACTGGTATACATATTGTGTTTTTAATCCAAAATGGCCGCTTTAGAAGTCATTGAGAGTTCGAGGATTTGGTATTACGCCATGTCCTCAGAACTGGTTTTAACTCGATTTATTATATAACGATGTTTATTCATTAGTATGTTGATCACATGACCAATTAACATAGATGTACGCGTATTTATTCATAAGTATTTAGATCACGTGCTTAATTAACATACATGTGCGCTTGTTTTGAACCAATCGCGCTGTAGTTGATTGGCGCTCTTCTGATTTTCCTGTGCGGGAAGCGTTATTTTTTTATGCGGCACAGATTGGGGCTTTTTTTTTAAAGGGGTCTTGATTTACAGACTAACAGTGGTCGTGTGCGTACTAGTAGTACAGTGGAGGTCTGTTTTTAATAGTGTTAGAGGTAATTCACTACCGTATGGAAAATCATTACATCAACAATTAAAATGAAATTGGAAATTTGAAGAGGAGGCAGCACGTCAATAAGGAGAAAATCACAATAATTAGTCAATAAAACTTAACTAACTTAAACAAAGAGGAATGTTATCTAAACACATAGTTCGCGATGGATATTCAAACTTCTTCGCAGCGCGATATGCGCTAGCGAACATGACTAGTCTCACGTACGTGCAGACACTATTCAGAAGGAAAAGAACGTACTTCTCATAGGCTCAACACGCACCATGCCCCAATCTGTGCCGCATAAAAAAATAACGCGTGCGGGAATGAGTGAGCTGTTTTAATATTGGTATACACACATGCTGTTATTGTGTTGATATTTGTACCTGAAAATTGTATCCAACGAGGATTGAACTGCTACGTCCCCGGACCATTCCCGGTGGACGTGCTCACCTATTTACATCTTGTACGTTTTGCAAGATATATTTTGACTCTCTCGATGTTCAGCATTGACGACACTTTAATTCACCAGCAGTGAGAATAGAACATTTAATATGATCTAACGTTTTTCTCACCTGCATTATTGTTTGACAACCTTTTATCATCGACTTCATATATATATTGTCTCGACATTTGATTCTTCGACCTGCATCGCAAGTCACTGAAGTTGATCTATTGACCTCGACTGCATCATTATTGTATTCGATTGACTGTCTCATCATCATCATCAACCTTATCGCCTTCACCAGCGTTGTCTTCATCATCGCTGTCTTCATCATCGTTGTCTTCATCATCGTTGTCTTCATCATCATCTGCACCATCATTGTCTTCATCACTGTAGACGTAGTCATCGTCTTCATGCATCATCGTTATCGTTCATCTAGCGTCGATCATCGTCTGCATTTTCTACGCGATCGACAACCAGCTCGTCGACCACTGTTTTCGACTAGCTAGTTTCTACATCTACCTAGAACTTGAAGAAGATCTACTTTGAATTCAACTCCAATGACTCACGTAACGTTAATTATATTGTGATTTATGCTTTGCATTGTTTATCATTGTGAGGCCTTATTTTGACTGACTGAGTGCCTGTTGTTGAGTGCGTACGCTTACTAACACATATTTTACATGTTTATAATTGCACTAGTTCTAGGCCTATGCCTGGTCTACTGATCTAGATCTGCTATAGTCTAGATCCACCGATATATTGTTGTATTCTCGTGTTGTGCATTCCGTACACATACACAAGTAGAGATTTGTTTAGCGGTTTCTTGAACCACAATATTTCGTGCCTATGTAAGTAAATCTAAACGCTGTCTAGCTTAGATTTGAGTAGTATTTTCTTGACTGTTATTATTCATGCAGTGTGAATGATATTTAACTGACTTGTTTTAGTACTGTTTTAAGTTGTACTGAACAGCTAGACTCCTGATATTTCGAGACTTGTATTCAGCGGTAATCATTAATACCATAGTGACTAAGTTGAGTCTCCTTTACATTAATGTGCTGTTGGAAGTTATCTATGTTTGATTATTAATAGTAACTACCAAGGGCCTAGTGATAGTTTAATTGTCTGTCACTGTTGAGATAGACAGAAGAGGTTTCTGATAATTCGGTAATCATTGTATCTTATGTGAAATTATAGAATATAGAACCAGTTTTTAACCATAATCAATTTGTCTCGATGTGATCATTTATTAAGTGTTTTCTTGTCTGGAGGGATACTGCTTTTTAGTAGTTTAATTAAAAAAGGGAATTATGTGGGATTACTAGTTAACACGCAACATAGTCCATACCCCATGTAGTTTTCTAAAGGCTCTTGAATGCAGTTTTTAAATGGACATGGCTTTGGGATTGCCAGCTAGCTGTCGATTGCCAGCTAGCTGTCTAGATGGGACCCCCCTGGCGATTAATGTGGGGGGGGGGGGTGATTTTTCAAATTTTCGAGGGCCAAACAAAAAAATAGTGCTCTCTCTACCCCCCCCCCCCCCCCCCCTCCCCCTTCCCCCTCTACCACTGAGTGAAATATCGGCCGGCACGATTTTTTTTTATTTCAGCACATTAAATTTCAAATTGATTTCAAGTTTGGGCCCCCCTAAGAAATCCTGAATCCGCGCCGATACCCACCCCCCCCCCCCCCCAAATAAAAATCCCAAGGCTCCCCTGTAGTTTTTTTCTACATTGCTCCCCCCCCCCCCGCAAAAGGTCCCTATTTTCTCATTGTTTTACATCAACAACAACAACAACAATATATTTTTTCTTTCAGTTACTGATATATTAGGGAGGTTTTATGTTATTTTCATTTATTCTGCAAACTACTGACTTTAACTTAAAGTGATATGACAATAGTTTACTGCCCTGACATAGCATGATGAATAGAACACGGGTCTATTAATTTAGTATACGCTACGAATTCTATAAAAGGGCACCAATGAATAAAGGAAGCTTGGCTTTTCAATAGCTTGCACCTGCAATTTTTGAATAGTTACGTAACAAACTACTCAGCTCTTTCAGATATGGCATCAATTAATGAATTGAAGAAAACAAATCCGACCCTCCCTTCATTGAGCGAATACTTTTGGCAAATACGTGGATTACCAAAGAGGTAATAATAGCATTCCTGACATTGCAACAATGACAGCATTATTTTAAAGTATTGTCTCTAAAGGTAGCATACTGAATAAGCTATTTATCCTTGTCTGGGAGGACAAGGCCTTTCAATATCCCCATGCATAAGAAAAGAATAGGCTGGGGCTGTAGTCTGATTTCAAGAAAGGAAAACAATTTCGGGACAGTTCAAAATAATGCTTGGAAATGGAAATTCAAATGATACCGTTTTAAAAACCATCAATTATATATGATTTTAGGACAAGAATCAGAAGATTCGTAAATATTCATAATTGAATGACACACGCCCTTAAAACTAAAACAACAACAACAACAACATGATTTTTCCGTAGAGATCAGTGGGTTGTATTTAATACTATAGGAGCAGCAGCAGCTACAGTACCGTACCCTGCCCGGTATCCGCCCGATAGGCAGTTTTTCTTAGATAACTTTTCTGAAAATGAATTATACAGGCGCTAATGTATATCAATTTGTAGCCGAAATTCTAGCGAATCCAACCATGCCATTCTTATGCCTGAAATCGTAAGCAATTGTCCGTAGTGCGCCGTCTGCGTGAGGCATTTTCCTTGCCTATTTCCGCCTAGACCTGCCCTAATTCGTCCCGATGGTGGACGCGCATCAAAAGTATAGAAAAGGGAGACATCTCGGGTAAACGTTAGCCAAATAAAATTGCTTCCCAGTAGAATTTGATCTACATGATATTTTGATAATTGATATTTCTTTCTTTATTTCTTCTTTTGCCTCTGTAGGCCTACTAATAATGTCTGTTCACTGTTATTCACCACTTTCTGATCTGGGAAAATTCTGTAACTGCCTTTCCGGGAAAATCCTGTGACTTGTCTTTAATGTTTTAATAATGGTAATCAGACAAATCTGACTAAAGTCACTTAACATATCGCTAATCATTTTTAAATTAACCACTAGGGTGAAAGAATTTAATTTTTAAAAAAACTATAACCACTATCAAAGTGAACATATTGTAAAAGAAAGTAATGGTGCTTCATTTTTATTTATTTTTAAATGCAAACTATTCTCGACATCTCTCAAATCTTGATTCAAAAATAAATTAGCGTATATTTTTAGGCATAATAATTGGTTGGAAAAAGCATCTAGCAATATTGTCATTAGAATTATCATCATCGCCGACATCGTCTAAATCATCATCATTACAATTTTAGGGTATATAGGTCTATAACGCAAATGTGGTTTCCTTTTTGATTATTTGTTTAAGACTTCAAGTTGTTGTGTTTTTTGTTTTCCACTTGTTCTAAATTATGCAGTATTATATTTTGATAATGCATTCAATAATAATTATAGCCAACTTGAAAGACAAAACTTTCCGAAATGATCTTAAAAACGAAGTTGTCGATTCACTTCCATAGAAAGTCAGTGTTTTTTTTTTGCAAAATAATGTAGTATAATAATTAATGCAAAAGGAGTGGTGGTAGGGGGGGGGGTAACCCGACACATGCTCCGCCGACGATTGCTCCGCCGACATTTACTCCGCAAAACGCGACAATTGCTCCGAGACATTTGCTCCGCGACATTTGCTCCGACGTCAAATGCTCCGCCGACAGTTGCTCCGCCGACAGTTGCTCCGCCGACAGTTGCTTCGCCGACAATTGCTCCGCCGACAGATGCTCCGCCGACAATTGCTCCGCCGACAATTGCTCCGCCGACAATTGCTCCGCCGTCAATTGCTCCGCAAAACGCGACAATTGCTCCGCCGACATTTGCTCCGCCGACATTTGCTCCGCCTGAAGCGACACTTGCTCCGCCGACATTTGCTCCGCCGACAATTGCTCCGCCGACAATTGCTCCGCCTGAAGCGACAATTGCTCCGGTGACATTTGCTCCGCCGACAATTGCTCCGACGACATTTGCTCCGCATGAAGCGACACTTGCTCCGGTGACATTTGCTCCGACGACATTTGCTCCGCCCAAAAAGTGTCCCATTAAATACAAATGCTACTAGTACTACGACAAATGCTTCGCCGACAATATTTTTTTTTCACAGGTTGTTTTTGTTTCTTTCTTTTTTCTTCATTTTCTGAATGCATTTCATGAAATTATGTAAATGAAATGAAATGAATGAATGTTGATGATGTGGGAGGAAAAAGCAGTTGCCTAAAAGTCATTTCGAATATACTGAAATAACTTTCCATCTATCACTTTACGTCCCACATAATGTACACTAAACACTCATTACATGTCATGGGAAGTTTTTTTTTTTTTAAGTAGAGCAGCAAGCCACATTCCCCAATACGCGCATACCTCCTAGTTAATTTAAAACAGCTCATCAATATGTAAGACCTGAAATTACCTCAATGAAAGAAGACTAATAACATGAGAGGAAAGAAAAGAGCAAAGAAGACAACCGTTTTTTTGCTATTCCCCATAATGTTTGATTTAAAAAAATAAAAAATAAAATTATAGCTCCTTACGCAAGTTCTCCGGCGAAAGATAATTACTCCGCTCAAAATCTGTTTCATGTATTACTCATTAGCTGATCCAAAGCTCAAGGCTATCTCCTCTCTCTCTCTCTCTCTCTCTTTCTCTCTCTCTCTCCCATGCTCCTCCTTTTCCTGTTTACACCGTTTTCTTGTCTTCTTTGCTCTTTTCTTTCCTCTCATGCTATTAGTCTTCTTTCATTTCCATCACTTCTTCTCTGCTCCCCCTCTCGAGTTCTATTTCTCTCGTGAAATTGAAACGTAAAGTGATACAATCATGTAGTACATTCTTGTTTAGAATAATATTTTCAATAATATCCAGTCCATTTTCTAAAGGTTTCTTTCCTTTAGTTAAGTGTATGTAGCTTTAATATATATATATGTTAGTGTGTAAAACACTCCGTTTCATTCGAGTACTTTGTTTTCACTGAATAATTTAAGGGACTCACGAAGCCACCGGAAGAAGAGCAATTGGCTTATCATGAAGAACTAACATCAAACTGCAACAAAATGATTTGTATAAATGTGAATAAGCAGAAAGGCTGCCATCTCATTTTCCCGTCTGAATGGGTTCACTTCCTTACGTATATAAATGCCCTTATTTTCTAAACTTCCATGATGACCTAGTACATTGAATAATGCTTTACCTAGTAAGATGCATTGATCGAGGTAATTTCAGGTATTACATATTGATGAGCTACTTGAAATTAACTAGGAGGTATGCGCGTATTGGGGAATGTGGCTTGCTGCTCTACTTTTTTTTAAAAACTTCCCACGACATGTAATGAGTGTTTAGTATACATTATATGGGACGTACAGTGGTAGATGGAAAGTTATTTCAGTATATTCGAAATGACTTTTAGGTAACTCCTTTTTTCCTCCCACTTCATCAACATTCATTCATTTCATTTCATCTACATTATTTCAAGAAATGCATTCAGAAAATGAAGAAGAAAAAAAGAAACGAAAAAAATAGGTGTAAAGAAAATATTGTCGGCGAAGCATTTGTCGTAGTACTAGTAGCATTTGTAGTTTATGGGACACTTTTTGGGCGGAGCAAATGTCGTCGGAGCAAATGTCGGCGGAGCAATTGTCGCTTCAGGCGGAGCAATTGTCGGCGGAGCAATTGTCGGCGGAGCAAATGTCGGTGGAGCAAATGTCGCTTCAGGCGGAGCAATTGTCGGCGGAGCAATTGTCGGCGGAGCAAATGTCGGTGGAGCAATTGTCGGCGGAGCAATTGTCGGCGGAGCAAATGTCGGCGGAGCAAGTGTCGCTTCAGGCGGAGCAAATGTCGGCGGAGCAAATGTCGGCGGAGCAAATGTCGGCGGAGCAAATGTCGGCGGAGCAATTGTCGCGTTTTGCGGAGCAATTGACGGCGGAGCAATTGTCGGCGGAGCAATTGTCGGCGGAGCAATTGTCGGCGGAGCATCTGTCGGCGGAGCAATTGTCGGCGGAGCAACTGTCGGCGGAGCAACTGTCGGCGGAGCACCTGTCGGCGGAGCATTTGACGTCGGAGCAAATGTCGCGGAGCAAATGTCGCGGAGCAATCGTCGCGTTTTGCGGAGTAAATGTCGGCGGAGCAATCGTCGGCGGAGCATGTGTCATGGAACCGGGGGGGGGGGGGGGGGGTCACCAGTCACGTTTTTGCCACTTCAACATCCAAAGAGGGTTGAAAGCTATTGTATAAGTATTTTGTTGACATTACCGAGAACAACTCAAATCATGTCCTGCAATGTATTGCCCTTCTCTAAATTTGGCACTATACCCCCTCCCCCACATCTTCTACATAATTCATCTATTTATTTATTCATTCAATATTCATTCATTTTATTGCCGAGAGATATTAATGTGATGGATAGAGATAAAAAAATGTTCACCTTTTATTCGCCATAAAACTTTAGCAAACTAACAACGTATATAAGAATTACCCTAGCCATTTGAAAGGCTGACAGGCGTATAGGCCCTTGTGAAATGTATCATTTATAGTTTTATACTACTCTTTCGATAGCCATTCATATAGGTTTATTTCACATAAAACAACATTTATTTTATTCACAGTCAGCTGACGGAAATTTGATAGCAGCGAAAATGTCATGGTCCGTGTTGGCAAAAATATATAACACACAAACATTTGAAAAAAGATATTATAGCCTAATGTAAAAATAGGTGTAAAGAAAATATTGTCGGCGAAGCATTTGTCGTAGTACTAGTAGCATTTGTAGTTTATGGGACACTTTTTGGGCGGAGCAAATGTCGTCGGAGCAAATGTCGGCGGAGCAATTGTCGCTTCAGGCGGAGCAATTGTCGGCGGAGCAATTGTCGGCGGAGCAAATGTCGGTGGAGCAAATGTCGCTTCAGGCGGAGCAATTGTCGGCGGAGCAATTGTCGGCGGAGCAAATGTCGGTGGAGCAATTGTCGGCGGAGCAATTGTCGGCGGAGCAAATGTCGGCGGAGCAAGTGTCGCTTCAGGCGGAGCAAATGTCGGCGGAGCAAATGTCGGCGGAGCAAATGTCGGCGGAGCAAATGTCGGCGGAGCAATTGTCGCGTTTTGCGGAGCAATTGACGGCGGAGCAATTGTCGGCGGAGCAATTGTCGGCGGAGCAATTGTCGGCGGAGCATCTGTCGGCGGAGCAATTGTCGGCGGAGCAACTGTCGGCGGAGCAACTGTCGGCGGAGCACCTGTCGGCGGAGCATTTGACGTCGGAGCAAATGTCGCGGAGCAAATGTCGCGGAGCAATCGTCGCGTTTTGCGGAGTAAATGTCGGCGGAGCAATCGTCGGCGGAGCATGTGTCATGGAACGGGGGGGGGGGGGGGGGGGGGGTCACCAGTCACGTTTTTGCCACTTCAACATCCAAAGAGGGTTGAAAGCTATTGTATAAGTATTTTGTTGACATTACCGAGAACAACTCAAATCATGTCCTGCAATGTATTGCCCTTCTCTAAATTTGGCACTATACCCCCTCCCCCACATCTTCTACATAATTCATCTATTTATTTATTCATTCAATATTCATTCATTTTATTGCCGAGAGATATTAATGTGATGGATAGAGATAAAAAAATGTTCACCTTTTATTCGCCATAAAACTTTAGCAAACTAACAACGTATATAAGAATTACCCTAGCCATTTGAAAGGCTGACAGGCGTATAGGCCCTTGTGAAATGTATCATTTATAGTTTTATACTACTCTTTCGATAGCCATTCATATAGGTTTATTTCACATAAAACAACATTTATTTTATTCACAGTCAGCTGACGGAAATTTGATAGCAGCGAAAATGTCATGGTCCGTGTTGGCAAAAATATATAACACACAAACATTTGAAAAAAGATATTATAGCCTAATGTATAGAAGCACTAAGAAAAAGGATGTAAAAGTGAAGAGGGAGACTAAAAGAAAAATCGGGGAAAGGAGGGGTGTAATCGAAGAAAATTGAGGGAATAAATTAAACTAAATTAATTAAAACAAAAACTAATACATCAATCCTCTGCCTGCATCCTGTATCGTATCAGAAACAAGCACTCTTTTCGCTACAAAGCCACGACGCTGGATTGAAAGGCGACACAAGCTTCAGCGACATAGAACATAAATACAAACTTTTTGCAAATCTACCAAACCTGGCAACTTTTTTAAAAGCCGGACTTAGTTGTCATCGGGATCACTAATTTTGGAGAACCGAACTTCAAGCATTTTTTGCAACATTAATCAATCATATATAATTTTGTCACAAAATTTAACTGCATGATTATCACATTACCACATCGTTACCAGAAATTGTCGGTTGCTCGATCGAACGAACGGCCAAACATCATTGCAACATTCTTCGGGGGGGGGGGTTCAATCTCAGCCTCCCACCTTATTCGCCTACCATTACCCCCGGAAAACTACCCCCAAAGATAATTACCCCTAAGGACAATTACCGTGCCTCGACGAGCTACCCCCGGAAAAGAGTCCCCCCCCCCCCCCCACCCCCTGAAACTTAACCCCTATATAGGACAATGCCCCCCTGGGACAACCAAGGACAACCGCCCCGAGGACTACCCCCTGTTCAGTATGAACAGGGGGAAGTCAACCTCGATAATTAGTTGGGTAATTTTTAGGGGGAGATCATTAATTTCAGGGGTGGTAATTGTCCTCTGGGGGTTTAATTGTCCACGGGGGGGGGGGGGGGGGTAATAATTGTCCTAGAGGGTAATTTTTCGGGGGGGAGTAACTTCCTCGGGGTGGTTGTCCTCGGGGGGGGGGGGGGTAATCGTCCTTGGGGTAATTATTGTACCGCTAATTGGCCGGGGGTGACATGCCCAAGGGGTAATTGACCTAGAACCTTCAAAGGGCAATAAATAAACAGCTACTCAATTTACACTGAATCTTATTTTCTGGTTGTAAACTCAACGAAAAATGAATGGCCACCTCTAAATGATTATTTTGTAGACCATGCAAGTGAGCCTGCAAAATGTTAAGTTTAGTAGCACGGTTATGATTGCTCATCAAAAAGTGAAACAACATTCCGTCTGGCAGATTTTGACAACTGCATGGCTGTAATACCAGTAAAGAGTTTTATGCCTGGTGACCATGTTATCTCATTTATGATCTTTCTTTTATTTGCAAAATGTAGGTCAACATATACGGGGGGGGGGGGTGAATTCCCAATTTACAAACTGTTTATAGGTCGAATGTAGTTTTATAGTATTTGTGTATTCTTCACCTTCTTCATACTCTCGAGTTGCGATTTTATGGAGTAAACCGAGTGTTTTATCATGGAAAAAAGACAATGAAGTGTGCACTTTCAAAAAACCAACCGCAGACCTAAAAACACACAAATAGACTAAAAAACCACGGGCAGATAACCTTTTCTCTGTTAGAGCATAAACAACGCACGGTACATACACTGAACTAGCGCGTGTGTTTGAGTGGGCGGAAATAGGGCAGGGGCATCACAGGGCGACATGGCCGAGTTCAAGCCTCGATAACTTTTTTATAAATAATAATTTTCGCAAGAAATTTGCTCAGGTAAAACATCAGGAATTTAAACTTCCATATCTCTTTAAACAAAAGTAAAATTTCCACCATATTTTTTTTCTGATCGTTTTGAATAGGAACTTGATGTTTTTTAAAAAGGTTGATTCACACCTAAATAAGCGCATAGCTGACTGCTGCACAGTGACGTCATTCGCGTATCTCCGTTAAATGGGCGATCGACAGTGTACCATATTTCGTGCACATGTTCCTTACAACGTGTATGCTGCTATAGGCAAGTTAGTCGCACGCCTTCATTGCGCACCGTAGAAACTCGGGCGATGGAAGACGGCCGTTGTGTCTAATAAGCCACTGGTAACAGGGGGGCGATAACTGGGCAGGGTACGGTACCGTAGTGGTCCCTATTATCTGCGCCACGGCCTTCTTTCATGGTCATCTTTTCGAACTCTTGATCTCATGGCTCACTTTTACTGATTTTTGTGTTGTTGTTTTGTTTTGATTTGTTTGTTCGTTTGTTTGTTTGTTGTTGTTTTTTGAGGGGGGGGGTCTGTTTTTCCAGACTCCTGTTTTCGAGTTCAAAGTTGGGCAGTTGGCTTCAGGGGCGGATCCAGAAATTTCTTACCGGGAGTGCCGCTCAAGCCTCGAAACCCCTCGAAAAGAAGACCCATTTTTCAAATTTTTCGGGTGTTTAAGGGATTTTCGGGTGTTTTGAGGGTGTTTGCTTGGAAGACCACCCGAATTTTTTTGAAATTTTGAAAAAAAACTGACCCATTCTTAATTACATTTTTGATAAAAGTGGGACTTATGTTTAGGGATTTTTTTTTGGTGAAGAGCGGCACATCCCCGTATGTCCTATGTAAGTAGCCCCCTCTCCCGGGTTGCATTTTCAGGCACTTCCTGGAGTAAAACGATGGAAAATTGCTTTCTCCTACCCCGGCCCTTCAAGAGTAGGGATCTTTTGCAATTTGAGAACCACAGTTGGCGCATTAATGTTCATCGTCACTTCCTGGAAAATAACGAGGCCTTCTGATTGGTTAGAAGTTAGAGAAAAGTGATCTGTCACGTCGCAAGACGTTGTATAATATTTCGTTGCTGCACACTGATGCGCAAAGACGATGGTCTGGTACTTAAGCAGTAAAACTTATCTCGAGTGTATAAACTGTGTTGTTATCAGGGGCGTCGCTACACCTTTTTCAGTGAGGGGGGGGGGGTGTGGAGGCCACTGATCACCGTACCACCAATTACCGACAAAATATTAATGCCAATGTCCCAATGTCTACAAATATTATTCAACCCTATAAACATGAGGCCAGGAACTAAGTTATTTGTCAGTTTCCCCCTCCCGCGCGAAACGCGCAAACTTTGACGTTTCATTTAATTATTAGAGAAAGAAGACGATTCGTTGTACCGTTCTCGACTTTTAATCCTTGTCTAAATTCGGTTTTCCCCCTCCCGCGCGAAACGCGCAAGCTTTTACGTTTCATTAAAATCATTAGAGAAGGAAACGATTCGTTGTACCGTTCTCGACTCTTAATCCTCGTCTGAATTCAGTTCCCCCCCCCCCCCCTCCGCGCGCGCGAAGCGTGGAAGCTTTTACGTTTAATTAAATCATTAGAGAAAAAGACGATTCGTATACCGTTCACGACTCTTAATCCTTGTCTAAATTCAATTCCCCCACCTCCTGCGCGAAGGGCGGAAGCTTTGACATTTCATTTAATTATTAGAGAAACAAGACGATTCGTTGTACCGTTCTTGAAAATAATCCTCGTTTGAATTTAGTTTACCCCCCCCCCCCTCCCGCGCTAAGCGCGGAAGCTATATATACGTTTCATTAAGTTATTAGAGAAAGAAGACGATTCGTATTACCATTCTCGATTCTTAACTCTTGTCTCAATTCAGTTCCCCCCTCCCGCGCAAAGCGCGAAAGCTTTGACGTTTCATTAAAATTAATTAAGAAAGAAGACGATTCGCTGTAACGTTCCCGTCTCTTAATCCTTGTCTCAGTTCAGTCTCCCCCCCCCCTCCTGCGCGAAGGCTTTGTCATTTCATTAAATTATTAGAGAAAGAAGACGATCGTTGTACCGTTTTCGAATCCTTGTCTGAATTTCAAAAATGTTTTTTGTCTGCTCCTTTTTCTTCCTACGTCTTCTTCCTTTTTATCCTCTCTTTTTTTGGCCGGCTTTTTTTTGTAGGTGGGCCGCCCCCACCGCCCCCTGGCTACGCGCCTGGCATTTGATTACGGTCAGATGAACATATTTGTATACCTTATTTTGTGACACTGGCAGGACACTGATTGGCGTGAGGTCCAGCGGGCGGAGCCCCCAGTAGCTCAAGGGTTTTAGGCACTAAATTATGGTCAGATGAGTATCAAGGTGCCCGCCTTAGGGCCCTTAGTTGGGTCCCGGGGGTAGAGCCCCTGTAAGCTCAGGGGTTTTAGGCGTTTAATTACGGTCAGGTGACACTGGCAGTTAACTATTCTTTCTTTCTTGCTCTCTTTCTTTCTATTTCTCTTTAATATTTGTTTTGTTTTGTTTTTTAATTCGGGGGGGGGGGGGGGGGGAGGTGGAAGCTCCCGATCCCCGCCGTTCCACGGGCCCTGACATGTAGGCATCTCAAGAGGTATATTTCTTACCTGGCTGTAAATTTAGGAATTTGTAATTTTACAACAAACGCATAAAAAAGGATAATATACTAAACAATGAGAAAAAATCTCGGAAAATTATGTCATTTCAGCATTATGTGTAAACAACCGTTATGGAATTAGAAATAAACCACGACTAAATTGTATTTCCCCCGAGCCCCCCCCCCCCCCCCCCCCCCTCCCCCGATCTACACTTTGTTGGCGGAAAATCACCCCTACCTTTCTGCTTTCTCTTTTTTCTTGCCCTTTCTCTCCTCTTTACCTTTCCCTTCCCTTCCTTCTCTCTCTTTGAGGTTTGCTGGGGGGGGGGGGCAAGGCCCTTTCGGCCCCCACCCTTTTACACACGTTGTTGGCGGGATTATAGCCGCAAATGATCTATTTCCCCTTCTTTGCACCCTTTTTTTTTTTTTATCTCTTCCTCTTTTTCGGTCCCTTTTAGATTCCTTTTTTCCTTTTCCTTTTTTCCTTTTCCTTCCTTCCTTCCCCTTTTAGCGGGGGCGGGCCGGGGAGGCAAGGGCCTTTTGCCCCACCCCCACCTCGATCCACAACTTGTTGGCGGGAAAATTGCAACTCTAATACCCCCTTCTTAAAAGAATTCTTTTCTTTTCTTCTTCCCCAATTTTCTTCGCTTTATCTCCTTTTTTCCATTTTTCTTACCATTTCCTTCCTTCTCTCTTATTTTTTTTATTGGGGGGGGGGGGGGGCAACAGCCTAGGAGACGAGGCCCCATCCCCCCGATCTCCTTCTTCCCCCTTTTCTTTTCTTCTTCCTCTTCTTTCTTTCCCTCTCTCCTCTTTCCCTTCTTTTCCTTCTCTCTCTCTCTCTTTTCCCCCTTTTTCCCCCTTTTTTTCCCCTTCTTTTGTTTTCCTTCTCATCGCCATTCTATGAGAGTTAAGTCATATTGGTAATTAGTATTTAGTCAAAATATCTTTGGACTTGAAAACGAATTTTGTCCATTTCCTAGTGTAATGTTTTTGGATTATCGCTCCCATATACCGATGTCCAATATAATATTATGTGAGCAAAGAGCCGTCTTTGAGCTTTGAAATTATGTAGCATATTACCTAGTTGCAATTTCATACGATAGCTTTAAAAACATTAAAATTTACCGTCAACCAAGATGTGCAAAATTTCGTTTTCCTTTTCGATCAGTTGTTTTGGAGACACTATAGCTCCTCTTATTGGTTGCTTGCTTCCCCTTATTGAGACCCTGATTGATCGCTAGTTTCAATTACAAGGAGCGCGGCTTTTCCATAGATCCCCATCTGTACATAAATATGTGAGTTAGCAGCTTGGTTTGGAGAGCTATACCGCTATCTTGTGGAACACAAAAAAAATACGGAACCGATCTTGTGAGTATAAATTCAGTTGTTGCTGAAAACTATATAGACCCTAGATGTTGTGTGTATGGGCAGGTTGTAAGGCTAATATATCTGGATCTAGACCTAAAGTAGACTAAATTAAAATCGTTAATTTGAAACCCGTAAAAAAAATATTTCATTGATCTTTTTTAAAAAGTTTTTAAAATTTTGTTTTAGACCATAGTAGACCTAGACTAGACCTATTTGGTCTTTGTCTTTTAATTGAAGTTTGAGAATTAATAGAGGGAGTCTTAACATCTATTTCTTCACCTGGGGGCTGTTTCTCGAAACCGTCATAACTACAAGATCAACGACATCTCGCCACTGTCACGCAACTTGTCAGCTAAGTGTTTCACAAAGGTCAAAGCCGTCTTTGGCTTTGCCAAGATGAGCGACAACTTCCACGACAAGCGAGTTGTCACTGCTCCGAACCCATCATCTTTTTTTAATTGCTGTAAAGCGCCATCACAAGTCAGTTTGTTGCTATGATGGGCCGCGAAATGTACGATTAGTTTCACTATCATTTCGAGAAAAATATAGATCTAAAGTCTAAGTTAGACGACTTCGGTACGTAATTCTCTGGGATGCGAAATGCAAATGTAAAAAAGTGATTATACAAATTATACAGAAACTTTAAAAAGCTGAATATAAACATTAAATTACAAATTATTAAACTTCTAGTCTAACATATAAATAAGAGAGATAAGAATGTTACACACCGTTTTCCATAGTCGAGTCATAGTCTTTCCTTAGGATACCGTCGTACCTTTGGGGCCTAGATCTATGTGCATTATTATTATTTCCTCTCTAACTTAGATCTAGTAATTACTTCTTCCAAATTATATTTTCAATATCAAATCAATTATATAACGAGTATTGATGAGACTCTAGAATAAAAACTGGCTGAGAAAAGGTATTTTCCCTAAAATTCCTCGTCACAATAAACAAAAAAGTATGTATTGATAAACTATCACATTACGGTATCCTTCAACTAACTTTTGATTTGACTGTAAATAAAAAAACACTCGTTCTCTTCAATTTAAGAATCTTTACAGAAATATGCAAATCGTTTGATGATTTACATTTGATAAAGATACTATTTATTATTTATTTTAGGATAATTTATATGTATATATTTCTTTTTGAACAATTTTAGCCCCAAAAGTTGTTTTGGATTATTCTTGATAAATCAAATGGATCGTGACAAAGACAATGTTCTTGAGCTGCTAGTATCGCGATTTATCGATATCATGTCTGTCATGGCTTTGTGAAACGGTTTATCCACTTCATGACATCTCTGTAGGTCGCCGACAAAGATATGACTGTCATGGAGTTGGTTTCGAGAAAGGGCCCCCAGAAGTATTATACTGCATGCTGTATGAGTGAACAAAACTTAACTTAAACTAAATTAAACTAAAAAGTAAAATCATCATTATATCATCAGATCATAGAAATGCCTTCCATCCGTTCATAATTAAATTACCCATTCCCGCACGCAGGGCAGGGAGTTTCGCTAAATTTTGGTTTGAGTTTCAAACTTACTCATATGATACCTCCCAAAAAGGAATGACTCCGAAATGCCACTTGATCAACATGATACTTGATCAACATGATACTAGTCTATTGAGATCGTGTCCAATAGATAGGCAGCATCACATTACCTAGACCGAAAATTTCTGTCTCTTTCGTCCGTTAGCCTCTGATTTGTGTAGGGTTCGAGCCAAACCTACCCAAATCAGAGGCTAACGAACGAAAGAGACAGAAATTTTAGTTCTACACATTACCATGATTACCAATCATGAGATTATTTTTTTCTTTTCTTTGATTGTAGAATTTACACACAATGCTGCCAACAATGCTTTTTAGTACAAATTTTTTCTTGAGGTGTTATCTTAAATTTTGAAGTCTATTTTTTATGACATTTATCATTGTTTTCACTTCTGTTCTTGACATTGTTCTTTGTCCTCTCCATACAGATTGCAGCATGTGATATCTTTAGAGCTTTCTTGGCAAAGGAATCTCTATACCACCACACCATCAGAATCATGTGGCCCAGACTTCTTGACATGGAGGAGAAGGAGTGTTGGAGTGTATTGCGGAGGCTTGAACTAGAGGCCTACTCATCGGTCATAAGTGCCTTCAGAGCCCAGGGAGATCTCACCCCAGAAAAGAAAAGTCTGCTGAGAAGTGTTGCTTCGACCCTGAGGTGAGAGTAACCTTTAAACATTTCATCAAACTCTAGTTTTGTAAAGCATATATTGCTAGTCTCAAAGCAGCCTATTTGGAGGTATCGGTCAAAATTTAGAAGAAAAATTTATTTTAAAAAAAAAATCATAATGAAATTTTCAATCTTATTCCCAGAGAGCCGATCAAAATTCTGGTTATACCTAGTTTATCAGAAAATGACTTGAGTAGCTTGTCTAAGGTGTTAGTGATCTGATCTGTGCATAAACATGAATGAGTATGAAAGTTAGAAAATTAAACAAGTTTAATCATTTGCATGCTTTGTGTACAATAGAAAATCTGTTTGGTTGATATTTTTGAACAGAGTTTATCAAGATACTGATAATTCATAACTGCTGCAAGCTATAAAAAGAGGAGAACATTTTGTTTATCCTATTGTATTGTTTTCTGAGAAACAAATGGTAAATCTGGCACAAGCAGTGAGCTTACATTCTTACAGCCATATGACGACTAATTTTCTGTTTTAATCCTATCTTTTCCCTGTAGTATATCAACTGAGAGACACAAAGCTGAAGTTCGGAGGGCTGTGAACGATGAGAAACTAACCACAATAGCTGAGAGGTAATGAGCGAATTAATTGTTGTGCTAGGATTGTTCATCACACTTTTTGACTTTCAATGAATTTTGTACCAAGTGCTTGTTTATTGGATATATCCTCTGAGGGAGCTGATTGACAAGTCAGTTGTTATAATAGGTGGATGTCCTTATAATTATAGTGAATACTGAAGAACTCCTTCAAACATGTACTTTTGCACATGGACTATTAAAAGGTCTAAATGATCCTCTGCTGTAGCATTTAATTTAGTTAGTGAGTCTGCATAATGAGAAGAGATGAAATTTCATTCAAATAAACTTTTAGGAATTCTTCAACTTATAAACATAAAAGCCTTGCCTCTCTCTCTCTGTCTCTGTCTTTCTCTCTCTGTCTCTGTCTCCCTGTCTCTGTCTGTCTCTCTGTCTCTCTCATTCTCTGTCTCTGTCTCTGTCTCTCTCATTCTCTGTCTCTCATTCTCTGTCTCTCTCTCTCTCTCTTCTCTCTCCCTCTCTCTCTCTCTCTCTCTCTCTCTCTCATTCTCAAAAATACAGGGTTGGAGGAGAGAACAACTCCTTGGAGTGGTCGGTAGAGGGCAGGAGACTTGTTCCTCTGATGCCAAGATTCATCCCTCAGACGGCTTACACAATGACAGCCAATCAAATGGCTAATATGGCACATGCCCACAATGCAACACTCCCCGATCCAGAGGAAACAGCCAGAAAAGATGGTAATTTCTTTCTTTGGCAACCCAATAGGTGCTAGAGCAACATTTGCTCCAGGCTTTTGTCAAAAAATGTTTTTAATTATGTCTAGGTGAAGGGTTATGGTTGGTTGTATTGTTTAGTCCAGGATTGAAGTTAGGAATTTTTTAAGTGCAGGAAATCGACCGGGATCAATTGTTGATGGAAGATGTGTTGCACAATCTTTTTTTTAATATTGAAGACATGGTCTGAGGTATACAAGGATTATATAAACCATAAATATAATAAATTAGACTAAAGTCATATGCAAGGAGATGAAGGAAATTCTGGTTTTGGTCATGTCAAAAAGTTGTAGTTTCACTTTATAAAAAAAGATAGAAACAATGTCCAGTGAAAATATATAAGAAATTATATTTCACCCCAACAAATTTTTATAGAAGATTAAGTTTACAATCTTTATAAAATGTTTGTAACGACAGAATGTCTTATTTTAAGCCATGTTCTATCTATACCTAATAATTATCAACTATGTTATCTTAGGGACGTTGCGCTTCAAACATTTTTTGTTTATGTACTGTTCCTACTATGTATTATATCTCAATGTAACCCACTGAATTTTATTATCTGTAAAAAACTATTTTACATGGTGAATAAATAAAATAAACAAACAAACAAAAAAAACAAAGATATTCTCAGACGATGTGACTGCCATTGGAAAATTTTGAGATAGTAAAGGATACAATGAATGTAGTGGATTTTTATCTTTGTTCAGCATCTTCATGATAATTGAGCTACCATTCTCATGCTTTAACAATAATATTCCATTATGATATTATGTCACAATATACTTCCAACATACCTTAGAAGTTACTACCCAGATGTAGCCTTGGTGCCCTGATAAGGCTTTTGGGCATTTAATGAATTTCTTCCTTATGGTACCTGTGTCAAATGTGACCAATGTAGACTGTAATCTGGCCACAGAACGCAAGTGATGTGACTGGGATTTGAACCCTGTATCTTATGATATACATTGCAGGTACTTACATATGAATCCACTAGACCAAATCACTTTTACCTGTACCCTTACTCATTTCTTCTTCTCTCATTAACCAGGAGACGAGTCCAGAACATCATCAGACGGCTCCGGTGAGAGTAACTATATCGTGCTTCCCCCTGGGACCATCTTGCCAAAATGTAAGTCTCAACAGCAATGACTGTTCGTGTCAAATACAATGTTTGGGTTAAGGATTTATTTTAACAGATATTTGTCACAATGTCTTCTGAAGGATAGCTCAAACCTTTCTGAGCCACCAGGATTTTTGGACAATTACTATAAGTGGACTTTCAAGCGCTAGATCTTTAATAACTGAAGATGCTGTGTTTCTTTGTTAGATTAGGCATAACAAAATCTTTTACGTGAAATAAACTTCATGGTGAAATTACCTTTTCTATTTTAGGAAGAGTATTGGCCATTCTGAGTTCCAACACATCCAAAACTGAAATTCTGTTGCCAAACTTGCTGTCTAAGGCACAGAAAAGGTTCGAAAACTCTTTTTGATTATGCAGCATTTATGCTTAGAAAGATTTGGGGTATTGTATGTGTTTGTGTAATTCTCGCTACCCCAAATAGCGATTCTGCCGAGATCCGGGGAAAATCCTGAAAATGCGCATTGCATTATGGGATAGCTTTTCGACATTACAGCTTCCTGTGCAGGCGCTATATTACTAGGCGCGATAGCGCAAACGTAAAACGCCGTCGCCACATAACGTGTATGCACCGAATATGTCGTCTGCTCGGTCTTGTTTTTTTTCGCAAATATTTCAACGTTTATTTGAACATTTCATTCGTTGTTTTTTGCGTCTTTTGACATCAGTGACGATGGTTTTCTTTTGTGAGGCTGCACAGTGCTGGGCTCATGATTCCAAGCGTAAGAACCCTGAAAAATGGGGGTGGATGAAGGCCGTGACTTGGGTGAAATTTCCCAGTTCGTGATCACAACCCTCTCTTTCACGGTAGAGTTTAACGGCCTTTTGTGCTAAAGTCACTAATTCTGCCCGAAGCTTTCCATTGCATGGTATTCCTCTGTCCGTTAAGATTTTTTTAAGTTCCGAAACTGTTTTTTTTATCCATTTTGTGGTCGACGAGAAATACATGAACTGAGTGTTGTCTCTACACTGTTTACTGTATCGTCTGCTCGTGATTGTGACGCTGGTCGCTACATGCACAATTTTAAGACAATTGTTTTTTTTTTACTTTTAGATTAACAGAAAAAAAACATGAATAAAAATAAAATCTTTCCTGTAAACTATTTTTGCTTTTTATTGTATATTCAAATTGAATAAAAACAAACTAAATTTAATGCATATATTATAATCTGTACAAATTACACTGATTGGCATCGATTTTAGCGTGCGTGAAAACTCTGCACAGCGAACACAGGCGCTAGCGCCAGCGGGATGGTACTCTATACCGGAAGTTGTAGTGACGACCCGAGAGAGTGAAAATTACCTCGTCTCGCGAATTTCGAGATTTTCGTACCTATTTAGGGTAGCGAGAATTGATTTATCATGATGTATCAATCAGATATGATTATTTACGTCTGGGGACCGACTTTTAACGTCCATTTAAGTGCCTATCATATCAATTATTGTAGTACTATCGTTCAAGTTGTGTGATTCCTTATTTCTCCACCAGCTTCACTTGATCTGCAGCAGCTGGACGAGCAAGCCAAGCAGCGCCACCTATCATCCTCCTCAGCCTGTTCCTTCACCAGTAGCCCAGCCTCGTTTCTCAGTGCCTGACCTCAGGCAAGCTCTCCTCTCAGAGCTCATCGTCGTCGGAGGGTAGGTCAAAGGGCAGGTCGACGAGCGGCAGCAGTACGGCGCCCTCTACCATGAAGATCACCTTCACAAAAGTGGGAAGTGGTACCACCCCTACTACCAGCCAAGCTGCCCAGAAGGTGGGTTTTTGTCTTTCTCTTAGAAGGAAGCGGTGTTCTCAATGCAATTTTTGAATGGCCATCCGATAGGATGCAAATAGTCATGATACAATGCGGAAGCCATTGCTGCTGGATTAGGATGTATCTGTCTGGAAAATTGTGACATTTTGGGATGCTCCCCAATGGAGTGTAGAATGCAGTGTAAGTGCAGAATCATTATAAAATATCAGGATTAAATATTGGAAAAGCACTACACTCTTCCAGTATATAACTGATAGTCATGATACTGGGCTTTCCCTCATTTACTCTTTCACGAAAAGTGCAGCCGTTTCTCATTGGGTATTTGCTGTAGCTCCTACCCAAGGGACCTCCATATGACATCCTATCTGTGGGACTGAGTGTTGTCTACTGTAACCCAGCCTGCATCCATTAAACAATAACATGCAATGACTGACTTTAAATCCACTTTCCTTGATTCAACATGCAGACACTTTATTGACTGAACATTTGAGGAATGCAATTTTTCATTCTAATTTTTGCCTTAAACCTACAGCAGGTAATAATAATGTCCAGTGCTAATGCTGACCAGAGCCCACCTTCAGAGGTCCCATCCCGCTCTCAGGGCCTGCCTGCATCCACTAAGGTCACCATGGCAACCATGTCAGAAGGTCATCCGCCTTTTCAGATGAGCTATGAAGGTTGGTAAAAGACTTGAGATGATAAGCACGTTAAATCGGTTAACGTTCTATTCACTATGGATGAAAACCATGGACTTGTTATATTTCAACTTTATATGATACATGCACACAGTGTGTGACAAAAGTTGATGATGGCAGTCCTGTGTTTGTACTTATTGCCAACCAAAGCGTGGAAAGAGTTATATGCAGAGGACTGTAAAACCAAAAATGTATTTTTGAAACTGTTGTGGATTTAAATTTTATGCCGTGATACTAAATCACACCAAAAAAAAATACAATGTATATGCAATTAAGAAAGATTTTTGGTTTGGGCTGTCACTAACAATTTGCCAGAGTTTATTGTCACTGAAGTTTATTAATGTGATATACTTCATCATGAAGTAAATGTCACTGAAGTTTACTTTTAGAGTGTTTTAATCTTATTATGACTGCTGTATTGTAAAGTAATGTGGATGTAATCATTTTTATCTGAGTTTATAAATGTGATATACTTCATCATGAAGTATATGTCACTGAAGTTTACTCTGGAGTTGTTTAATCTTATTATTATTGCTGTAGTGTATTGTAATGCAGATGTAATAGTTTTTATCTGAGTTTAATATACATGTAATATATTAATTTGTTGATACCAGATCAGTTGACAGGTGTGGTCACACCCTACCCACCCGTATCCAAGCACCATCGTAAGGGCTCCAAGCACAAGAGCTCCAAACCCTTCACGATCATACAGCAAACCCCAGGTCCAGGCGTGAGCACCCTCACCAGTAGTGCCTTCAGCACACAGGTCACCGGTAGTGGGAGCGGTGCACCACCGATGGTGATGGGAGGAGGCAAGAGGGCTGGTATGGTACCACAGAAACCAGAACCAGGTTAGGATAGCAGTAGCCAATGAAAGATATTGATTTATCAATGAAAGTGATACTTGCAGTAGTATGAGTTTGTTTATGGTTAGGGATTTGATGCCAGTTATTACTACTTTACACACTTTCCCATTTTCAATTCTGTCAAATTACTCCAAGTTAGAATTTTAAGTGTACATGTATGTGATTACTCTATCCCCTTCATATATCTGGAGTAATCAAGCCTGTTTTGGTATTGATCTGGGAGCTTGTGACGCTATATTATTGTTTTTATTCTGTTCCTTTGTTATTCTAAAATGGAGTTGATGAAGAGTGTGTGTCATTCTAACAGCAAAGATAGTACCAAAATGTCAATATATGATTAGATGAAATCTAACATAAATGATATCCAGAGTTCCAGTTAGAGATGTCATTAATTTCTGTTTTGTCACATTAAACATTCTTTTTGACTTGCTCCGTTGTTATACAGGTATGAAACTAATCACACAGACTGTAGCTAGTAGCTCCGGTAGAATGTCTTCTAAGACCTACCAGGTATCAGCAAGCTCAGCAACACCATCCGTCCGAACAACCACCATAGGGGTTCAGGCACCAAGGAGCAGTGTTACTACAGGTACTGTATGCGGAAGTGGTCTAAACACATGCTCTTCTGTTCAAGGGAGCACTGTGCTCTTGTTGGATCAGGGAGGTGTTTCACAAAAACTAAGGTGGACTTTAAGTTGGACTTTAACTATGGCAGGCCGTTCATGCCACTGTTTGCTCTTACCATTTACTGGCATTGGTCTCTGAATGGAGGTATAAATCGTCACAAATCTACGGAATTTGATTTTTTTTTATAGTTGAAGGAAAAAATATCTATAGTTCGTAATTGAGAGACCAATAGTGAGAGCAACCAGTGGCATGAATGGCCTGTCATAGTTAAGTCCAACTTAAAGTCGATCTTAGTCTTTGTGAAACACCCCCCTGCTCTTAAAAAACTGTTTCTAATAGAAATGTGTATGTATCATTAATTTACCAGTTTAAAAAAATAAATAGACATTGAACCCTTTGAAAAAAAGTACCCAATTATCCTTTAAATATAGAACTGACCCTCACCTAGTGCAGACTGTGTCTTTAGTCGTCCTGCTTTGATGATGAAATAAAAATATCAAATTTTCCTACTTAATTCGTTCTATCAGGGTTTAGTATTATTCATTACCTACAAATTATCCCTAAAGACCATCAGATAGAAGATTCCCCCCCCCCCCCACAAAAAAAAAAAATAAATAAATAAATGAAAAATATAATAATAATAAATAAATAAATAAAAATATTTAAAAAATAAAATAAAAAAAGAAACAAAATGTATTGTTCATTGTAAACCGTCTCATGTACTACAGGGTCCCAGTCCACAAGCTTAGGTCTAGGAGCTAGGAATATCGTGACATCACCTGGTCCACGGATCGTGACGGTACCCAGTCAGATGGGAGGGCGCCCCCAGTGTAGCACTAGTAACGTCATCACGCTGTCGCCCATGTCTCTACAGAAGACAACAGGCAAGAATACAGCCACCGGTAAGAACGGGTGCCCTTTATCATGGCCCACATACTATACCTATACAGAAGTGTCAAAGTCAAGGGATTTAAAGAGAAGGTTGAGTTCTGGGAAGAGGTGAAAAATTAATTTGTGAGCGTTATCACTGTTATAAAGCAGGTGTAGAAGAACATCAGATAAAAAATGTTCCTTGAAAATCATTACTCTTCAAATGCCTTGATATTCTAAATATGGCATGTAACAGCATAAAAATTGGGACAGATTTTTATGCCACATGTTCATGTAGTCCCATATACATCTTTCTGTGTACAGTGCTTGTAACTTTACCAAGACTGGGCCAAATTTCTTATCATTTTGATGATACCCGTTAGAATGCGAATATTATTGTCATTGGTTCGCCTGTGTGCGCTTGTAAACAGGCAACTAGCTGTAATGCTCCATAGGGGAGTGGAGAATGTGCACTGTAATGTGTGGAATCGTAAATGGATTTAGCGAATGGGATAATGATACGTTGGTTGGTTAGTTGTAACTGGAATAGAATCAACTATCATCATCACATTATCATTATTATCATTATTAATATTATTATTATCTTCAGTATCATTATTATCATTATTAATATTATTATTATCTTCAGTATCATTATTATCATTATTAATATTATTATTATCTTCATTATCATTATTATTATTATTATTAATGTATCTGACCCTATAAATCATAAACCGAAGCTGAACACAAAACCCAATTACTACCCTCACCCTCACCCTACAGTATATATCTTTTACAAAATACAGCCTAGATGCTGGAATAAACTTCAAAGCACCAAACAAATTGGCCCTACACTTTTAGATGAAGACGATGATGATGATGGTGATGATTTTAGTGATGAGAATGGTAATGATATTGCTAAGAAAACTGGTATATTTCATTATATTTGACAGTTAATGTTTATAATTCTTGAACAATGGTTTAGTTTTGTCTAAACAAATCCCTTTCATTCTTCACAAAATGTCTTTGGAACATGTCTTATTTTGTCTCGCACCAGTTGTTGTCACCAAGCCCAATTCGATGATGCCTGGTAAAACCAACGTCATCGTCGTCCAGAAGTCCCAGATCAAGTCTAAGATGATCAGTTCACCCCGCTCAGCTGCACCCGGAATCATGGTAAAGAATCAGAAATGATGAATTAAACTGCTTTAAAAACATAAACTGTCTTTAAAACAAGCAGCAGCAAAATGAAACCATTTTACCTGTAAATTAAAAGCAAAAGGGGGATGATAAATGTAAGGCCCACTGCGGACTGAATTATCTTTGTCTTAAGTTTACATATTTGTTATGTGCATTATGGTATGGATATTATTTAGCCTCAGCTTGTGTGTGTGTGTGGGGGGGGGGGGGGAGGGAGGGGTTACAACACATCTTCAAGTTTTACATCTGATGTTAGTAGAAAAGTTATGCAGTTCATATGACTTGTGTATTGGGTTAGGGCTTTCCACTGGTGTCCACTGAAATATGATGGAAATTTGTCACAAAACACTCATGAATGCCCTTTCGTCCCACTCAAATGGGTGTATTTAGTTCTGTTGGAAAAATCCTGATTAGTGTTGGTTAGGATCAGGTATGAAACAAGAGGGTGGGTAAATGATGTATTTTATAAGAACTGCCATACTTATATACCTGTGAATTAACCTGTGAATATTGTAGATGTATTAACTGCCATACAAATCCGGATTGTTAGTATGCAAACAACACTCATGAATATATACTTTAATATAGACACATACCACATCAGTGCTGACACGCCCAAAGATCGCCATGACGATGACAGGTGGACTAGGGGGCAGCGGGTCACCCAACCCACCCAGCTCACCAGGAACCATGGGGATGCAATCCATCCGCTTCCCTTCCCCGCCCACCTCCGCTCACCAGAAGACCATCCGTGGCCCCTCCCCCGTCTCCATGGGAGCTGTAATGGGAGGAGTCACAGGACGTGGGCAGAGTGCTGGTCAGGGAGGGTTGGGGTCGATGGGCAAAAGCCAGGTAAGCCATGAGCTTTTACAGAAAACTAAGATATACATGTATTTCATGTTGGTTAAAAATGTGTTGATAGCCATAAGAAAGTGAATATATAAGGAGTAATTCATGTATTACTGGTGCTTTGCCTAGATTTGTATCTGAACTACATGTATATGCCTATGCAACCATTTACAATCTATGCGCATGTGCATTAATGATGAATTATTCTAATTTGGGTGGGTTATTATAAATACCAAGTTTCATTATGATAACAAAATTAGATACTTTTTCAGAATACCACCCTGTTATTTTAGAAACTTGATTCAAACAGTATATATTACAATTTCAATCCTTTTTCTGTGTCTCTATGACTCTCTCTGTCTCCCTCTCTTGTTACCTGTATGATATATTTCCAATAGGTTCAAACTCAAGTATTCATAAAATCAGTATTTTTTGAATAAATTCTTTTATATACGTTTTTATATTTTGAAAAAATTTATATTGCTTTGTACATTTAGCCATTTTTCTTTCCTCATTGTATTTCACCTTTTCTCCCCCACCAGGGTTTGCTACGGTCCAAGTCCCCCATTGCCCAAAGCATGGCCATGCTATCGGCTGACCTTGAGCTGCATACCAAGGCCAAAGGTCATAGGAGGTCATCGGCAGGTTCATTAGGTCAAGGGTCATCCAAGGTTGTGGTGGAAGAGGTTCCAAGTGGGGTTATGAGGAGTGCTAGTCTAGGTAAGTTGAGTGTGCAGTTGGACACATTTTTTTAGATAATTTGATATCAGCCATGAACTTGGAAACCTGATATATCTTGACTTAATTCAATCATTTTCACTTGTATTAGGAGCAACCTGAGACTACCTCCTCATAATTCATGTCAGGTAGTAAATCAGGGGGGGGGGGGATTAATGAAACAATGAGGTGTATTATTTATTCCCTATTATACAGCATTTCAAAATCTACTGCTGAAATTGTTGCATGATTGTTGCATGAAAAAGTTTCTTTTAGTTTTTTTTTAAAATCTCAGTGATTCATCCACGTTGTATGTAATGGAGCAAAGAATTGCCCATATACTTCGATATGACCTATATAACCCCTCTATCTCTAATGGTACATCCTGTTGACCTATCTTCAGGTCGCGACCCCTCCCTCATCTTCCAATCCTCTGTGGGGAAGCCCAACACAGAGTGGATCGATTACGACGGCTCCCCTCCATCCAGCCAATCAGCATCCTCGGCTATCAAGGCTCTGCTAGAAATCAGGGGCCAGCCGCTACCCCCCACCACAGCAGGTGAGCATAATAATAAAATTCCCTTTCAACTTTGGCAAGGTAAACCATCTAAAAAAAGCTGCCACAGCAAATTTGGAATATTGCGTGTATCTTTATAAGTAATAATTGTTCACTTCCATAGAAATTGTACGTAGGAGGGACCTATTTGGGGCTTCATGATTAAAAACTTACATACATGTGTATTTCAGAGCTTTCTACCTCCATATGATGTAGTAGTGATGCCCCGCAACATTCTTCAAATTGACCCTTAACTTGTATTTCTTCCTTCAGTGAAGCATGTTCCTTTCTCCGGCGTATCACCTGGACTCCCGCCCTCATCGACTCTCAAGCAATCAGCGGTCACTCGTCGCATTCCATCCTCATCCTCTGTATCCATCTCTGAACATCCCAAAGAGCCCTCCCAGAGCCCCACTGTGATAACCGTCGATCCCAAGCCTGCTGCATCAGCAAGCGAACGACTTGAATTCTCATCGGATCAACTCTCGAGTGTCGTCGACCAGTTCGAACAGTTCCTGGAGAGCGAGGCGCTAGGAGGGGGAACGCTAGGAAGAGGGAAGCGATTATCCGGAGGAGAGCCAGAGACAAAACCATCCGAGCCAAGCGACCAGAAGGAGAAGGAGGGGGAGGAGTCCTCAAAGATTGATCCGTTTGAGTTTGTTGAGGAGATTATCTCCAAGGATACAGAACCAATGGTGTCAGCCAAGCCAAAGCTCAGCTATGGGCAGGAGATCCCCAAAACACCAGTAATGGATAAGTCACAGGTCATAGGTCATAAGATCACACCTCAGGTTAGTGATTGTGTCAAACTTTTATTTTGTTCATTTTTATTTTATTTCTGTAATTTCGAGGCAAAGAGAATAGACTTGTAAGAAAAGGAAATAAGAAATATAGCCGGAAGGAAACTAATTCCTGTTTGAGAGATTCTCCTCGCTAGTGAGTGATTTACTTACATATAAACCATCTGGCGAGGATAATTATGAAGTAATGAAAATAATCTTCAAAATGGAAGACAAGCCAAGTTGTAGAAGTGCAGCACACTTTGCCACTTCTCACTGGTTTTGAAATTTTGCCCCCCCCCCCCAACGTCTATGCAAGGTATATCATTTTGTGAAGAAAAAGGGCTTTGAGTTTGTGTGTAGTAAGGTACATGTACAGAGTATTGTTTTGTTCATTGCAGGTCACCCCCGTAGTAGCTCAACCCACTCAGCCGACCGAGACCGCCTCTGTGACGAGTGTTGTCATGGAGTCGGCATCATCCTTTGACATCACTCAGATGAACCTGGAGGACCTCTCCTGCCAACGGATGAGAGAGGATGAGGACGATGAAGAGGAGGATGGCGATGACGACAAGAGAGGGGATGATCTCGGAAGCTCCGGTGAAATGATGTCATTCATGGGTAAGGGTAGATAGAACGTGATCACCAAGACTTTCAAGCAATTCTCTGCATGTATCATGTAGAGCTCAATGTTACCCATTTATACACATATATCCCAAAATGTAAATAATAATTTTCTTAATGACTGCAGTTTTCTTTATTCTTTTATAGGTTATATATACACTTCCCTTTCTGTAGTGAGATATGAATAAAGCCCATACCCACAGACCAATTCAGATGTGATATTATTCATATCATTTCAATATGTTTTGCAGATACCGGCAGTGGCGGATCCGGCTCAGAGGGCGTGATGGGAGCAGACGGAAAACTTCGGGTCAGCCGTCGAAAGCGGAAAGCGCCAACACCCATCGACGAAGAGACAGGTCCATCAAGCATGCCCAGCTGGGCGAGGGCAGCATGGAAGTAAATATAAATTGTTTTTCTGTTTATTCATTTTTTATTTATTCACCGGTAAGTTGGTTTATTTCATTACAAAACATTCGCGGCCCGAGAGCCGAATTGCATTTATTTTTACAAAGTATACATCAGTGACAAAGTAAATTACATGTAAAACATATGCATGGTAACATTATGGTAGATGCAATGCAGCAGGTGGCCAAATATCATTGATAGTTTTTATGCCTCCGCTACAAAGTAGCCGGAGGCATTATGTTTTCTGGTTGTCCGTCCGTCCGTACGTCCGTACGTCCGTACGTCCGTACGTCCGTCCGTCCGTACGTCCCGTTCTCGTGATCGCGTTATCTCAAGAACCAATTGATGGATTCTCTCCAAACTTGGATCATGTATGTATCTTACAGAGCCAATGAACTGATTAGATTTTGGGGTCACGAGATCGAAGGTCAAAGGTCACAGGGCTCATTATGTATTCAAAAATAGCTTGTGATCGCAATATCTCAAGAACCGATCAATGGATTCGTGCCAAACTTGGGTCATGTATGTATCTAACAGAGCCAATGAACTGATTAGATTTTGGGGTCACGAGGTCGGAGGTCAAAGGTCACAGGGCTCATTATGTATACAAAAATAGCTTGTGATCGCGTTATCTCAAGAACCGATCGATGGATTCCTGCCAAACTTGGGTCATGTATGTATCTAACAGAGCCAATGAACTGATTAGATATTGGGGTCACGAGGTCGAAGGTCAAAGGTCACAGGGCTCGTTATGTCTACAAAAATAGCTCGTGATCGTGTTATCTCAAGAACCGGTCAATGGATTCCTGCCAAACTTGGGTCATGTATGTATCTAACAGAGCCAATGAACTGATTAGATTTTGGGGTCACGAGGTCAAAGGTCACAGGGCTCATTATGTATGCACAAATAGCTTGTGATCGCATTATCATGAGAACCAATAGACAGATTACTATCAAACTCAAGACATGTATATATGTATCTTGCAGAGCCAATTAACTGATTAGATTTTAGGGTCATCAGGTCAAAGGTCATGGGGCTCAATAGACAGATTAGACAGATTACAGATTACCAATAGACAGATTACTATCAAACTCAAGACATGTATATATGTATCTTGCAGAGCCAATTAACTGATTAGATTTTAGGGTCATCAGGTCAAAGGTCATGGGGCTCATTATGTATGACTATAAAAAGTTTGTGAATGCATTATTATTAAAACCGACAGATGGATTACAATCAAACTTGAATTTTAAAAATTGCTTCCGTTTTGGTTTGTAAAGTTGCTCTATGGCGGAGGCATCATTTTTGACTGCGCGCAGTCAAAATTCCATCTAGTTTAATTATAATTTTAGAAGTTTCATGGTCTAGTGGATAAATCACCGGACTTTGGATCACATGGTATGTGGTTCTAGTCCCGCCAAAGTCTAAAATAATAAGTAATTTAATAAACCTTACTGAAAATAGTTGCTATCCACACAGAAATTGGTATATGGGACTACATACAAACATTTGGTATGAAAATTACAAAGTTATATGTACAAAGCAGCTCCCAAATAATTTTTCATCTTTACCCGAACTCAACCTGTGGAAAAGAAGACCTTCGGGGTACAGTTGTTTAGTTAATCTATTTCTTTTCCCGGTATCCATGTGACTCTTTTTCAAATGTACTCTTGTTTTGTATTCAATGATTTTCTTTGTTTTTGCAGAATTAATGATAATGATAATAATCAAACCTTTTCCTTAAACCTAAATGTTGATTATCCTATTACTACCCACAGCTTGTTACAGAGAGTGATGCGTTTCCGTGGCGCTAATCGACCCAAAGGAGGAATCAATGCAGCATCATGGTTCACAAGACCAGGTATTAAAGAGCCAAATATCTTTTTATTTGTATCCCTATTCAGAGAATACTCTCTATCTAATAAAATGTAAAATTGCTCATTATGAAGAAGAAAAAAAAGCTATAGACAAGCATTTTAGAAAGAACTTCTCGAGGAACAACATTACGATTTTAATATGTATTTGTATCTTATGTATATTTGGGGATAATGAGTATGGTAATACCAGTCACTCAAAGATTTTTATGTTTTTGAGGCACTTCATGATCATTTTGAAGTGCATTTTTTTAGGGCTTCAACATTACACCATATCACAGACACTGATAACACGTAGGGCCATGCATCTCAGATGTTAAACATTGTTAAACGATGCCTTTAAATTGCTGTGTTCTTCACCTAGTTGACCCAGCAGAGGCACCAGGATATCACAAGGTCATCAAGAAACCAATGGACTTTGGTACTATCAAGAGAAACCTAGAGGTGAGATATCTTTTTTTCTCTTTTCAATACATATAGCCGGAGGCCCTATGTTTTCTTGTTGTCCGTCTATACGTCCCGTTCTCATCATCGCATTATCTCAAGAACCGATTGAAAGATTACTGCCAAGCTTGGGTCATATACATGTATGTATCTTGCAGAGCCAATGAACTGATTTGATTTGGGGTTAAGAGGTCAACGTTCATGGGTCTCATTACGTATGCAAAAATAGCTTGTTAAAGCAAAACTGACAGATGGATTACTATCAAACTCAAGATATGTATTTATCTTGTAGAGCTAATGAACGGGTAAGATTTTAGGGTCATAAGGTCAAAGTTCAAAGGGACATACATGTATATGAAAAAATAGATTGTAATTATGATATTCTGAGAACATGTCAATGGATTACAATCAAACTTGAATTTGAAAAATTGCTTCTGTTTTGGTTTTTAAATTGCTCTATAGCGGAGGCATCATTTTTGACTGCGTGCAATCAAACATACGTCTAGTTTCTTTCAAGTATCCCGAGCATTTCGAAATTTGCGCAATTCAGATCTACGATAGGGGTGTCAAATTACAATTAATGATAGCATGTCAAACAAATTGTGCATTCTCTCCACTCGCTAGAGTCAACCTTAGCCAAGGTCTTAGGGGGAGGGGAGGGGGGATGGGGGTTCATAATGGCCTACTCCTAACCTTAAACCCAATGGCAACCAAAGCCCTCACTCTATACCTTTGACAAAACGAAGCCTCTAGTCTAGACTGAAGCAAGCTTTGGATTCCTCTAACCTTATCATTTTTATTTCTTATCTTCCGGATATGTTCCTGAAATACTTGTGACTATTTCAGGCTGCTACGTACCAGGACTTTGCTGAATTCCACCATAACATGATGCTTGTGCGGGGTAACTGTCTGCAGTACAACCCTCCTGGACATGCAGCGAGAAGAGACTGTGAAGAAGTCTTTCAATTCTACTCCTCAGAGTACTCCAAGACACTCGACAGATGGCAAAAGGTATATCTAGAAATAACCTTTTCAAACTTCTTTTTTTCTTCATTTCCCATTTTTATTTTGAAGCCCACTGCACTACCTATAGCTACTTGCACCCTCTATCTAGCGAACAATGCCTAATCAGTGCCTGTTGGTCCCCCATGATGCCCTTTTTCTTATGTTTATCGAGAGCTGATTTGATGAGATAACCACTTGTCAGTGAACTTGCAGGGAGGTCTAATCCCCCTGGCTAAACTAGTGCAGACGGGCTTTAATGCAAGTTCAATTCTGAAAGTGTTTCTCCCCACTCAGTTTGTTTTTCTTGAATGTTGTTGCTAGTTGCACCCTTGTGCTTTTAAAACATAATATCTGAAATAAGCTCGAGTTGAACAATTTCTTAATGGTGCTTGGTTTCCAGTGTGAAGAAGGACCTTTTCTTGCATACCTTTCTGGTGAACAATGCTTAGGCTACATGTAAAGGCACATTTCAAACTTGTAATGTACAGTCATTACTAATATTATTACATGAAACAAGCACATGAATGGTCTCATTTTTCAAAGACAGTCTAAGCTCCTTTGAGTTTCAATCATCATTTGTTTTGGGGAGGGGGTTAAAAATATTGTTGCTTTTATCGTTGCTTTTATATTGATCAGTTCTTCCTTATTTTTTGTCTTGTAGCAAATGCTCTCAATGCCAAAGTCTCCCAAGAGAATACGAACAGATCCATCAGTGCTGCAACCGGGGCTGCAACCAGGGCTGCAACCTCCAACTCAGCAGTAGATTCTTTATTCATTAGAAATAAGTTCTACGATATATCCACAAAGTATTCACCTGTAAGTGGCCAAGTCCAGACAACTAACTGAGATGTATGTAGTGCAGACTGAAGCTAGCTGCCAGTTGCCAAAGGTTGCCATTTTAACAATCAGTCTGTTGTAACTAGAGGTCTCAGGGGTAGAGCAGAGGTCTTTTACTTATCACTGGTAGGTCCCAGGTTCAGAACCAAGTCAATGCGCTAGTGCCCTTTGGTAAGGCATTAATCCTCATTACCAAGTCCCTCAGAGAGGACATAAAGCACTTGGGGCCCCTGGTGATTTTACTCAAACTTACAAGCATAATGTTGTACACATGCTGTTTTAGCAGTTTGGTAAAAAAAAAAAGATCTCAATCAAATGTCAGACAACTGGTGTGCACCTCCCTCTATGTTCTTGTTATTGGGTGTTCGTTTTGATCCCAAACTGCCAAATAGATGTCTCAATTCTAGTGATATAAACCATTGTGATTAATCATCAGCAAGCTTATTGAATTTTCTGTGCTTCTTTCTCTCTTATGTAATGAAATTAAAGCAAATTATAATAAGAATTGCAGAGCAGTTTTGTTTGACGTGGATGACTCAAGACATGGTGCTATGTCATATTATGTGTATGGGATCTTTAAGTTTACAAACAACGGGTTAAAACAACAACTTTGTTTCAGTTGTTTGCATGAATACGTTTACAAATTCAAAATCATATTATGCTTCTTCACCAGAATGTAATGAGGAATTTGAAAAATTACCTTTTTAGAAGTAAGTGAACCTGGAAGGTTGGAATCGTGGTTGAATATATTGATTGCTGCTGTCAGGTAAAGCTTGGGCATGATTTTTGAGGAATGCATCGAGTAAACACTCTCAAAATATTTGCAGAAATGCTGGGATAATTCTTAGCATTCTAGTGGGAATTTTTGTTATATGCAAATGAATGGCAACTGGCAAATGGCAATTTCCTTCGTGTTTTAACTTAAAGGTATAGACCAGTTTTAGAAATGGCCCCCTCTCAAAAAATGAAATGGAAGCTCTTATTACCAATCATGTGAAAGAATATGTTTTGACTAATACGTGATGATACAAATTTTGCAGGGAAATCGCCTACTAATTGATATATTTGGTAAATTATTATATCTATCCGGACTGGATAGATATTGCGTAGTCCCATATACATCTTTCTATGTACAGTGCTTACAACTTTACCAAGACTGGGCCAAATTTCTTATCATTTTGATGATTCCAGAACCTTGCAGTACACACCAATACTTATATGCTAGATGATCAACCTTTTCTGATCGATTCCACAACGTTTCTTTCACAATGCAATCGCATGACCAGAACTGGTCTATACCTTTAAACTTTGTGTTATGACATATACAAAATGAAGCATATTTCATTATGTTTTGTTTAAAGCCATGGTTTACCGCCGCATGTCAGATCAGGTTTTCATTTGGTACATTTGCGAATAAGTCCAATGTTGTCCAAACAAAATGTAACCGATGTCTGATACTCAATGCCCTATTGATGACATACTGTACCTTTGACGGATATGATCTGCTCTCAAAAGTGTCATAAGGTTCATGTTGTCCATGCTAAAAGCAATTGAAATTCATGCTTTTTGCATCGTGACTATGAACCCTTATTACTCCTACCACAATCATAAAATGTACCTAACCTCGAAAGTCGTCATGTGAATACCTCTTCGTGCTAATGATTATGATTAGAAATTTAAGTATGGTTATGAATTATTTTTGAAAAATGTGGCAAGTTTATGTCTTTAAATGGTAAAAATATTATTGTTTTTGTATTATGTACGAACAGTATTTCTAAATAACTCTTGTCGAGCCAATGATGTATTCGTAGATCATGTGAGCGAAAAGGGATTTAAATAATCTCATATTCACTTGTTAATATGTATCATATTGTAAATATATGTCAATTAATGTTTATACAATCACAGCTGTTTGAAAAAAGTTTGAATTTCTTTCCATTCTTTACTACATGTATCACCCTCATGTTGGCCCCTCCTTTAACATATCTATTGCACATATATTTTGGTGAGACCAGGGACCTGTTTCACAAAGCATTTTTTCAATGTCGTCTGACAAAAAAATCAGTGACAAATCTGTTGATAACCAATCAGGAGCAAGGATTTCACTAGCTTATAACATAAATTGTCATTTGTCACTGACCCAGTTAATCAAGTCCTTTTGTTTACGTGCAATTGTCCAAAGAAGTGGTAGATGGTGTTAACCAGTATTTGCCATGCTACAGCCCCTTTAAGCCTGGCTCTAGAAACTCTATCATACATTGTAATCCTCACTCTTACATTCTGGCCTGAGTTCTACTCAAAATTTAAATCTTATCGCTGGGATTATGCATTTGTGTTTGATCAGTTGTAAATTGGATATAGCGCTATAAAAGAAAACATTTATCATTATTATTAGTCTGTGGTCTAATTTTTCCCTTGATTTTATTAACTCCTTGATTTTAGACGCGGGGTCAAGTTTCACTCGATTTGTAGAATATGGACCTTTGTGTTTATATGTAGGACCAAAGGTGCATTGGATCAATGCTGTGTTACCAATTGTCTATACAATATTTTATAACATGGGGAGATATTGATAGCATCACAATTGTAAAGCGTTTGATACTACACTTCTAAGTGTGTTACATTGTAATTGAAATGGAACACAGAGACTGATGTTAAGTCTGTAAGCCAAGCGAATGAAGAGAGGGGAAAGAAACTAGATAGAACAAACTAATCTGCATCAAGTTATGGGATGGTGAAGTAAGAGGGATAAAACAAACTAGAACAAATCAAGGGGTAGAGAGACTTTGAGAAAGAGAGAAAGACAGAGTAAGAGCAAGATACAGAAAGACGGAGTAAGAGAGAGGAAGACAGTGAGAGAGAGAGAGAGAGAGAGAGAAAGTGTGAGAGAGAGAAAGGGAAAGAGGGAGAGAGAGAGAGGCAGAGAGTGACAGAGAACAGGTTTTGAGGAGACTGAGGTAGACTGACGAGATGATAACGAAGTAAGGGGATAGACTGAGTGATAGAGAAAAAGACTAGATAAGATAGAGGGAGACAAAAAATGATAACAAATTTAAAGGATAGATGAAGGAAAAGAGAGAGATTGAGTAAAAGAGAACAATTCTAGAGAAGACCAAGGGAAGTTTGACGAAGAGTATAAAAAAGTAAGAAGATAGATGAAGAAAAAGAGATGAGAAAGTGAGAGAGAGAGAGAGAGAGAGAGAGAAGGGGAGAGAGTGAGAGTGATATATAATAAGACTACAGGAGACAGAGAGATACCGTGGCCCGAATTCACAAAGGAGGTTTGTCGACAAACCTAGGTATATGTACGTTTATTATGACGCACGAAAACCTAGGTTTATCGACAAACCTCCTTTGTGAATTCGGGTCTGAGAGTATAACAAAGTAAAAGGATAGATGAAGAAAAATAGATGAGAAAGTGTGAGAGAGAGAGAGAGAGAGAGAGAGAGAGAGAGAGAGAGAGAAGGAGAGAGAGAGAGAGAGAGTGATAGCGATAAGACTAGAGGAGAGAGGGGGAGACTGAAAGGATAACAAAGTAAAAGGATAGATGAAGAAAAAGAGAGAGAGAGAGAGAGAGAGAGAGACAGAGAGAGAGACAGACAGACAGACAGAGAGATAGGAAAAAAGAAATTTCGACCACCACGATTTTCAAATTTTCGGGGTCAAAATAGAAAGAAAAAAAATAGTGCTCACTACCCCACCCCCTCAATCATCGTTTAATATCAAATCATTCTGGGCCCTGTTTAATAAAACGTGTTTTGTCAATAAGTAACCCTAAATGCTAAATTTCTATGCCAAATTTGCTCTCAGCCAATCGAATGCCACGACTAGAGTAGCTTATAACAGTTATTGTAACTTGGCAGACCAAGTTTTAAAAAGTAATGTGTTTTTCGTCCGGATTTTTAAAAAAATTAGTGAGGGAGGACCTTACTATTTGTTATTTTCGTTATTTTTCCGAGATCGCCGCCATATATAAAATGGCTGCTGATACAAAACTTTTTAAATCACATGTTGTATCCAGGGGCGTACGCAGGGGGGGGGGGGGGGTTGGGGGTTCAAACCCCCCCCCCTTTGGTATTTTTATGTGTGTAAACCCCCCTAAAAAAAAACTAAAACCCCCCCCCCCCTTTGTTTTGTTTTGTTTTGTTTTTGTTTTTTTTAATTGAAAAAAAAAAAATTATGCCCACGGCTAACGTAAAGTGACCTTACCCCCCCCCCCCCCAACGGAATTTTTTTTTCAAATTTTCAAATTTCGAGACAAAAAAAAAAAAAAATCCACTTACCCCACCTACCCTCACCTTCGACGCCCAGTGACGGATCTACGGGGGGGGGTGTCCAGACCCACACAGTATCCGCATCGTCATTGGTTCACTTCTCACCCCCCCCCCCCCCTAGCAAAAAGCTAAGAGGACACTTTTTTTTTTTTTTTGGTCTCGAAATTTGAAAATTTGACATTTTGTTTCGTTGGGGGCAAACAGCTAAATCTGCCCCTGTCGCCTTCTCATGGTTTTACACATTTTAGTATTACAATAACTTACATTCATGCAGATCTGTATCAAAACTTTTAGTAGCCTACCTGTTAGTTTCAGTGGCCCAGGACATGGTCTTGTAAAGGCGGAGACGTACACTGGTCAACCACACCAATATTGAATACTGGTCTTGGTCTCATTCAACAAACACACCAAACATGTAAAAATTTGGAGACAACTTGTGGATATTGTGTAGTATATGTATCGAGCAAACCTGAGTTAATTAAAAAATACTTTCCTCATAAGCATGTTTGAAACTCATCTGGTTTTGGATTTACTATCCATAGAACAGTTCCCTTGTTTAAGGGAGATGTAGGGTGTTTCCCCCCTTTTATAAGAAAAAAATACATATCAATAAGAATTTAATTAAGTAGCACCAGAGTATTTATGATGTAAGCCCACATTTTTTTCTTCTTTCTAAACAAGGTATACCAACTACTTCCTGCTATCAGCAACATTTGAAGCACATTTACATTTTATAAGCACACATTTCTATACTTGGCAATTACAAGGTTGTTATAATGCCCTGATATAACGCAGAGTTCAAGTATAACTATGATTTCTATACAAATAAATGAATTTTAAAAATAACAAATAACAACAATATTGAAGAGGCACCAAAAATCGGTGTGGGCGGGGCAGGAAACACAACATTTGTGTCACTTGGCTTTGCTGATAACAAGTTTTATGGAACGGGGCTCCGGTCTGATAGTGAAGTAGAAACATGGCGTGCAGGAACAGACTGGTACGTACACAAGGAAATTCCTCGACATTGTATTAAACCATGGACCATGTCAATGGTTGAACAAAGATGCACAGGAAAGAATGGTGTCACGTGATTACGGTGGTTTAGTACTGAATGGAAAGGGGAAACCCCCGAGTTGTCCAGAGGTGTGCATTGCTTCCATTATTTTTAAAGGTCATTTTTTTTCTTTTATCCGTCATGGTTTTCTGGGGTGGTTACAAAGAGGCCTATTGTCGCTGATCGCGCTATAATTATGTGAATCGGGATGAAGAATAACCAGTAGACGCTTTCAAGAGAGAGAGAGGGGGAGAGAGAGAGAGAGACAGAGGTAGAGAGAGAGAGAGAGAGAGAGAGAGAGACCGAGCGCGCGCGAGAGAGAGTTATGGGGATGTGGGAGAATTTGAATTTGAATTTGAATTTATTAACAACAACACATCACAATAATGACAGTACATATGAACAATCATATAATGCAAAGAATAATACTGATACATGTATACATAACACAAGAGTAATGTCGATTGAACAGTAATGGTTTTAAAACGATATTTTTTAGACATACATCTGTATACTATTAAATGTACAAAAGATATATACGTAAATATGTATATTACTATGTTTAGGTGAAGTTGTTAATGGGAACTAGAAGTTAGCACAAGTGCTAGTCGAGCCTAGTTCCATTCTTTGGCAAGATTTTTTTTTCTGTTAATTTGTTTTTACATATGAATGTAAAACTTGTTTGTTTTGTATTTACATATATACAACAAAATAATACAATATCATGTAACTTTTTTTTCTTTACTAAAATGAAAAAATAAAAATAAAAAAGCTTAAGCGTTAAAGCATTATAATGAAAGAAGACAAATCTTTGAAGAAATAAAATCATCAATGTGTTCATAAAAATGAAAAGGATGTATTAATAAAAATAATCATACACATGTTCGTACATGCACAAATCCTGTAAAAGCTTAAGGCCGCTATAATCGTAAACAAGGAAGTGTATACTTATATAAAAGGAAGACAAGTAATATAAAAGGAAAAAACGAAGGGGGTGGGATTGAGCCCACGTCATTTACAGAGAGAGAGAAAGAGAGAGAGAGAGAGAGAGAGAGAGAGAGAGAGGGAGAGAGAGATACAGACAGACAAACACACAGCCAGAGAAAAAAGAAAAACGGAAGAGAGAGAGAGAGAGAGGATAAGAGGGGAGGCAAACATCAATCACAGAAATCAACCTTTTGTGGTGTTTTTCATAATCAAAGAGCAGGAAACAGGTCTATAGATCGAGACACCACCATTTTGTACAGAACCACTCTAGCGCAAGATGCCATTGTAATAGGCTGTTCGCATACTATAAACATGAATCATCATAACTCACAACTCACTGGTCTATTGTATTGTGATGTATCCGATCACTTGCCTGTCTTTACCATTTCAAAGTTAAATGTTGCTAATGTCAAATCATCGAAAGTAAACATAGGTCACAGAATTATAAATCAGAAGAATATTGAGGCCTTAATTAGGAATTTGCACGAAGTCAACTGGAGGGGTGTATATGCTGCGGAAGATCCAAACGATAGTTATAATATTTTTCAAAATAAATTTCGTACATTGTATGATAAGCATTTTCCAATTGTATTAGAAAAAAACAAAAACAAGAAATTAAAATGTTGGATGACGAATGGACTGTTACAGTCGATCCGACATAAGAATAAATTATACAAAATGTATTTACGTAACCCATCAGACCAAAATGCTTATGTGTATAAAAACTATCGTAACCTACTCACAGGATTAATTCGTAAAGCAAAATCTCAGTATTTCCATAACAAATTTGTACTTAATAAATCTAATGTAAATCGTACGTGGCAAACGATCAATTCACTACTTAACAAAAGTAAGCCAGCTGAGAATTCTGTATTTAATTACAACGGGGACATCGCTACAGAACCGGACATTATTTCGAACTCCTTTAATGACTTCTTTACAAGCATTGGTCCATCTTTAGAAAATAAAATCCCAGGTACCCAAACGAATTATTTACAGTATATGAATGATCCACCTGTTGACTCTTTGTATTTATATCCTACTAGGGAAAACGAAATTTGTAACATTGTTAGTACTTTTGGAAACAATAAAGCTGCAGGTTTGGACGAATACAGTCCAAGAGTCATTAAACAGGTCATTATGTACATATGTAGACCACTATGCCATGTATTCAACCTTTCATTATTAAACGGAGTTTTTCCAGATGAGCTAAAGAAAGCTAAAGTAACACCAGTGTTTAAATCTGGTGACAAGCGTGAATTTACAAACTATAGGCCCATTTCTGTACTTTCAGTCTTCTCTAAATTATTCGAGCGCATTGTTTATAAAAGAACTATTGAATTCCTTGACAAACATTCTATTCTCAATAAACATCAATATGGTTTCCGTAGGGATTATTCAACATGTATGGCTCTTACCAGTCTTTCTAGTAAAGTCATAGACGCCTTTGAGGCGAACGAATTTGCAATTGGAGTTTTTATAGATCTGTCTAAGGCATTTGACACAATTAATCACAATATTTTACTATCTAAACTATATCGTTATGGAATACGTGGTGTAGCTCTTAAATTTTTCACCAGTTATCTTAACAATCGATTACAATGTACCAAATACCAATCTTCTATTTCGGAGTTTAGGACAATAACATGCGGAATTCCACAGGGTAGCCTGCTTGGGCCATTGTTATTTATATTATATGTGAATGATATTTATAAATCTGCTGATGAATTGTCTTTTATACTGTATGCAGACGACACAAACATATTTCACAGAGATTCAAACTTGAAGTCTCTTATGGATGCAGTAAATGCAGCTCTATATGTGAATGGTTCAAATCTAATAAATTATCTATAAATGTAAAGAAATGTAATTATATGATTTTTCACAATGGAAAGAATGTAGATTTAAATGATTTCAATATTGTTCTTGATAATGTCATATTGCCAAGGGTAGATAAATTTCTTGGCGTTTATTTAGATAGTTCCTTGTCTTGGAAATACCATATTCACGAAGTTGAAAGTAAGGTGTCCAAAAACATTGGCATTATATCCAGACTCAAACATCTCTTGCCCAATCACATTCTACGTATGTTATATTGTGCTCTTATACTTCCATATTTTTCTTACTGTAATCTTGTTTGGGCGAATTCCTGCAAGTACAAAATACAAAAGCTTATACTATTGCAGAAGAAGATTATTCGTATAATATCCGGAATGCACTATCGTTCCCATACTGGTCCCATCTTTAAACAAATTATTTTCTTGAGATTCAGTGATATTAACTTGCACCAACAGGGTATTTTCATGTATAAAAGCATGAATAACATCTTCCCATCACAATTTAGTGATTTTATCAATTTTAAATGCAACTCGGAAACCCATACGTAAAATACGAGAAGCGCTGCCAACATTCGTCTCCCTAAATATAGAACCCAAAGATTTCAATTTGACATTCGATACTCTGGACCAAAATTTTGGAACACCTTACCATCTATTCTACACAAATCGCTCTCCTTGCAGACTTTTTCCCGTTAGGCAAAAATGTATTTAATTGCTCGATATTGATACCCTCTCTTGTATTTATGTGTGAAATGATCTTTTGTGGAATTTAATGACATGTTTGTATGACCGATTATATATTTACTTTGATAACTTGTTGCTAGTACCATCTGTATATTCCCAGGACAATGCTGTCGGATAAAGCTGTTGTCTGTTTGATGATTTTGCTTGCTTGTAATGATATGTACCCGCTGTCTATTTTACAATTGTACTTCGTTATCTTTATGATGTAATCGCAGACACATGTACAACCCAATTGATGTAACTTTATCTTTATAAGTGAACATGCCTTCCTATACTTAATTCTCTCCTCTCTTCCTTTCACTATTTTTTCTTTCCTATCAACGTTCTGTTATATACAATGTAATTTTCATAATAATATCTATAATGTTCTTTCGGTAACTGTGTTAATTTATCATGGGCGTTCCCAACTCAAGCTACGCTTTCCGGATTTTCGCCTCCTTCCGTATCTGAATTAATTACTGTATACTCTATGTTGAAATAATTGTTACATATATCATGTATATATACATTGTGTTTTATATTGTGCTGTTGAGAAGGAAATAAATGTTAATAAATACAAAATACAAAAGGTTGTACATAATGTGAATTCTACCACACCACACTCTCACAAGTCCATATTTAGCAAAATCTACCGGCGTATATTGATATATCACCATATATCCAGGTTTCTTTGTCATTTCCTGTAAATTGATATGCTGTTATATATATAGCACCACATAGCAACAGCAGTAGGTGTCTAAAGAAGAGGAAATTCCGTCAGGAATAATACTTTGTATCTATTGACTTCCGTTGTATTCTGCCTCCAAATGTGGGCGAATCTTCAAACACCATCGATGTCTACTGTCAATGTTCATCGACGGTCTCGGCAGATCTCTTCTTAACAATCGTTCAACAAGCGTTACTTTTATTTGATGAACTGAAGCGATTCGGTTCCATTTCTATTTTTCTAATCTTGTGAAAGAGAGAAAATTAGCAGTAAGATTTAAACAGGAATAAATATTTTCGATACTACTACAATTAAGAATACTGGATATCTTTATGGTAAGGTTCTCAAGGCGCTCCAATATTACCCCAGCTCTGGCGAGGGTACTGCTAAATTAACTACGAATTCGTCAATGGCTTGCATACAAGGACATTTCTCAGCTTGTTGAGTTTTGAATCATCTGTTTGGAGAATCATGAATGATAATATGAGGGACTTGGAAGTGATGAGACGACTTGTATTCCTAATGATCAGTGTTTGGTCAGTTCTCGGCGTTCAGACCATGGCTGGAGCAACGGTTTGTCCGAAGGACCTTGATAGTAGTAAGTAGTAGTTAGTAGACCCTACAACTTGTACATGCATTAATTAAGCATTTTCTTACAATTTATTTCAATCAGCTGTGGTAATTGTATTATGTGCGTATCCGGACACCTACCCCCTGGACATCCACCCCCGGATAACCATCCCCAGTCAACTACCCCCTAGGACAACTACCCCCAGCCAACTACCCCCGGACAACTACCACCTAGGATAGTTGTCCGGGGGTAGTTGTCCTCGAGGATAATTGTCGTAGTTGTCCGGGTCGTAGTTGTCCCGGGGTGGTTATCCGGTGGTGGATGTCCAGGGGGTAGGTGTCCTAGGGGATATTTGACTGGGGGCGGTTATCCGGAGTGGATGTCCAGGGGGTAGGTGTCCTAAGGGGTAGTTGACTGGGGGCGGTTATCAGGGGTGGATATCCAGGGGGTAGGTGTCCTAAGGGGTAGTTGACTGGGGGTGGTTATCCGGGTCGGATGTCCAGGGGGTAGGTGTCCTAGAACCGTCTTATGTGATGTCAATGACAAGATTTATCATGAATTTTTATGTAAATAACTATTAATATAGTACATATTATAGATATTTTTCCATTTGGAGCTTTTTGTTTGTCCCTTTATGTGCCGTGTTATGTGTGTGTGTGTGTGTGTGTGTTTTATTTTTACAGACGTGTGTCAATCAGATATGATTATTTACGTCTGGGGACCGACCTTTAAACGTCACCATCCGAAAGACGTGACTCAGTTTCGAACCTGCGTCCTCGGCTGAATCATGTTTTTCTGTCTGTATTGTCTCTCATAATGCATTTCGAGCTTTAAGTGTCTTGCCTGTTTTCTTGTAGATTTTCTTCCTGTTGCTTGAAAGAGGTATTATATAGGTGTTATACAGAGCTTTGAATTACAGGAGGAGTAGTCTAAAGGGCAGATTTAATACGACTGAATTTAATTGAAATCAGCAGAAAATTCGTGCAGCATGAATAATAAGCTATTTGAGCTTTGGAACCCGTGATGTCTTGTGATGTTTATATTTGAGCAGGCTATTACAATTTAAAGGATATGGATTGACCCCCATCCCCCCAGATAAAAAGGAAATGAATGAATAAAATGATGATAATAATAAATAATGATAATGATAGAAGTGACAATAATATTTATACTGATAATCACAATATTAAAAATGATAATATTAATAATAATAATAATAATAAAAATAATAATAATAATAATAAGCAGAATAATAATTAAAAAAATAATAATATTATTTATAATAATAATAATAATAATAATAATAATAATATTATCAATGATAATAGTAATAATAAAAACAATGATACTACTACTAATAATAATAATGATAATAATGATGATGTTATAGCTGTCCAGAGAATACTAATGATTATAATAATAATGACAGTAATAATAATACAAATAAATTATTATAATACTGATGTTGTGTACATTTTATTATGTATTTTCTTTATTTCTGGAAATCAGGTCAGGGTTTGGGTTTGGGTGTGGGTTATGGATAGATTATGATTATTCAATTCAATTCAAGACTTTATTCCAGACTCAGCTGCAAGAGCAGAGGTCCATATAACATATTTACATGCAGATATAAACAATGAACACAAATAAGGGAGGAACATATTATTAAAAAGCTGTGCTTCAACCAAGGTCTCCTCGTCTTTCTTTATTCTACATTGTATTGTTATGATTATAGTCTATTATATTTTGTCACATGTGTTTTCTGGAAGACAAATAAACTTGATACTTGATACTTTATACATATTTACATAAACAATGAACAAAACTAAGAAGGGAACACATATGGGTATACGAGGAGCAAAACTAAAATACTTTAACCAACCTTGCCGACTGTGACAATAAGCTACAGAACCAGAACTTCCACAGGTCTGAGGTGGTTGGTTGGTGTTATTTTACCTGACTGCTAAGAAAGCATAAAGCAGGTGAACCTTGTACTACTCTGAACACATATGGATATATGAGAAACAAAACAAAACTACTTTAATCAATTATCAACCTCTGCCGACTGTGACAGCAAGCTACAGAACCAGAAATTCCACAAGTCTGAGGTGAACCTTGTGCTGTTATGCATTGGGTTTACTAACACTTTAACAATCGTATTTTCTGAAGTGTCAATTCTCTGAATAAACTTGAAAATTAGATTTCTTACAACAGGGGTTAGGCCCTGTGGCCAAGGTTAATTGGTCCTCGGGTCAGGGCTTAAACCTATTCCATAGGATCAAGTTTAGGGTTAGGGTTCCTTGTGTTGTGAAATATTCGATATCCAGCTGGTCCAAGTAAGGTTTTTCATTACTCCAATCTCACAGATGAGCTTTCCTTTCTGGATAAGACGGCAAGCGATGTGTACTCCACCGAGTGCCAGTACCGTGTTCTCCAGTGTATGAGCGTCAATTTCTGTAGCATACAGTGGTTCTTCAATGGCATCCCGTACGACTCCTGGAGTTTGGGGAACAACTCCGACACTAAGTTCAAGTTAGAGGATAGCAACCAAACGCTCAAGTTCCTTTCCGCAGACGTCGACTCTGAAGGAACATACACTTGCGTGGTTTCGAACGGTGTGCGGAATATTAATCGGAGTATCAACTTGCGTATCCAAGGTAAGCAGGGGCGGGGCATAAAGGGTGAAGGGCTTGAAAGAATAAAACTAATAACAATGATGATAATAATATTGATCATAATATAATTTTGATAGTAATAAAAATTGATCAAAATGATAGCATGAATGATAATTGTAATTATGATAATAGCAACAATAACATTACTAACAATATTGTTAATAATAATAAAAGTAATAACAATCTCTCTCTTCCAACCCCCTATCTTTCTCTATCCCCTCACCCCCCCCCCCCCCCCTTCTCTCTCTCTCTCTCTCTCTCTCTCTCTCTCTCTCTCTATCTCTATCTCTCTCTCTCTCTCTCCTCTATCTCTGTGCAGAGAAAATATGGCTCAACAAACCCATTCCATTGAAATCGTCCAGCGGTGTGTGCAAGGATCAGATGGCCGTTCTTGGCGGAAACGCCTCCTTCTTCTGCCAGTTCAAGTATCGAAACCCCGGGGGCTTCTTGCAGGAGAGTTGGAGGAAACTGAACCAGACATACGGGGGATTTCAACTGGTGGACTTTTATGACATCCCAGGCACGGAGTTCACGCATGGGTACAGAAAAGAAGACGAAAATGTCATCCTAACTCAGAAAAACTGTCAAGAGTAAGCAAGATTTTTCGTTTTTATTAACTTCTTATCAGATCTTGACTTCAAGAGGGGCATCACACAATTGTAATGCATATGGTTCAGCCAAAGGGGTGGTGAAGCAAATGCTACGTAAGTACTGTTTTGCATCATTTTGCATGAATTTTTCTTGCGTTTTGAATAGCTTGCCAAATGTATTGGGCTTACAAACGATTCCCTAACCTGCTGTTTGCTATGGCTGATTTTCAGGAGGCTCGCCCTACCGACCCCCTACCACTCGACAAAACCTAACCTAGCATATCTTTAAACATAAGGAATATGAGAAGAAAATGTGCCTCCTTCCCGGCGGAAAACTTGAAATATATAACATTTATTCCGCTTATCCGAGAGCTTTTTGACGTATTAGGGTGGTATACATATTTATGATTTTCTTTATGCTTGACTCTCTTTACCCAGGAAGCCTTTCATGATTTTGTCTACATGGCTGAACATCACGAATGTGACTGAAGAGGCTTTGGGGAGGTACCAGGTACATTGTAAGATCTCCGGGTTCTTAACGAAGGTCAACCTTACACTCTCGCTGGGTAAGCATTATCTTTGGACCGCGTAGACACCTTACGCCTTTAACTAAGATTGACAGCGACTTTCTTACGACTTTACTACGATTTTGGCTTGTTTTCGACATGGTCGCAAATTTACTACCATTTGACTACAGTTTGACTATGACCTGACCATGACGTGACCGCGACTTAGCTACGACTTGACCTAAATTGGATTCTGAAAGATATTGGGATAGGTTCAGGTGTGGACTTTTAAATGTACATGTAGATTCTGCCCAACAGGTCGATTGAACCCTTTGACTAATGAATCCTCCCACTCCCATATGGTTTTAACACAGGTTTTAACACCCGGTTGGTTTGAAAACAGTGTAGCCTCATTCGTATTATATACCTTTAGAAATCTAGCCATCTGATTGGTCGAAATTGGAGTTGTGCTTTTAGCCATGCCCGCCTACCGGTCAATAGTCTTTTAAAAGATGCCCGCAAAGGTACATTTTGGTGAGATCCCTATTGGTTTACGTGTTAAAAGTTTATTTGTGCGAGCGCGGATACAAAATACAGTGCAGTACTGTGTGTAGGATTGCCGAATGATTGTAACATTCAAGCAACTTTCAAGCGAAGGTTTACAGACAGTGTCTCAGATTTTCTGTGATGTTTTATCCAGTCTTTACTATACAAAAAACAGGATAAGGGTAAGAATTCTTTGTACATTTTTTGTGAATTCGGTATATAAAAGATATAAAGACTGCTTTAATATTCGAGGCATATTAGTTTTTATAGTCTCTCGGGGATGTTGCATCCTGCTATCACCCTCTCGGAACGCCTCGGGTGATATCAGGATGTAGCGTCCTCTTGAGCCCATAAAAACACTATCCCTCTCATAGCAGTTATTATACCTATATTATTACATAGGACGAGAGGATCAAATGTGGATCAAACATTTCGTCCAAGGATATTAGTACCGAACAGATTGAACCCTGGATCGATCATAATGAGAATCCTCCAGTTATACCACAGGGATCTCACATTAATATCAGCATCTCATACGTGCGTGTTTCTTTATCTACTTTCTCACAGCGACCACAGAGGAACATGTAGTCAAGGTCACGGACACAACCAGTGTGGTGGTCGTGGTTGCGACATTGACCATCCTCCTTTCCCTTGTCGTGTTGTCATGGAAACGCTATGGCACTGACGTCAAACTTTGGAATCATGACCATCGCGCCACACTAGAAACAGAAGGTATAATTTCAGCCTCCTCTCCCTCCCTTTCTCTCTCTGTCTATCTGTCTATCAATACATCTATTTCTATAACAGTCATGACAGGTAGGCCCAATCAATATCCCACTATCACACTTTCTGTGTCTCTTTATCTCTCACTCCGGCCTCTCTCTCTCTCCCTCTCTCTTTCTCTTATCCTCTATCTATCTATCTATCTATCCATATATTAATCTATTTCTATAACAGTCATGACAGGTAGGCCCAATCAATATCCCACTATCACACTTTCTGTCTCTCTTTATCTCTCACTCCGGCCTCCCTCCCTCCCTCTCTCTTTCTTTTATCCTCTATCTATCTATCTATCTATCCATCTATTAATCTATTTCTATTACAGCTAAGACAAGTAGGTCCATTCAATTTCCCACTATAACCCATAAAAGCACGTTGTCTCTATTGGCACAGCATTTGTAAATACGTGTTACAGCAAAAGAGAAATTCCATGGCATAAAAAACGTCTCTTCGACTATAAAAAAATGCATTAATCTATCCCTTGCTTTCCCTTGCTTACACTACAATATTAAATGACATGATGCTGTAATCTGGGCTGTGAGCCATGGAAGGGGTTACTAACAATATACAGAGGCTTTGATTGTCTGAAAATATTTTTTTTTAAAAGAGGTTGCTTAACCCTATTTTCCCCTAGGGTTTATGCCAATAAGGAAGTTTACAGATAGCACATGGTACAAATGACCCCAAATATCCACAGATCTTTTACACATGGAGAAGTTCCACTTTGAGCATCTTATAATAATAACTGCCAAAGTCCTAGATGTGCTTCATGAATACCTTTTATCTGACCTCTTGAAAAGAATACTTCCACCTGCGTATCATAGAATGTACCGTTGGTGCATAAATGAATAATGTTACATAACTTTCATGAGCGCATATCCAGTATTCATCTCTGTGGGTTTTACCATTTTGGTACAAATGAACTTCATCTGCCCATGCGCAGATTGTATCTGTAAACTGGCTTATTGGGGACATGAGTATGTAGAGTGGGAGTTTGAGAGTAAATGGGATCAACCAAAGTAGAGTTATAGCTGTCATTCCACCGTCAAGAGAGGGCTTCCTGCTTAAAGTGGCATTCCATCACCATACATTCATTTGGCAGTTCATCTAAATGACACTCTCCACCCTGGTAGGAATGTATTCCTTGGGCGCGATAATAAATTATAATTGAGACACGAGCATCCCATGGGATGGATATAAACGCAGAATAAATCTTGCTATTATCATTGTTGTTAAGATTGTTGCCCCATCTATCTCTCTCTCTCCCTCTTTTTTTAAACAAGAAATAGATTTAAAAAAAAAAAATTCTAGGACGTTCATGATATGGAGACATATTTGTCAAAGACGTCATTTCAAGCTATGCTTTTGACGACCCCTTTTTGTATGATTTTTTTTATGACCATGAATCAATCAATGTGTGATTAATTTTGTCAATTATTCTTATGTATTTATTTTTTCTACCCTCCCCAACCCCTCTCTCTCACCATCTCTCTCTCTCTCTCTCTCTCCTTCTCTTTCTTTCTCCAGAGATAGATAACAAACTCTACGACGCATACATTATTTCATGTTATGAAGGCCAGGATAAATCCTTTGTCGACAACATTCTCTGCCCGAGTTTGCAGGACCAGTATAAACTATTCATACGAGAAAGAGACGCAACATTCGGCTCTGGTTAGTTCGATCTTTTTTTGCACTCCCTTCAGTAAAGTTCTGTAAGTGTTAATCACAATATCTAACAAAATTACGTGGCGCTTGCGATAGGATGAAATGGAAGTATGACTGAAGCATAAGAATAACAGCATAATGAAATTGATTTGATCAGATAAATATTAATATAAATACCTTCTCTTTTTTCCCGCATGTTGACTACTACTGTGAGTGACAAAAAAATGTAGGCTTACATGTAAGTTTTATCAAAGTAAGACCGTTCCCCCTTCTCAACCAAAAACCAAATCCAGTTGATACTTATTGGGGGAACGAAGAAGTACAATATCAAGATAATTTATCTTAATGATGTATTAACATTAGTATGCCTAATTTAGATGTTATACTTGTTCGATCCCCAATTTTCTTCCACTGATCTTATATTTCTTGGGCAAATGTATATTCTGTTTCCATCATTCTGTTTGCATCATTAGTTGAAAGTGAAGAAATCGTGGAAGCGCTGACAAAAAGCCGCCGCTGCATCGTGTTACTGTCAGCAGATTTCTACCGGCATTCATCGTCCTCATCATCGCAATCTACATCAGGAAGGATAGAAACTACAGCTGCACAACTGACTTCCTCGTCATCATCATCGTCTTCTCCATCATCGCCATCATTTTCTGGGAACGATCTTTCAGGAAACGAATGGCATTTGTTTGAACTCCATCACGCGTTGGACACCATGCACCCAAACGTCATCCCTCTGCTCTACCGAGACTCCGGGCCAACCTCCTTGTCGAACACCGACTCGAATGCCAAGCTGATCGACCACGTGATCAAGGATGTCACATGTTTAAAATGGAAGCAGAAGGGCGAGACGTGTCTCGATGATTGGGCAATGAAGCGGTTACGACTCCGACTACCACCGCGTCGACAAAGCAGTAATTTACCGATTGAACAATCAGCGTATATTACGATGCCGGTAATGTCAGCCGCAACGCCGTCAAATATCTTGTAGATATATGAGTGCGAGGTATTGTGAATGGATATTTGAAAGCGTGTTCACTCGTCACACAACATAACTCTTATTTTTATTTTAGCTACGAGGAAACAAGGTTGCACTGACAATAAAATACATGAAAGAAAGTATTCCCTTTTCGTTAGTTTATTGGGTACTGATGAGGCTGGCCGTACACTTGCAAAGTGTAGCCAAGCACAAGCCGAAGAATCGGAATGAAAATGCATAAATGGTAAATGTGAATATTGCACGGAGATTACATAATGATCAATGATGATAATGAACATGAATAAATGCGATGTACATAATGAATGTGAATAAATGCGCGCGTACATAAATAGAGCTTACGACAATAGTAGAAATGAAGTCGAAAGTCCAAAGAAGATGAAGATGAAGAGAGTTGAGAACGAAGGAAGGGGCTCACGCGATGAAATGTGCGGAGGCTTGATGGCGGAGATGTAACTTCGTTGTCGTGGCTGAAGAGCCGTGAAGAATCTCGACGCTGACGTCCGTGATGATGATGAATGTAGATGGAGCTCTCGGGCGAGAAGAGAAGAGAAAAAAGTTACGCTCGACGATGAAACAGTGAGTCGTTTGATGTCGGAGGCCAAAGTGGAAAATGCAGACATCAAAGCCGGTAGTGGTGCTGAGCAGTGAGTCGCTCGATTGATGAGCCGAACTTTGATGATGAATGTTTAGATGAGCTGCGGTGAGTCGAGCTCATGTGAGTGAAAGACTACCGGTGAAGAAACTGGCAGCTCCCAGCGGATAACCAAGCACCATATATGTCGGAACTTGATTTAACTGTTCCACTGGAAGACTGCAGCCCGATGAACACGGCAGAGAAAGTGAAGATGTGCCGATAGAAGTGATAGGCACGGTAGAATCAAACCCGGAGAGGAAATCATGCAGAGACGTGTTGACTCAATTGAGATGTAAGCAGGAGTTGTTGACTCGACCAAGTTGGAATTAGCGGGAGTGGAGAAAAACTTCGTGGAGTTGAAAATACGCGGGGTGAACAGTGCGGAACCACGATGCGCGATTGGAAAGAAATACACACGTGGCCCGAATAATGAGTATAAATAAGTACCGTGATGGAAAAATACAGGAGACATGAATGTACGGTGAAAGTAGGGCGAATGTAAGAGCCGCTACAATCTCATCATCGATATCATTGACGTCCCCATCATTGCTAACTACTGAAAGACCATATGCAGTCGATTCCAGCCTACAACATTTAACATCGTTATCTGGGCCGGATTCAGCAAGGTCCGGTGGACTCGTCGTCGGGAAAGCTTCGGGCTCGTCCCGGCAGAACCGACCTTCATCTCAGTCCTCAGAAATATCCTTCATGTCGACGACGATGTCTCCTCCGCTGTCGCCGACGGCGCCGATGTCCTAATCATCCAGTTATGGATCTTCCACCTCGTCCTCACTTTTCTCGCCTTCCCACCCGGTCCACGCAAACGAAACTGACAATCTTAACTCATTCCAAGAATATCAGCCAAATTCAAACACAATCAACTCCTCTCTCTCCATCTTTCAATTCTTCCTACGACCTAAAAAGGGGCCTCATTTGATTGATAATGAGAGCAATCCAGGATACATATAGTCCACATGGCAACACTCTTTTCAGCTTAAAGAGACAGTTGAGTTCTGGGGAGAGGTAAAACAAATTATTGGTGAGCATAATCATTGTTATTATGCAAATGTGTAAGAACATAAGAGAAAATTTACTATAAAATTTACGAATATATCATTTCCGAAATGTTGTACAGTTGTCAAGTATAAAAGGCAAAGCAATGTGTTAACACAATTGATAATAAATTACCATTGGCCGTCTTCTGAACATTTAAATTCATCTTTAACAATCCAGTTATTTGCACACTTATCAATTCTTAATAATGTTTCCATTGTTTTTAACATGATTTTCTGTCTCATTTTTCTTTTGTAAACTTTAAAAAAATATATATATATATCCACCATCCATCATGACCATTGGAATTAACTCTTCTTATAAATACAAAACAGAACCAATATCACAAAATATGCTCGTTAAAAAACAAAATTAATGTCAAAGATCTGGAATTGTCTCATATTCCGTATGATCCACTTTTACAAATACCCTACAGATTATAACAATATTTGTTTGTTTGTTTATGATACAAGATGAAAGGGCTCTTCCATGCAACCCAATTCTCTTTTTATTTATTTATTTTGCTTTACATATCATTCGAGTTGTATATATACACAATAAACATACTTCAATTCAGAACTTAAAAAACATGAAATAAATACCATTTTTCATGAGACAGTATTGTTTTCTCTTGTGTAGTTTGCTGTTCTATGATTAAATTTCTCTTTGCACACACTTTTAGCTGATAATGATCGATTGGTATATCGACTGGTTGATCGACTGGTTGATTAATTGATTGATATGATAGAATGTTGATTAGTTGGATGATTGATTGTTTGGTGGTTTCATTGATTAATTGATTGGTTGGATAATTGATTGATTGATTAGTTGGATGATTGGTTGATCGACTGGTTGATTTATTGGCTGATTGATTGGTTGACTGGATGATAGATTGATCAATTGTTTTTATATATCAAAAAGAAGAATGAGACCCAAAAGAGCTCGGCTAAAACATTTCTTAGTTAGGAACACCGTATCCAAGATTGCAGTAATTTCTTCCTTTCAATATACTGCTCCAGGTATGTTGGGAGGGCTACAACCTTATGAAGTCTCAATGCATGAGGGCCACAACCTTATGAAGTCTCAATGCATGTATATTACACATTCTCACTCTTCTTCTACACCTTCTTTCCTTGCCCTCTTCTTCATCTGCTTCTTGCTCTCCTCCCATTTCTTCTACTCTTTCTGTTTCTTGTTTCCCTCCCTCCTCCTTTCCTTTCTTTTCTCCTCTTACTTGTCTCCTTCTCTATCTTTTTTCCTCTCTCTCTCTCTTCTTCTTCTTCTCTTTTTTTACCGCGGCATATTTGAACAAGCCATAATTTTTGAGTCTCTTTGATACATTTAGGACTTACTCACAGATTTCACAGTGGGTTCCTGTATCTCCTGCATTGCACATTGGCACGTGTAACTGGTCAAGCTGTTCTTGCAAGTGCCTCCATTATAACAGGGTTCGCTGGCACAACCATTAGCAGTGCCTTACGAACATGACGTAACAAAGAATAATATGTTATCAATTCAGTTAAAGGTAAAGACCAGTATTGGCAACGCCCCAATTTCAAAAAATGAAATGGAAGCTCTCATTACCAATCATGTGAAAGAATATGTTTTGACTAATACATGATGATAAAAAATTTGCCGGGAAACCGCCTACTAATTCATATATTTGGTAAATTTATTTCTCTCATGGTCTGGTGAGAGAGATAGGGTAGTCCCATATACATCTTTCTGTGTATAGTGCTTGTAACTTTACGAAGAATGAGCCAAATTTCTTATCATTTTGATGATTCCAGAACCTTGCAGATGCTAGATGCTAGATGATCGACCTTTTCTGATCGGTTCCACAACGTTTCTTTCACAATGCAATCGCATGACCATTACTGGTCTTTACCTTTAAGGCTTTTTTGACATCCACGATCAGTGACAGATACTGGGAGATGGTACGTGCCTCCTCACCGGCATAAAAAAGTAGGGGAAGGGTAAAGAAGATAGAAAGAAATGAAGATTCCTAGAGTGAAGAGCCCCCCCCCCCTTTTTTTTTTTTTTTTACTTGTCAGATAATTGTGTATTCAAAAGGGCATACCAAAAACCTTATATTTTTTTTCTTTTGTAAAGCCCCTCTAAAATGTTGGGACCCCCAAAATGTTCATCACTTAAGCTGTATCATAATGTTAAAGGATTTTTAATAGAAACATGTTTAAAGTAGAATATTGGTGAAAGAATACAACACTGAGGTTTTTTGCTTACCACAGGGGGGGGGATCTTTGCATCTTTGACATCCTCTTTCACATTATGATACAGTTTAAGTGAAGGCACCATAATGATTACAGTACACACCAATACTACTAATGCTACATAATAACTTTTCTGATTTTCAGGGCTCCGGTCTGTTAGTGAAGTAGAAACATGATGTCACAAAATTAAATTTCGGGGAAGGCGTGCAGGAACAGACTGGTACGTACACAAGGAAATTCCTCGACATTGTATTAAACCATGGACCATGTCAATGGTTGAACAAAGATGCACAGGAAAGAATGGTGTCACGTGATTACGGTGGTTTAGTACTGAATGGAAAGGGAAAAACCCCGAGTTGTCCAGAGGAGTGCCTCGATTATTTTTAAAGGTCATTTATTCTTTTATGCGACATGGTTTTCTGGGGTGTGTACGAAGATGACTTTTGTCGCTGATCACGCTATAACGTGAATCGGGACGTTAGAATGACAATTAGACTCTTTCAATGTGTGAGAGAGAGAGAGAGAGAGCTAGAGAGAGAGAGAGAGACATAGACAGCGAGAGAGAAAGAGATAGATAGAGAGATCTAGACAGAGAGAGACTGAGAGAGATAGAGAGAGAGACAGACATAGACAGACAGAGACAGAGAGACAGAGAGAGACTGAGAGAGAGAGAGAGAGAGAGAGAGAGAGAGAGAGGAGAAGAGGGGAGGCAAACATCAATCACAGAAATCAACCTTTTGTGGTGTTTTTCCAAGAAGTTACCAGCAACTTCTTGTTGGTAACTTCTTGGTTTTTCATAATCAAAGAGCCGGAAACACATTGGCCCGAATTCACAAAAACCTTGGTTTTCGTACGTCATATGACGCGTTTTACGCGTTTTTTACAAACCTGGTTTGTAAAGAACAAAAGGAGGTTTGGCGAAACATAAGGAGGTTTGAGCTCAAACCTTGGTCTGAGCTCAAACCTTGCTTTGTGAATTCGGGCCATTAGGTCTATAGATCGAGACACCACCATTTTGTACAGAACCACTCTAGCGCAAGATGCCATTGTAATAGGCTGTTCGCATACTATAAACATGAATCATCATAACTCACAAAAGGTTGTACATAATGTGAATTTTACCGCACCACACTTAACATACTTACAAGTCTATATTTAGCAAAATCTACCGGCGTATATTGATATATCACCGGATATATCCGGGTTTCTTTGTCCTTTCCTGTAAATTGAAATGCTGTTATATAGTATCACCTAGGAGGAACATCAGGTGTCTAAAAAAAGAGGAAATTCCGTCAGGAATAATACTTTGTGTCTATTGACTTCCGTTGTATTCTGCCTCCAAATGTGGGCGAATCTTCAAACACCATCGATGTCTACTGTCAATGTTCATCGACGGTCTCGGCAGATCTCTTCTTAACAATCGTTCAACAAGCGTTACTTTTATTTGATGAGCTGAAGCGATTCGGTTCCATTTCTATTTTTCTAATCTTGTGAAAGAGAGAAAATTAGCAGTAAGATTTAAACAGGAATAAATATTTTCGATACTACTACAATTAAGAATACTGGATATCTTTATGGTAAGGTTCTCAAGGCGCTCCAATATTACCCCGGCTCTGGCAAGGGTACTGCTAAATTAACTACGAATTCGTCAATGGCTTGCATACAAGGACATTTCTCAGCTTGTTGAGTTTCGAATCATCTATTTGGAGAATCATGAATGATAATATGAGGGACTTGGAAGTGATGAGACGACTTGTATTCCTAATGATCAGTGTTTGGTCAGTTCTCGGCGTTCAGACCATGGCTGGAGCAACGGTTTGTCCGAAGGACCTTGATAGTAGTAAGTAGTAGTTAGTAGACCCTACAACTTGTACATGCATTAATTAAGCATTTTCTTACAATTTATTTCAATCAGCTGTGGTAATTGTATTATGTGCGTATCCGGACACCTACCCCCTGGACATCCACCCCCGGATAACCATCCCCAGTCAACTACCCCCTAGGACAACTACCCCCAGCCAACTACCCCCGGACAACTACCGCCTAGGATAGTTGTCCGGGGGTAGTTGTCCTCGAGGATAATTGTCGTAGTTGTCCGGGTGGTAGTTGTCCCGGGGTGGTTATCCGGTGGTGGATGTCCAGGGGGTAGGTGTCCTAGGGGGTAGTTGACTGGGGGCGGTAATTATCCGGGGTGGATGTCCAGGGGGTAGGTGTCCTAAGGGGTAGTTCAAGTTCCTTTATTTACACTCATCATTAAAAATACAAGAACATATACAATTAAATACGGAATAATCACACATAAAATATCATACATTCAATAACAACAAAATAACATACATGTAACATAATGGGAGTGAAGGGATGAGCTAAAAAGGAGTATGGTCCTTATGCTAGAGCCCATCCCTCAGTATAATATAAATAAAAGGCAAATTAAATGTTGTAGGATTGGAAGCATGACAAAAAGAGGGAAAACAAGGGGGGTAAAGAGCCTGGTGAGTTATAGCACGTAGGAATCAATTAAATACATTTTATATTTTCGTTTAAAAGTTTGAAGACTTTTGCAATTTCTTATATTTATTGGAATGGAATTCCAAATTTTTGGACCATCGAAAAATATTGACTTTTTCATTAAAGTTGTTTTAATTTGAGGTAAGTGGAAATTAGTTGCATTTCTAGTTTCATAATCATGAAAAGTCGAATTCAAATTAAAATACTTTAGAAGTGCACATGGTAAAGATTCATTTCGACACAAGTACATAAAGACTGCAATGTGATATTCACAGATATCAAATACATTGAGAAGCTTTAATTTATAAAATATAGGTTTCGAATGAGCTCTGTAGTGTGAATTTGAAATTATCCGGATGGCTTTCTTTTGCATTTTGAGTATCCTATTCAGATTGGTTTGGCTTGTCATGCCCCATACTTCAGAACAGTAATATAAATGAGGAAGAATTAAAGTATTATATAACATTCTTAAAACACATTTTGGTAGAAATCTAAGTTTGTTTAGAATGCCAGTATTTTTTGAGATCTTGTTGCAGACAGCACCAGTGTGTTCATTCCATGTAAGTTTAGAATCTATTTCTATTCCGAGGAATTTGTTTACAGATACACGTTGGAATTCATGATTATTCACCTGAAGATCAACCTCATTAAAATCTATTTTTTGTTTTGTAAAAACCATGTAGTTAGTTTTATTAACATTCAAAATTAATTTATTCAAAGAAAGCCAATGTAATAGCTTGTTTATTTCATTACCAAAGTCCTGTTGTAAACTTTGAATATTTTTATGGGACATAAACACACTGGTGTCGTCTGCAAATAAGATATATTTTAGTTTGTCCGATATATTACACATGTCATTAATAGAAAGAATAAATAAAAGCGGGCCTAAAATAGAGCCTTGTGGCACTCCACATACAACTGTTTGCATAGACGAAGTATTACCTTTAATTTTGACAAATTGTTTTCTGTTTGATAAATAACTCTTAAACCAATTTAATAACACACCACGTATTCTGTAATTGAACAATTTTGCAAGTATAATATTATGATCAAGAGTATCAAAGGCTTTACTGAGGTCTAAAAACAATCCCACCATGACTTCAGATTTATCAAAGACTTGAGAAACTTGGCATGTAAAATCAGCTAAAGCAGAGGATGTGGAGTGGCCTGATCGAAAACCAAATTGTGAATTATTCAAAATATTATGGAGATTCAAAAAGGAATATAAACGATTATACACAGCTCTTTCTAATATCTTAGAGAATACTGGAAGTAGTGATATAGGTCTATAATTGGACATTTCAGTTTTAGTACCACTTTTAAATATAGGAATAATTTGAGCAATTTTCAACTGATCTGGTACGATCCCAGTTTCCAATGAAGAATTGAATATTGCACATAATGGATAACAGATCAAATGTATAACTCTTTTAACCATCTTAACATCAACACTGTCAAAACCACTACATTTATTACTCTTTAATTTATCTACAATGGTTATTATTTCTCTTGGAGTGACTGGAGTAAAAAAAAAAGCAGTAGATTCATTTTTCTTTAGATAATGATTAAAATCACCAATAGGTATATCAAGAGTTGATGTTAATTTTGGACCTATATTGATAAAGTATTCGTTAAAAGATTCACATATATCTGTATCATTATCAATCGTTTCATTATTATAATGTAGAGTACTCGGAATTTCATTTTTCTTAGACTTTGTGCCCAAAAGACCATTTATAATTTTCCATGTTTGTTTAGCATCACCTTTAGCATCTACAAAACTTTGTTTGAAATACTTATATTTAACATATTTAATTCTATTCGTTAACTTATTTCTACACTTTTTGTATGCATCAAGTCTATACGCAGTACGATTATTCAAATATTTCTTGTAATATAAGCTTTTCTTTTTGTTCAGCTGTCTTAATTCATCATTGAACCAAGGTTTATCAAATCGTTTTTTATTCTTAGATTGACATTTCATTGGGAAACATATTTCATATACATGTTGAAATTGTTTTAGAAAACAATCATAACTTGAATTAGCATCGTTTTCTTTCAGAATCCAATGCGTATTGCCGATATTCGTAATAAAAGTATTTATATTTTTTGCACTAAATTGTCTTTTCATTGTAATACACGTTTCTGTTACGGTTTGAGTACTTTGCGAATAAATGCAGAATATTGGGAAATGATCACTAATGTCTGTTAAGATTGTGCCAGATGAACAATTTTCAAGGTTGTTTGTGAAAATATTGTCAATGAGAGAGATTGAGTTATTTACAACACGCGTTGGACCATGAACTAGAGGGTACATACCAACTGCCATAAACATTTCAATAAAATCTTTAACATGAGATTGACAATTTACTTTAAATAGGTTTATATTATAATCCCCAATCATGTAAAATGTTCTATTTTCAGTGTTTACAGTAGTAATAACATTTTCAACCGACTCAAGAAAACTTTGTATAGGTTGGTCAGGAGGTCCATAAACAACTCCGAGAATTGCACTTTTATTAGCAGTAACAACTTCAATAAAAAGCGATTCAATATATGGAGTATTTATATCAAGATCAAGTCTACGACTAAATTTCACATCATTTCTTACATAAAAACCAATTCCACCACCTTTTTTATTCTGTCGACCTATAAGTGCAAGAGTATAGTTATGAATATCAAAATAGGAATTGTACTCCTTAATCCATATCTCAGTCAAAGCAATAGCTGTGAATTGAACTGTTAAGGAACTAAGAAAAGTACTAATGTTATCATAATTTTTACTTAAACTTCGGCAGTTGATATGTAAGATGGAAAATAAGCCATCATTCGAATCATTAACGAGGTCATTGAATTCATTGCATGTATAAGATCCATGAGAGGGTCCATAAAAATCGTTTTCTCCATTTCTCGGGCTTAAGAATTCCACAAACGATTGATCATTAATAATTGAATTTACAGTGCTTCCAGGCATACAAGCAGTATACAAAAAACAAATTAGAAATACAAAAAAAAAAAAAAAATTACATTTAAAAGTTCGAGTATTAGAAAAATCCGAAAAGATAAAATGTAAAAAAACAAAAAACTTCTGACTCCAGGGAGAAATATAAGTCATTAAAATGTCAGTTCGATCGTTCGCAATATCGCTAACGTGACTTAACTATCAAAGGTTTTCGAGGTCGATATCTGAACGGATAACTTTAGAGGTCGATTTTCCACCAGAGGCTTGAATCGAGGCAATAATCATACCATCACGAGTCCATGCAGCTAATACCTTCCGGTGTTTGTAGGTTCTTGCGTACAGTTGAGCATTGTGTTGTGTGAGATCCTCTTGAATCGTAATTCCAGTATTTTTCAGTGATCGACGTGCTTGGATGATTTCGGTTCGCTTGCGATATGAGCAAAACTTGACGATGATGGCGCGATGATGCCTGCCGCCAGGCTTCCCGACGCGATGTGATCGGTCGATGTCACCTGGCGACAGGGCAATTCTAAGCTGATCCGCGGCAATTTTGCAGACGATCTGATCTGTAGTCTCGTTTGGTGTCTCCGTGACACCAAAGATTCGAAGAGATGATCGCCTGGAATATTGTTGGAGATCGTTAGCAGCGTACTCTAGCTTCACTATTCTATCTTCCTTTCTTTCTATCTCTCTTTCTAGCTCTTCCACTCGTCGATTTTTCTCTTCCACATTTCTATATTATGTAGACTAGTTGACTGGGGGCGGTTATCCGGGGTGGATGTCCAGGGGGTAGGTGTCCTAAGGGGTAGTTGACTGGGGGTGGTTATCCGGGTCGGATGTCCAGGGAGAAGGTGTCCTAGAACCGTATTATGTGATGTCAATGACAAAATTTATCACATATTTTCATGTAAATAACTATTAATATAGTACATATTATGGATATTTTTCCATTCGAAGCTTTTTGTTTGTCCCTTCATCTGCCATGTAATGTTTTTCTGTCTGTATTGTCTCTCATAATGCATTTCGAGCTTTAAGTGTCTTGCCTGTTTTCTTGTAGAGTTTCTTCCTGTTGCTTGAAAGAGGTATTATATAGGTGTTATACAGAGCTTTGAATTACAGGAGGAGTAGTCTAAAGGGCAGATTTAATACGACTGAATTTAATTGAAATCAGCAGAAAATTCGTGCAGCATGATTAATAAGCTAGAGCTTTGGAACCCGTGATGTCCCGTGTTGTTTATATTTGAGCAGGCCAGTAACATTTAGAGGCTATGGATTTTCGATTGACCCCCCCCCCCCCCTCCCCCCAGATAAAAAGGAAATGAATGAATAAAATGATGATAATAATGACTAATGATAATGATAATGATAGTAATGACAATTATATTAATACTGATAATCACGATAATTATAATAATATTAAAAATGATAATATTAATAATAATAATAATATTATTAATGATAATAGTAATAATAATAAGCAGAATAATATTATTAATGATAATAGTAATAATAATAAGCAGAATAATAATAATAATAATAATAATAATAATAATAATAATAATAATAATAATAATAATATTATTATTAATGATAATAGTAATAATAAAAACAATAACACTACTACTACTACTAATAATAATGATAATAATGATGATGTTATAACTGTCCAGAGAATCATAATGATTATAATAATAATGACAGTAATAATAATACCAATAAATTATCATAATACTAATGATGTGTACATTTTATTATGTATTTTCTTCATTTCTGGAAATCGGGTCAGGGTTTGGGTTTGGGTTATGGATAGATTATTCAATTCAATTCAATTCAAGACTTTATTCTAGACTCAGCTGTAAGAGCATAGGTCCATATATCATATTTACATATAAACAATGAACATATTATTAAAAAGCTGTGCTTCAACCAAGGTCTCCTCGTCTTTCTTTATTCTACATTGTATTGTTGTGATTATACTCTATTATATTTTGTCACATGTGTTTTCTGGAAGAAAAATAAACTTGATACTTGATACTTGATACATATTTACATAAACAATGAACAAAAATAAGAAGGGAACACATATGGGTATACGAGGAGCAAAACTAAAATACTTTAACCAACCTTGCCGACTGTGACAATAAGCTACAGAACCAGAATTTCTACAGGTCTGAGGTGGTTGGTTGGTGTTATTTTACCTGACTGCTAAGAAAGCATAAAGCAGGTGAACCTTGTACTACTCTGAACACATATGGATATATGAAAAACAAAACAAAACTACTTTAATCAATTATCAACCTCTGCCGACTGTGACAGCAAGCTAGAGAAACAGAACTTCCACAAGTCTGAGGTGAACCTTGTGCTGTTATGCATTGGGTTAACTAACACTTTAACAATCGTATTTTCTGAAGTGTCAATTCTCTGAATAAACTTGAAAATTAGATTTCTTACAACAGGGGTTAGGCCCTATGGCCAAGGTTAGTTGGTCCTCGGGTCAGGGCTTAAACCTATTCCATAGGATCAAGTTTAGGGTTAGGGTTCCTTGTGTTGTGAAATATTCGATATCCAGCTTGTCCAAGTAAGGATTTTCATTACTCCAATCTCACAGATGAGCTTTCCTTTCTGGATAAGACGGCAAGCGATGTGTACTCCACCGAGTGCCAGTACCGTGTTCTCCAGTGTAGGAGCGTCAATTTCTGTAGCATACAGTGGTTCTTCAATGGCATCCCGTACGACTCCTGGAGTTTGGGAAACAACTCCGACACTAAGTTCAAGTTAGAGGATAGCAACCAAACGCTCAAGTTCCTTTCCGCAGACGTCGACTCTGAAGGAACATACACTTGCGTGGTTTCGAACGGTGTGCGGAATATTAATCGGAGTATCAACTTGCGTATCCAAGGTAGGCAGGGGCGGGGCATAAAGGGTGAAGGGCTTGAAAGAATAATACTAATAAAAATGATGATAATAATATTGATAATAATATAATTTTGATAATAATAAAAATCATAATGATAGCATGAATGATAATTGTAATTATGATAATAGCAACAATAACATTACTAACAATATTGTTAATAATAATAAAAGTAATAACAATCTCTCTCTTTCAACCCCCTATCTTTCTCTCTCCCCTCACCCCTTTCTCTCTTTCTCTCTTTCTCTCTTTCTCTCTCTCTCTCTATCTCTCTCTCCTCCATCTCTGTGCAGAGAAAATATGGCTCAACAAACCCATTCCATTGGAATCGTCCAGCGGTGTGTGCAAGGATCAGATGGCCGTTCTTGGCGGGAACGCCTCCTTCTTCTGCCAGTTCAAGTATCGAAACCCCGGGGCCTTCTTGCAGAAGAGTTGGAGGAAACTAAACCAGACATACGGGGGATTTCAACTGGTGGACTTTTATTACATCCCAGGCACGGAGTTCACGCATGGGTACAGAAAAGAAGACGAAAATGTCATCCTAACTCAGAAAAACTGTCCAGAGTAAGCAAGATTTTTCGTTTTTATTACCTTCTTATCAGACCTTGACTTCAAGAGGGGCATCACACAATTGTAATGCATATGGTTCAGCCAAAGGGGTGGTGAAGCAAATGCTACGTAAGTACTGTTTTGCATCATTTTGCATGAATTTTTCTTGCGTTTTGAATAGCTTGCCAAATGTATTGGGCTTACAAACGATTCCCTAACCTGCTGTTTGCTATGGCTGATTTTCAGGAGGCTCGCCCTACCAACCCCCTACCACTCGACAAAACCTAACCTAGCATATCTTTAAACATAAGGAGTATGAGAAGAAAATGTGCCTCCTTCCCGGCGGAAAACTTGAAATATATAACATTTATTCCGCTTATCCGAGAGCTTTTTGACGTATTAGGGTGGTATACATATTTATGATTTTCTTTATGCTTGACTCTCTTTACCCAGGAAGCCTTTCAAGATTTTGTCTACATGGCTGAACATCACGAATGTGACTGAAGAGGCTTTGGGGAGGTACCAGGTACATTGTAAGATCTCCGGGTTCTTAACGAAGGTCAACCTTACACTCTCGCTGGGTAAGCATTATCTTTGGACCGCGTAGACACATTACGCCTTTAACTAAGATTGACAGCGACTTTCTTACGACTTTACTACGATTTTGGCTTGTTTTCGACATGGTCGCAAATTTACTACCATTTGACTACAGTTTGACTATGACCTGACCATGACGTGACCGCGACTTAGCTACGACTTGACCTAAATTGGATTCTGAAAGATATTGGGATAGGTTCAGGTGTGGACTTTTAAATGTACATGTAGATTCTGCCCAACAGGTCGATTGAACCCATTGACTAATGAATCCTCCCACTCCCATATGGTTTTAACACAGGTTTTAACACCCGGTTGGTTTGAAAACAGTGTAGCCTCATTAGTATTATATACCTTTAGAAATCTAGCCATCTGATTGGTCGAAATTGGAGTTGTGCTTTTAGCAATGCCCGCCTACCGGTCAATAGTCTTTTAAAAGATGCCCGCAAAGGTACATTTTGGTGAGATCCCTATTGGTTTACGTGTTAAAAGTTTATTTGTGCGAGCGCGGATACAAAATACAGTGCAGTACTGTGTGTAGGATTCCCGAATGATTGTAACATTCAAGCAACTTTCAAGCGAAGGTTTACAGACAGTGTCTCAGATTTTCTGTGATGTTTTATCCAGTCTTTACTATAAAAAAAACAGGATAAGGGTAAGAATTCTTTGTACATTTTTTGTGAATTCGGGTTATAAAAGATATAAAGACTGCTTTAATATTCGAGGCATATTAGTTTTTATAGTCTCTCGGGGATGTTGCATCCTGCTATCACCCTCTCGGAACGCCTCGGGTGATATCAGGATGTAACGTCCTCTTGAGCCCATAAAAACACTATCCCTCTCATAGCAGTCATTATATCTATATTGTTACATAGGACGAGAGGATCAAATGTGGATCAAAAATTTCGTCCAAGGATATCAGTACTCATAATGAGAATCCTCCAGTTATACCACAGGGATCTCACATTAATATCAGCATCTCATACGTGCGTGTTTCTTTATCTACTTTCTCACAGCGACCACAGAAGAACATGTAGTCAAGGTCACGGACACAACCAGTGTGGTGGTCGTGGTTGCGACATTGACCATCCTCCTTTCCCTTGTCGTGTTGTCATGGAAACGCTATGGCACTGACGTCAAACTTTGGAATCATGACCATCGCGCCACACTAGAAACAGAAGGTATAATTTCAGCCTCCTCTCCCTCCCTTTCTCTCTCTGTCTATCTGTCTATCAATACATCTATTTCTATTACAGTCAGGACAAGTAGGCCCAATCAATATCCCACTATCACACTTTCTGTCTCTCTTTATCTCTCACTCCGGCCTCTCTCCCTCCCTCTCTCTTTCTCTTATCCTCTATCTATCTATCTATCTATCTATATATTAATCTATTTCTATTACAGTTAAGACAAGTAGGTCCAATCAATTTCCCACTATAACCCATAAAAGCACGTTGTCTCTATTGGCACAGCATGTGTAAATACGTGTTACAGCAAAAGAGCAATTCCATGAAAAGAAAAAAACGTCTCTTCGACTATAAAAAAAATGCATTAATCTATCCCTTGCTTTCCCTTGCTTACACTACAATATTAAATGACATGATGCTGTAATCTGGGCTGTGAGCCATGAAAGGGGTTACTAACAATAGAGGCTTTGATTGTCTGAAAATAATAAAAAAAGAGGTTGCTTAACCCTATTTTCCCCTCGGGTTCATGCCAATTGGGGCATAAAAAACGTCTCTTCGACTATAAAAAAAAATGCATTAATCTATCCCTTGCTTTCCCTTGCTTACACTACAATATTAAATGACATGATGCTGTAATCTGGGTTGTGAGCCATGGAAGGGGTTACTAACAATAGAGGCTTTGATTGTCTGAAAATAATTTTAAAAAAAGAGGTTGCTTAACCCTATTTTCCCCTCGGGTTCATGCCAATTGGGGCATAAAAAACGTCTCTTCGACTTTAAAAAAAATGCATTAATCTATCCCTTGCTTTCCCTTGCTTACACTACAATATTAAATGACATGATGCTGTAATCTGGGCTGTGAGCCATGGAAGGGGTTACTAACAATAGAGGCTTTGATTGTCTGAAAATAATTTAAAAAAAGAGGTTGCTTAACCCTATTTTCCCCTCGGGTTCATGCCAATTGGGGACATGAGTATGTAGAGTGGGAGTTTGAGAGTAAATGGGATAAACCAAAGTAGAGTTATAGCTGTCATCCCACCGTCAAGAGAGGGCTTCCTGCTTAAAGTGGCTTTCCATCACCATACATTACTTTGGCAGTTCATCTAAATGACACTCTCCACCCTGGTAAGAATGTATTCCTTGGGCGCGATAATAAATTATAATTGAGACACGAGCATCCCATGGGATGGATATAAACGCAAAATAAGTCTCGCTATTATCATTGTTGTTAAGATTGTTGCCCCATCTATCTCTCTCCCTCCCTCTTTTTTTAAACAAGAAATAGATAACAAATTCTAGGACGTTCATGATATTTGGTATGATTTTTTTTGTGACCATGAATCAATCATTGTGTGATTAATTTTGTCAATTATTCTTATGTTTTCTCTCTCTCTCTCTCTCTCTCTCTTTCTTTCTCCAGAGATAGATAACAAACTCTACGACGCATACATTATTTCATGTTATGAAGGCCAGGATAAATCCTTTGTCGACAACATTCTCTGCCCGAGTTTGCAGGACCAGTATAAACTATTCATACGAGAAAGAGACGCAACATTCGGCTCTGGTTAGTTCGATCTTTTTTTGCACTCCCTTTAGTAAAGTTCTGTTAATCACAATATCTAACAAAATTACGTGGCGCTTGCGATAGGATTTACATGGAAGTATGACTGAAGCATAAGAATAACAGCATAATGAAATTGATTTGATCAGATAAATATTAATATAAACACCTTCTCTTCTTTTCCGCATGTTGACTACTACTGTGAGTGACAAAAAAATGTTGGCTTACATGTAAGTTTGATCAAAGTAAGACCGTTCCCCCTTCTCAACCAAAAACCAAATCCAGTTGATACTTATTGGGGGAACGAAGAAGTACAATATCAAGATAATTTATCTTAATGATGTATTAACAATAGTATGCCTAATTTAGATGTTATACTTGTTCGATCCCCAATTTTCTTCCACTGATCTTATATTTCTTGGGCAAATGCATATTCTGTTTCCATCATTCTGTTTGCATCATTAGTTGAAAGTGAAGAAATCGTGGAAGCGCTGACAAAAAGCCGCCGCTGCATCGTGTTACTGTCAGCAGATTTCTACCGGCATTCATCGACCTCATCATCGCAATCTATATCAGGAATGATAGATACTACAGCTGCACAACTGACTTCCTCGTCATCATCATCGTCTTCTCCATCATCGCCATCGTTTTCGGGGAACAATTTTTCAGGAAACGAATGGCATTTGTTTGAACTCCATCACGCGTTGGACACCATGCACCCAAACGTCATCCCTCTGCTCTACCGAGACTCCGGGCCAACCTCCTTGTCGAACACCGACTCGAATGCCAAGCTGATCGACCACGTGCTCAAGGATGTCACATGTTTAAAATGGAAGCAGAAGGGCGAGACGCGTCTCGATGATTGGGCAATGAAGCGGTTACGACTCCGACTACCACCGCGTCGACAAAGCAGTAATTTACCGATTGAACAATCATCGTATATTACGATGCCGGTAATGTCAGCCGCAACGCCGTCGAATATCTCGTCATCGATATCATTGACGTCCCCATCATTGCTAACTACTGAAAGACCATATGCAGTCGATTCCAGCCTACAACATTTAACAGCGTTATCTTGTCCGGAATCATCAAGATCTGGTGGACTCGTCGTAGGGAAAGCTTCGGGCTCGTCCCGGCAGAACCGACCTTCAACTCAGTCCTCAGAAATATCATATATGTCGACGACTACGTCTCCTCCGCTGTCGCCGACGGCGCCGATGTCCTTATCATCCAGTTATGGATCTTCCACCTCGTCCTCACTTTTCTCGCCTTCCCACCCGGTCCACGCAAACGAACCTGACAATCTTAACTCATTCCAAGAATATCAGCCAAATTCAAACACATTCAACTCCTCTCTCTCCATCTTTCAATTCTTCCTACGACCAAAAAAGGGGCCTCATTTGATTGATAATGAGAGCAATCCAGGATACATATAGTCCACATGGCAACACTCTTTTCAGCTTAAAGAGACAGTTGATTTCTGGGTAGAGGTAAAACAAATTATTGGTGAGCATAATCATTGTTATTATGCAAATGTGTAAGAACATAAGAGAAAATTTACTATAAAATTTACGAATATATCATTTCCGAAATGTTGTACAGTTGTCAACTATAAAAGGCAATGCAATGTGTTAACACAATTGATAATAAATTACCATTGGCCGTCTTCTGAACATTTAAATTCATCTTTAACAATCCAGTTATTTGCACACTTATCAATTCTTAATAATGTTTCCATTGTTTTTAACATGATTTTCTGTCTCATTTTCCTTTTGTAAACTTTAAAAAATATATATATATATCCACCATCCATCATGACCATTGGAATTAACTCTTCTTATAAATACAAAACAGAACCAATATCACAAAATATGCTCGTTAAAAAACAAAATTAATGTCAAAGATCTGGAATTGTCTCATATTCCGTATGATCCACTTTTACAAATACCCTACAGATTATAACAATATTTGTTTGTTTGTTTATGATACAAGATGAAAGGGCTCTTCCATGCAACCCAATTCTCTTTTTATTTATTTATTTTGCTTTACATATCATTCGAGTTGTATATATACACAATAAACATACTTCAATTCAGAACTTAAAAAACATGAAATAAATACCATTTTTCATGAGACAGTATTGTTTTCTCTTGTGTAGTCTGCTGTTCTATGATTAAATTTCTCTTTGCACACACTTTTAGCTGATAATGATCGATTGGTATATCGACTGGTTGATCGACTGGTTGATTAATTGATTGATATGATAGAATGTTGATTAGTTGGATGATTGATTGATTGGTGGTTTCATTGATTAATTGATTGGTTGGATAATTGATTGATTGATTAGTTGGATGATTGGTTGATCGACTGGTTGATTTATTGGCTGATTGATTGGTTGACTGGATGATAGATTGATTAATTGTTTTTATATATCAAAAAGGAGAACGAGACCCAAAAGAGCTCGGCTAAAACATTTCTTAGTTAGGAACACCGTATCCAAGATTGCAGTAACTTCTTCCTTTCAATATACTGCTCCAGGTATCTTGGGAGGGCTACAACCTTATGAAGTCTCAAAGCATGTTTATTTCACATTCTCACTCTCTTCTTCTACACCTTCTTTCCTTGCCCTCTTCTTCCTCTGTTTCTTGCTCTCCTCCCATTTATTCTACTCTTTCTGTTTCTTGTTTTCTTCCTTCCTCCTTTCCTTTCTTTTCTCCTCCTATTTTTCTCCTCCTCTCTCTGTTTTTCTTCTTCTTCTTCTCTCGCCCTCTCTCTCCCTCTCTCTCTCCTTTCTCTCTCTATCTTTTTCTCTTTTTTTACCGCGGCATATTTGAACAAGCCATAATTTTTGAGTCTCTTTGATACATTTAGGACTTACTCACACATTTCACAGTGGGTTCCTGTATCTCCTGCATTGCACATTGGCACGTGTAACTGGTCAAGCTGTTCTTGCAAGTGCCTCCATTATAACAGGGCTCACTGGCACAACCATTAGCAGTGCCTACGAACATGACGTAACAAAGAATAATATGTTATCGATTCAGTTAAGGCTTTTTGTACATCCATGATCAGTGACAGATGCAGGGAGATGGTACGTGCCTCCTCCCCGGCATAAAGAAAAGAAGTAGGGGATGGGTAAAGAAGATAGAAAAAATTAAGTTTATTAGGGTGAAGACCACTCCCCCCCCCTCCCTTTTTTTTTTCTTTTTTTGCTTCTCAAAGAATTTTGTATTCGAAAGGGCATACCAAAACCTTTTTTTTTTTAGGGGGATCTTTGCAGCAGTGTGTATTAAATGACATCCTCTTTCAAATTATGATACAGTTTAAGTGAAGGCACCATAATGATTACAGTACACACCAATACTACTAATGCTACATAATAACTTTTCTGTTTGATTCCACACCGTTTCTTTCACAATGCAATCGCATGACCAGAACTCAACTTTATCTTTAAGTATGACTTTAACATTTTGAAAGGTATTGGTTGTTAGAAGAGAAAACAGTAACTTATTCCACTGAGAAGAAGCTGCTGATGCAAATGCTCTATCCCCAATTTCTTCTAGTCCTGATTTTTTAAACAAATACGAAATGTATTTATATATATCCGGATGCACATAAAGGGCAGTCCACCCGGATATGAAGCTAGTTTTATTGCACGCGAAAAAAAGTAGAAAGAAATAGATCATCAGTGAAAGTTTGAGTTTCACTTTTGCTTTCAGCTATCTTCGATCCTTGCAATGGTTTCGAGGTTGCAGCCTGAACAAACTTACAAGCCCACAATTACGTTGCAAAATCTAACGGCGTATAATATAAACACTGATTAAAGTACCACAAAGCAAAAGTAATGTATCCATTGATTTCCGTTGTATACTGCCTCCAAATAGAACGGAAGCAATTCTATTCCATTTTTATTTTTCTTATCATATCCACCGCGCAAGGTTCTCAAGGCGGCTCCGGCGAGGGTATTGCTAAATTAACTATTAATTCGTCAATGGCTTGTAGAAAAAGAAAATTTTCAACTTGTTGAGTTTCGAATCATCTGCTTGGAGAATCATTAATGATAATATGAGGGACTTGGAAGTAATGAGACGACTTGTACTCCTATCGCTTAGTATTTGGTCAGTTCTCGGGAATCAGATCATGACTGCAGCAACGGATTGTGTGGAGGACCTTGAAAGAAGTAAGTAGACGCTACAACTGTATGTATATATACTTGTATGTTTATTTGCATTTGCTGTTTTGTTTAAATGAAATGAATGAACGAACTCGAACTTGAAAAAATACAATTACCTAAGCTGAATGAAATAAAATGTAAGAAAATGCTTAATTAATGCATGACCATAGCTAAGTTAAATATCATTGTCTAGGTCATTCCATTATGATCACATCACCTAAAAGTAGCCTGCTCGGCGGCCGGGCGGCGAGTTTTGAGCCAATTTCGCCAAGCGGCGGCCGCCCAGGCACCGCTTGTTTTTAGGGCATGGCTCGGTCGCTGCTGAAGTTTTAGCGCGGAGTTAAAATTCGGGCGGCGCCTGCTCACTTTCACTCGCCGCCCAAAGTACGCTCGGTGCCCGGGCGGTCGCTGTCCGGGCACCGACCTATTCGAGCGTTCACCGTCGAGCGATTTAGGTCAAAAATCGAAGCCGCTAAAGTGACTCTCACACTATGCCGTGTAGGCCTACCGTGCGCCACAGTGCGCGAAAATGTCTGCGGACGGTGGAGAACGGCGAGGGCACACGGTGGTTCGTTATCAAAGCGGGCAACACGTTAATAGGGCGTTACACCCGGTGGGACCCGGCGAAAGTTTTGGGCATGTTCAAAACTTTGGCCGGCTGGCACCGGCCGCAAGTAAGCGGCAAGAGGACGGTATGAATACGTTATGAAAACGGTCACACTGTATGAACACGTTCACAACACGCTCATAACCCGTTACAGAACGGTGATGAAAAATGGAGAGCGGACTGACCATTGCCGTTCAAATCGGGGTATTTATGGCAGTCGTGTCATGACGTCAGCAGTCCGGGGACTCGCTCACAGGACGCTCCGAGCGGTGAGGGGACGCTAAGTGACTGGTAGGTGGCTGCTACAAACCCGGTGCACACGTTCGAGACCCGGTATGGGCCCGGTATGGAAACGGCCAAAATTTTCAACAAAAGTCAATCTGGGCGGTGAAGACGGTAGAAGCACGTTCAACACCCGGTATGCGCCCGGTGAGAACGGTCAGAAGATGGCAACAAAACGGTGAAAAGATTAATTTTATGAATTTTTTTTGGGGGCCGGGGACAAGTTCGCTCAAAACCCAACGTTCGGGACTCTGTTGTTTTTTTAATAGCCCGGCAGGTGGACGGTAGGCCTACACGGCAGAGTGTGAGAGCTCCTTAAGTCAAAGGCTGCTGAGCGTTCGCCGCCCTTTCGTCGTCGGCCGGTCGCCGCTGGGAGATCAGTCGGTCACTGGGCGGCGAGTTCAAAATCGGTCAGCAGCCTTTGACCCAGCGGCCTAGATTTTTGACCTAAATCGCTCGACGGCGAACGCTCGATTAGGTCGATGTCCGGGCGGCGAATGCCCGGGCATCGAGCGTTTTTTGGCGCCCCGCCGATCACCGGCCGGCTGCCGGGCAATTTTCTTATAGTAAGCCGGTAGCCGGTGGGAGACCGCTCGGGTATCGGTGGGTCATCGGTCGGTCACTGCCGGGACGCCGCTCGGAGAAGCTCTCCAATTTTGCCCAGTTTTGACCTAAAATCGACCGGCGACCGACGGGAAATCGACAGGGCACCGCCCAGGCATCGCTGGGGCTCTACAGCCTGCTCGACTTCTCCACAAAATCGTCGGGCGATGCCTAAATTCCAACGGCGACCGAGCAGGCTACTAATCGGTCGGTCGCTGCTCTGATTTATGACCATAGCAACTTAATTCCATTAAAACTTAAGGAATGTTGACTGATTGTAGTTTTGGGAAGAAAGTGATGAAAATCTGCGTATTGACGGGTGGAATATGAGTGATAAGAGGCCTTTGTGCTAAAAAGATCATTGAAGATTACTGACTTATCACTATACTTCTTTTTTTCTAGTTTTTTTCTTCTTGTTCTTTGTAAAAAGTGTCAATAGTTCACAACCTTTTAGGAATTTTATTTCTCATCTATCGCATATTATAAGGTGTTGTAACGATTCCGCTCTATGCTTATGTTTCATCACCTTTGTGTGTTCATTCTTTACACGGTATAATACTTGTAACTTGTCTTTGATAAACCATTGTTATATCAAATTGATTGTAAAATTAAAAATGATTTGTTTATATATTACACTCTTTTTCATATGATGTTAACTCCTTGGGTTGTGAGGTATTCGATCTCCTGCTGATCCCAGTAAACGTTTGCATTACTCCACTCTCACAGATAAGCTTTCCTTTCTGGAAGAGACTGCGAAGCTGGTGTTCTCCACCCAGTGCCAGCACCGTCTTCTCCAGTGTAAGAGCCTCCACTTCTGTAATATACAGTGGTTCTTCAATGACATCCCGTACGACTCCTGGAGTTTGGGCCACAACTCCGACACCAAGTATAAGCTAGAGCACAGCAACCAGACGCTCAACTTCCTTTCCACAGACATCGACGCTGGAGGAAAATACACTTGCGTGGTGTCGAACGGTGTGAGGAATATTAATCGGAGTATCAACATGCGTATCCAAGGTAGGCAGGGCGGGAGATGAAGGGTGAAGCGCTGAAAAGGAGAATAATAATGATAATAATGATAACAATAATATAGATTATAATGGTAATAATAATATCACAATAATAATATCATTGACAATAATAACAATCATAATGATAACAAAAATATTAACATTAATGTTATTATTGATAATAATAAATATCATAATGATGATAATAAAAACAATAATAATAATAACCATGGCAATAATAATGCTAATAGTAATAATGATAGTTATAACATTTTCTCTCTTTCTCTTTTTCCCTTTCTTTCTACCCCCTCCCTATTCCCCCACCCCCTCTCTTTCTCTCTCTGTCTTTCTCCCTCATTTTCATTCTCATTCTCACTCTTCCATCTCTGTGCAGAGCGCCCTTGGATCAACAAACCAATCCCGTATCAATCGTCCAACGCTGTGTGCAAGGATCAGATGGCCGTTCTTGGAGGGAACGCCTCCTTCTTCTGCCAGTTCAAGTATCGATACGATCTTCTTTTGCAGCATAATTGGAAAAAACTGAATCAGACCAACGGGATATATGAAAACGTGGACTTCTATGAGATCCATGGCACGGAGTTCTCATATGGGAGCCGAAAAGAAGACGGAAATGTCACCCAAACTCAGACTTGTCAAAGGTAAGCAAGATTTTTCGTTTTTATTAACTTCTTACCAGGGGCGTATCCAGACCTTGACCTCAAGGGGGCAAAACACAATTGTAGTGCGTATAGTTCAGCCAAAGGGGTAGTTGCCCACCGAAGCAAATTCTAAACAAGTAAACAGTTCTGTTTTGCTTCATTTTTGAAATAATATTTTGTGCGTTTCCAATCGCTTGCCAAATGCAGTGGGTTTAAAAACAAATTTCTAAACTGCTGTATGACAGCATGGCTAATTTTTGGGGGAGGCGTGCCCTACCAACCCCCTACCACTCGGCAAAACCCAACCTGGCATATCTTAAAACGCATGGAGTATGCAAAGAAGATGTGTCTCCTTCCCGGCAGAAAACTCAGCTCTTGAAATATATAACATTTATTCTGCTTGTCCGAGAGCTTTCAGACTGTTGCCCCCTCCCCCACCCCTTCCCCCACTGCCAGGGAATCCTTAACTCACCACGGATTATCACTCAATGCGAGAAGAAGTTATGATTCATGTTTTATCTTGTTTTAAATAACCTTTTGGCACGGATACGATTCATCAATTCATACAAATTTCATTTCATTGGTTGAAATCGATTTTCGAGAATCCATGACGTACATGTGTAATGGTGGTGTACATGTTTAGGCATTTCTTTATACTTGACTCCCTTTACCCAGGAAGCCTTTCAAGATTTTGTCTACATGGCTGAACATCACTAATGTGACTGAAGAGGCTTTGGGGATATACCAGGTCATGTGTAAGATCTCCCAGTACATAACGAAAGTCAACCTTACACTCTCGCTTGGTAAGAATATCCTTAGACCGTGTAGACACTTAACGACTTTACGACGATTTGGCTTGTCTTTGATTTATTTTCTTGTCTTTGGTTTATTACCCAGGGTAGACTTATTACAGATGGAGCTATTACCATTCAACCGTTGCAAGGTCTCCATTTATACACATAGGACCAGAGGGATGAAACATTTCGTCCAAAGATATCAAGCACCGAGCAACGATTGAACCCGGGACCTGTCATATCATGAGCCTCCACCTGTAATACCACAGTGCTCTCGATCACATTACAGTTATCAGCATCTCATACGTGCGTGTTTCTTTATCTACTTTCTTACAGCGACCACAGAGGAACATGTAGTCAAAGTCACGCACACAACCATTGTGGCCGTGGTCGTGGTTACAACAATGATCATCCTCCTTTCCCTAGTCGTGTTGTCATGGAAACGCTATGGCACTGACGTCAAACTTTGGTATCATGACCATCGCGCCGCACTAGAAACAGAAGGTATAATTTCGAGAGAAAAAATAGTAACTATTGCCAGTCCCTCCAAAGATATATAATTTTCACTATACTTTCGAACTTAATGCTTGGTATATTTGCTTTCTATCTCCTTTTTACAACTAATTCAGATCCGAACCGATAAGCTTTCAGCTGATGTGGATCGAGCGCTATACAGTGCGTCCCATAAAAAACGGAACCGAGAATTATCGATGTATTATCATAACTTAATCACATTTATAATGATTAAAAAATGACACATATTTGTGCAACTCATATGATGCATATTTAATGCATGAGCGATTTAAAACACTTTGAAGAGAGGAAACCAAAAAGTCATTTGGCAGGCGGTATATCTTCAAAGAGAGAATAACATTTCTAGAAATTTCAATTTCTGCCCTTTCATATGACACCTCAATCAGAAAAAAAATGAGCCAGGAATAACAAAGTTCTGTTTGTTTTAAAAAAGGCTTGCATTTCCATAATTTGATTAAACGAGTTCATTTTCTCTGGCTGCCTGCCGTAGCAACAAACAGAGTTGACAGAAGACTTAACTCTGTTTTTGTTTTTTTAAATCAGCCATGCACAAAGAAGACGAAAGACTTGATGCATGGCTAGTTGTCAACGAAACGGAGATAAGTCTTTTGTCAATTCTGCTTGTTGCTACGACAGGCACCCAGTGAAAACAAATTCGTTTAATAAAATTACGGAAATACAAGCCTTACTTTAAACAAACAGAACCTTGTTATTCCAAGCTCATTTTTCCTGATTGAGGTGTCATATGAAAGGGAAGAAAGTTAAATTTCCAGAAATGTGATTTTCTCTTTGAAATTCAGATACCGTCCGCCAAATGACTTTGTGTCCTCTCTTCAATTTTTTTTTATCACTCATGCAAAATATGAGTTGGATCAAAAGAAAGAAAAGGATCTAGGCTTTACAAATATGTGTCATATATTAATTATAATTTCGATTAAGTTATGATAAAACATCGATAATTCTCGGTTACGTTTTTTCTGGGACGCACTGTATATCTCTCTTTATATATGTAATTTCAATAAAGGCGTCATTGGAGGGACATTTAAAGTGAACAAATGATTCATTAAGTAGACATTAGGGTTAAGGTTAGGGTTAGGGTTAGGTTTTAGGGTTAGGGTTAGGATTTTTATGATGTCCACTTAATGTACCATGTAGGGTTATATATATGTATATATGTAGTATTCATACAGTTATCAACTGAATTATTCATACCCCTCGTATGTGTGATGTTTGATGTTTGTCAAGAATGAAAGGTGGACTGGTCGAAACAGGTCCTTTGTTAAATAATTTTAGATGAAAGCTTTAATATGTCACATTTGCACACTTATCGATTCTTAATAATGTTTCCATTGTTTTTAACATGATTTTCTGTCTCATTTTATTTAGTGCTTGTATTTTTAAAACAAAATATCCATGTACCATCATGACCATTGTAATGAATTCTTCATATAAATACACAACAGAACCAATATCACAACATGTGCTCGTTAAAAAAGAAATGTCAAAGATCTGGAATGGTCTCATAATTCATATGATCAACTTTCACAAACATTCTGCAGATTAGAACGATATGATACAAATATGAAAGGGCTTCATGGAACCCTATTTATTTATTTTTGATTTACATATCATTTGAGTTGTATACATTGTATATGCACGATGAACATACTTCAATTCAAAACTGCAGAATATGAAATGAATATGAAATGGGAAGTTGTTGTTCAATTCCCTTTTTCATGGGACAGTATTGTTTTCTCTTGTGTGGTTTCCTGTTCTATGATTACATTTCTCTTTGCACACAATTTTAGCTGATAGTGATCGATTGATATTTCAACTGGTTGATTGATTGATAGATTGATTGAAGGTTTGGTTAATTGGTTGGATGATTGGTTGATATATTGATTGATTGATATGGCAGGATGTTGATTAGTTGAATAGTAGAATGATTGATTAGTTGATTGATTGATTGATTGAATAGTTGGATGATTGGTTGATCGACTGGTTGATTAATTGATATATTGATTGATTGATATGGTAGGATGTTGATTATTCGGGTAGTATGATGATTGATTGGTTGATTGATTGGTTGACTGGATGATGGAATGATTAATTATAGTTCATACATTGAAAGGACAATGAAACCCAACAAACAGCTCGGCTAAAATATTTCTTCTCTCTTTAAGAGTCGAAATTAACGTTTTAAAAGAAGTTAGGAACACCGTAACAAATATTGCAGTAACTTCTTTCTTTTCAATATACTGCTCCAAGCAGGGGCATACGCAGGATGATTTTTTCAAGGGGGGGTAAGCGGACTCTTTTTTTTTTTTTTTGGTCTCGAAATTTGAAAATTTGAAATTTTTTTTCGTTGGGGGGGGGGGGTAAGGTCACTTTACGTTAGCCGTGGGCATAATTTTTTTTTTTTTTTTTTTTTTTTTTTTTAATTTAAAAAAAAAAAAAGAAAAAAGAAAAAAGGGGGGGGGGTTTTAGTTTTTTTTAGGGGGGTTTACACACATAAAAATTCCAAAGGGGGGGGTTTGAACCCCCCAACCCCCCCCCCCCCTGCGTACGCCCCTGGCTCCAAGTATGTTGGGAGGGCCACAGCCCTATGAAGTCTCAATGCATGAGGGCCACAACCTTATGAAGTCTCAAAGCATGTTTATTTCACATTCTCACTCTTCTTCTACACCTTCTCTCCTTGCCCTCTTCTTCCTCTGCTTCTTGCTCTCCTCCCATTTATTCTACTCTTTCTGTTTCTTGTTTTCTTCCTTCCTCCTTTCCTTTCTTTTCTCCTCCTATTTTTCTCCTCCTCTCTCTGTTTTTCTTCTTCTTCTTCTCTCCCTCTCTCTCTCCCTCTCTCTCTCCTTTCTCTCTCTATCTTCTTCTCTTTTTATACCGCGGCATATCTGAACAAGCCATAATTTTTGAGTCTCTTTGATACATTTAGGACTTACTCACACATTTCACAGTGGGTTCCTGTATCTCCTGCATTGCACATTGGCACGTGTAACTGGTCAAGCTGTTCTTGCAAGTGCCTCCATTATAACAGGGCTCGTTGGCACAACCATTAGCAGTGCCTACGAACATGACGTAACAAAGAATAATATGTTATCGATTCAGTTAAGGCTTTTTGACATCCACGATCAGTGACAGATGCAGGGAGATGGTACGTGCCTCCTCTCCGGCATAAAGAAAAGAAGTAGGGGATGGGTCAAGAAGATAGAAAAAAAATGAAGTTTCTTAGGGTGAAGACCACTCCCCCCCCCCTTTTTTTTTTTGCTTCTCAAAGAATTTTGTATTCGAAAGGGCATACCAAAACCTTTTTTTTTTTAGGGGGATCTTTGCAGCAGTGTGTATTAAATGGCATCCTCTTTCACATTATGATACAGTTTAAGTGAAGGCACCATAATGATTACAGTACACACCAATACTTATATGCTACATAATAAACTTTTCCTGATCGATTCCACACCGTTTCTTTCACAATGCAATCGCAAGACCAGAACTCAACTTTATCTTCGAGTATGACTTTAACATTTTGAAGGATATTGGTTGTTTGAAGAGAAAGCAGGAAATTATTCCACTGAGAATGAGCTGCTGATGCAAATGCTCTATCCCCAATTCCTTCCAGTCCGGGTTTTTTAAAACAAATACGAAATGTATTTATATATATCCGGATGCATATAAAGGGCAGTCCACCCGGATATGAAGCTAGTTTTATTGCAAGCGAAAAAAAGTAGAAAGAAATAGATCATCAGTGAAAGTTTGAGTTTCACTTTTGCTTTCAGCTATCTTCGATCCTTGCAATGGTTTCGAGGTTGCAGCCTGAACAAACTTACAAGCCCACAATTACGTTGCAAAATCTACCGGCGTATAATATAAACACTGATTATAGTAACATAAAGCAGAAGTAATGTATCCATTGATTTCCGTTGTATACTGCCTCCAAATAGAACGGAAGCAATGCTATTCCATTTCTATTTTTCCTATCATATCCACCGCGCAAGGTTCTCAAGGCGGCTCTGGCGAGGGTATTGCTAAATTAACTATTAATTCGTCAATGGCTTGTAAAAAAAGAAATTTTTCAGCTTGTTGAGTTTCGAATCATCTGTTTGGAGAATCATTAATGATAATATGAGGGACTTGGAAGTAATGAGACGACTTGTATTCCTATCGCTTATTGTTTGGTCAGTTCTCGGGAATCAGATCATGACTGCAGCAACGGATTGTGTGGAGGACATTGATAGAAGTAAGTAGACGCTACAACTGTATGTATATATACTTGTATGTTTATTTGCATTTGCTGTTTTGTTTAAATGAAATGAATGAACGAACTCGAACTTGAAAAAATACAATTACCAAAGCTGAATGAAATAAAATGTAAGAAAATGCTTAATCAATGCACGACCATAGCTTAAGTTAAATATCATTGTCTAGGTAATTCCATTATGGTCACATCACCTAAAAGTAGCCTGCTCGGCGGCCGGGCGACGAGTTTTGAGCCAATTTCGCCCAGCGGCGGCCGCCCGGCCCGCTTGTTTTTAGGGCATGGCTCGGTCGCTGCTGAAGTTTTAGCGCGGAGTTAAAATTCGGGCGGCGCCTGCTCACTTTCACTCGCCGCCCAAAGTACGCTCGGTGCCCGGGCGGTCGCCGTCCGGGCACCGACCTAGTCGAGCGCTCACCGTCGAGCGATTTAGGTCAAAAATCGAAGCCGCTAAGTCAAAGGCTGCTGAGCGTTCGCCACCCGGTCGTCGGCCGGTCGCCGCTGGGAGATCAGTCGGTCACTGGGCGGCGAGTTCAAAATCAGTCAGCAGCCTTTGACCTAGCGGCCTAGATTTTTGACCTAAATCGCTCGACGGCGAACGCTCGATTAGGTCGATGTCCGGGCTGCGAACACCCGGGCACCGAGCTTTTTTTGGCGCCCCGCCGATCACCGGCCGGCTGCCGGGCAATTTTCTTACAGTAAGCCGGTGGCCGGTTGGAGACCGCTCGGGTATCGGTTGGTCATCGGTCGGTCACTGCCGGGACGCCGCTCGGAGAAGCTCTCCAATTTCGCCCAGTTTTGACCTAAAATCGACCGGCGACCGACGGGAAATCGACAGGGCACCGCCCAGGCATCGCTGGGGCTCTACAGCCTGCTCGCGACTTCTCCACAAAATCGTCGGGCGATGCCTAAATTCCAACGGCGACCGAGCAGGCTACTAATCGGTCGGTCGCTGCTCTGATTTATGACCATAGCAACTTAATTCCATTAAAACTTAAGGAATGTTGACTGATTGTAGTTTTGGGAAGAAAGTGATGAAAATCTGCGTATTGACGGGTGAAATATGAGTGATAGGAGGCATTTGTGCTAAAAAGATCATTGAAGATTACTGACTTCTTTTTTTCTAGTTTTTTTCTTCTTGTTCTTTGTAAAAAGTGTCAATAGTTCACAACCTTTTAGGAATTTTATTTCTCATAAATCACATATTAAAAGGTGTTGTAACGATTCCGCACTATGCTTATGTTTTATCACCTTTGTGTGTTCATTCTTTACACGGTATAATACTTTTAACTTGTCTTTGATAAACCATTGTTATATCAAATGGATTGTAAAATTGAAAATGATTTGTTTATATATTACATTCTTTTTCATATGATGTTAACTCCTTGTACTGTGATGTATTCGATCTTCAGCTGATCCCAGTAAACGTTTGCATTACTCCACTCTCACAGATAAGCTTTCCTTTCTGGAAGAGACTGCGATCCTGGTGTTCTCCTATGAGTGCCAGCACCGTGTTCTCCAGTGTGAGAGCTTTAATTTCTGTAGCATACAGTGGTTCTTCAATGGCATCCCGTACGACTCCTGGAGTTTGGGCAACAACTCCGACACCAAGTATAAGCTAGAGGACAGCAACCAGACGCTCAATTTCCTTTCCACAGATTTCGACTCTGGAGGAAAATACACTTGCGTGGTGTCGAACGGTGTGAGGAATATTAGTCGGAGTATCAACATGCGTATCCAAGGTAGGCAGGGGCGGGAGATGAAGGGTGAAGCGCTGAAAAGGAGAATAATAATGATAATAATGATAACAATAATATAGATTATAATGGTAATAATAATATCACAATAATAATATCATTGATAATAATAACAATCATAATGATAACAAAAATATTAACATTAATGTTATTATTGATAATAATAAATATCATAATGATGATAATAAAAACAATAATAATAATAACCATGGCAATAATAATGCTAATAGTAATAATGATAGTGATAACATTTTCTCTCTTTCTCTTTTTCCCTCTTTCTTTCTACCCCCTCCCTATTCCCCCACCCCCTCTCTTTCTCTCTCTGTCTTTCTCCCTCATTTTCATTCTCATTCTCGTTCCTCCATCTCTGTGCAGAGCGCCCTCAGAACTACAACCCCATCCCGTATGAATCGTCCAGCGTTGTGTGCAAGGATCAGATGGCCGTTCTTGGAGGGAACGCCTCCTTCTTCTGCCAGTTCAAGTATCGATACGATCTTCTTTTGCAGCATAATTGGAAAAAACTGAATCAGACCAACGGGATATATGAAAACGTGGACTTCTATGAGATCCATGGCACGGAGTTCTCATATGGGAGCCGAAAAGAAGACGGAAATGTCACCAAAACTCAGACTTGTCAAAGGTAAGCAAGATTTTTCGTTTTTATTAACTTCTTACCAGGGGCGTATCCAGACCTTGACTTCAAGAGGGGCAAAACACAGTTGTAATGCATATAGTTCAGCCAAAGGGGTAGTTGCCCACCGAAGCAAATTTTAAACAAGTAAACAGTTCTGTTTTGCTTCATTTTTAAAATAATATTTTGTGCGTTTCCAATCGCTTGCCAAATGCAGTGGGTTTAAAAACAAATTTCTAACCTGCTGTATGACAGCATGGCTAATTTTGGGGGAGGCGTGCCCTACCAACCCCCTACCACTTGGCAAAACCCAACCTGGCATATCTTAAAACGCATGGAGTATGCAAAGAAAATGTGCCTCCTTCCCGGCAGAAAACTCAGCTCTTGAAATATATAACATTTATTCTGCTTGTCCGAGAGCTTTCAGGCTGTTGCCCCCTCCCCCACCCCCCTTCCCCCACTGCCAGGGAATCCTGAACTCACCACGGATTATCACTCAATGCGAGAAGAAGTTATGATTCATGTTTTAACTTGTTTTGAATAACCTTTTGGCACGGATACGATTCATCAATTCATACAAATTTCATTTCATTGGTTGAAATCGATTTTCGAGAATCCATGACGTACATGTGTAATGGTGGTGTACATGTTTAGGCATTTCTTTATACTTGACTCCCTTTACCCAGGAAGCCTTTCAAGATTTTGTCTACATGGCTGAACATCACTAATGTGACTGAAGAGGCTTTGGGGATATACCAGGTCATGTGTAAGATCTCCCAGTACATAACGAAAGTCAACCTTACACTCTCGCTTGGTAAGAATATCCTTAGACCGTGTAGACACTTAACGACTTTACGACGATTTGGCTTGTCTTTGATTTATTTTCTTGTCTTTGGTTTATTACCCAGGGTAGACTTATTACAGATGGAGCTATTACCATTCAACCGTTGCAAGGTCTCCATTAATACACATAGGACCAGAGGGATGAAACATTTCGTCCAAAGATATCAAGCATCGAGCAACGATTGAACCCGGGACCTGTCATATCATGAGCCTCCACCTGTAATACCACAGTGCTCTCGATCACATTACAGTTATCAGCATCTCATACGTGCGTGTTTCTTTATCTACTTTCTTACAGCGACCACAGAGGAACATGTAGTCAAGGTCACGCACACAACCATTGTGGTGGTCGTGGTTACAACAATGATCATCCTCCTTTCCCTAGTCGTGTTGTCATGGAAACGCTATGGAACTGACGTCAAACTTTGGTATCATGACCATCGCGCCGCACTAGAAACAGAAGGTATAATTTCGAGAGAAAAAATAGTAACTATTGCCAGTCCCTCCAAAGATATATAATTTTCACTATACTTTCGAACTTAATGCTTGGTATATTTGCTTTCTATCTCCTTTTTACAACTAATTCAGATCCGAACCGATAAGCTTTCAGCTGATGTGGATCGAGCGCTATACAGTGCGTCCCATAAAAAACGGAACCGAGAATTATCGATGTATTATCATAACTTAATCACATTTATAATGATTAAAAAATGACACATATTTGTGCAACTCATATGATGCATATTTAATGCATGAGCGATTTAAAACACTTTGAAGAGAGGAAACCAAAAAGTCATTTGGCAGGCGGTATCTTCAAAGAGAGAATAACATTTCTAGAAATTTCAATTTCTGCCCTTTCATATGACACCTCAATCAGAAAAAAATGAGCCAGGAATAACAAAGTTCTGTTTGTTTTAAAAAAGGCTTGCATTTCCATAATTTGATTAAACGAGTTCATTTTCTCTGGCTGCCTGCCGTAGCAACAAACAGAGTTGACAGAAGACTTAACTCTGTTTTTTTTTTTTTTAAATCAGCCATGCACAAAGAAGACGAAAGACTTGATGCATGGCTAGTTGTCAACGAAACGGAGATAAGTCTTTTGTCAATTCTGCTTGTTGCTACGACAGGCACCCAGTGAAAACAAATTCGTTTAATAAAATTACGGAAATACAAGCCTTACTTTAAACAAACAGAACCTTGTTATTCCAAGCTCATTTTTCCTGATTGAGGTGTCATATGAAAGGGAAGAAAGTTAAATTTCTAGAAATGTGATTTTCTCTTTGAAATTCAGATACCGTCCGCCAAATGACTTTGTGTCCTCTCTTCAATTTTTTTTTATCTCTCATGCAAAATATGAGTTGGATCAAAAGAAAGAAAAGGATCTAGGCTTTACAAATATGTGTCATATATTAATTATAATTTCGATTAAGTTATGATAAAACATCGATAATTCTCGGTTACGTTTTTTCTGGGACGCACTGTATATCTCTCTTTATATATGTAATTTCAATAAAGGCGTCATTGGAGGGACATTTAAAGTGAACAAATGATTCATTAAGTAGACATTAGGGTTAAGGTTAGGGTTAGGGTTAGGTTTTAGGGTTAGGGTTAGGATTTTTATGATGTCCACTTAATGTACCATGTAGGGTTATATATATGTATATATGTAGTATTCATACAGTTATCAACTGAATTATTCATACCCCTCGTATGTGTGATGTTTGATGTTTGTCAAGAATGAAAGGTGGACTGGTCGAAACAGGTCCTTTGTTAAATAATTTTAGATGTAAGCTTTAATATGTCACATTTGCACACTTATCGATTCTTAATAATGTTTCCATTGTTTTTAACATGATTTTCTGTCTCATTTTATTTAGTGCTTGTATTTTTAAAACAAAATATCCATGTACCATCATGACCATTGTAATGAATTCTTCATATAAATACACAACAGAACCAATATCACAACATGTGCTCGTTAAAAAAGAAATGTCAAAGATCTGGAATGGTCTCATAATTCATATGATCAACTTTCACAAACATTCTGCAGATTAAAACAATATGATACAAATATGAAAGGGCTTCATGGAACCCTATTTATTTATTTTTGATTTACATATCATTTGAGTTGTATACATTGTATATGCACGATGAACATACTTCAATTCAAAACTGCAGAATATGAAATGAATATGAAATGGGAAGTTGTTGTTCAATTCCCTTTTTCATGAGACAGTATTGTTTTCTCTTGTGTGGTTTCCTGTTCTATGATTACATTTCTCTTTGCACACAATTTTAGCTGATAGTGATCGATTGATATTTCAACTGGTTGATTGATTGATAGATTGATTGAAGGTTTGGTTAATTGGTTGGATGATTGGTTGATATATTGATTGATTGATATGGCAGGATGTTGATTAGTTGAATAGTAGAATGATTGATTAGTTGATTGATTGATTGATTGAATAGTTGGATGATTGGTTGATCGACTGGTTGATTAATTGATATTTTGATTGATTGGTATGGTAGGATGTTGCTTAGTTGGGTAGTCGGATGATTGATTGGTTGATTGATTGATTGAATAGTTGGATGATTGGTTGATCGACTGGTTGATTAATTGATATTTTGATTGATTGATATGGTAGGATGTTGCTTAGTTGGGTAGTCGGATGATTGATTGGTTGATTGATTGATTGAATAGTTGGATGATTGGTTGATCGACTGGTTGATTAATTGATATATTGATTGATTGATATGGTAGGATGTTGATTATTCGGGTAGTATGATGATTGATTGGTTGATTGATTGGTTGACTGGATGATGGAATGATTAATTATAGTTCATACATTGAAGGGACAATGAAACCCAACAAACAGCTCGGCTAAAATATTTCTTCTCTCTTTAAGAGTCGAAATTAACGTTTTAAAAGAAGTTAGGAACACCGTAACAAATATTGCAGTAACTTCTTTCTTTTCAATATACTGCTCCAAGCAGGGGCGTACGCAGGATTTTTTCAAGGGGGGGTAAGCGGACTCTTTTTTTTTTTTTTGGTCTCGAAATTTGAAAATTTGACATTTTTTTTCGTTGGGGGGGGGGGGTAAGGTCACTTTACGTTAGCCGTGGGCATAATTTTTTTTTTTTTTTTTTTTTTTAATTTAAAAAAAAAGAAAAGAAAAAAGAAAAAGGGGGGGGGGGGTTTTTAGTTTTTTTTAGGGGGGTTTACACACATAAAAATACCAAAGGGGGGTTTGAACCCCCCAACCCCCCCCCCCCTGCGTACGCCCCTGGCTCCAAGTATGTTGGGAGGGCCACAGCCCTATGAAGTCTCAATGCATGAGGGCCACAACCTTATGAAGTCTTAAAGCATGTTTATTTCACATTCTCACTCTTCTTCTACACCTTCTCTCCTTGCCCTCTTCTTCCTCTGTTTCTTGCTCTCCTCCCATTTATTCTACTCCTTCTGTTTCTTGTTTCACTCCCTCCTCCTTTCCTTTCTTTTCTCCTTCTCTATCTTTTTTTTTCTCTCTCTCTCCCTCTCTCTCTCTCTTCTTCTTCTTCTCTTTTTATACCGCGGCATATCTGAACAAGCCATAATGCAGGCTTTTCTTGCAAGTGCCTCCATTATAACAGGGCTCGCTGGCACAACCATTAGCAGTGCCTACGAACATGACGTAACAAAGAATAATATGTTATCGATTCAGTTAAGGCTTTTTGTACATCCATGATCAGTGACAGATGCAGGGAGATGGTACGTGCCTCCTCCCCGGCATAAAAAAGTAGGGGAAGGGTAAAGAAGATAGAAAGAAATGAAGATTCCTAGAGTGAAGAGCCCCCCTCCCCTTTTTTTTTTACTTCTCAGATAATTGTGTATTTAAAAGGGCATACCAAAAACCTTATATTTTTTTTCTTTTGTAAAGCCCCTCTAAAATGTTGGGACCCCCAAAATGTTCATCACTTAAGCTGTATCATAATGTTAAAGGATTTTTAATAGAAACATGTTTAAAGTAAAATATTGATGAAAGAATACAACATTGAGGTTTTCTGCTAACCACAGCACACCCAAATTATGTATTCTTTTATCAATATTATTTTTTCTCTAAACAATTTTTTTTTTTTTTTTTTTTTTTTTGGGGGGGGGGGGGGGGGATCTTTGCAGCAGCGTGTATCAAATTACATCCTCTTTCACATTATGATACAGTTTAAGTGAAGGCACCATAATGATTACAGTACACACCAATACTACTAATGCTACATAATAACTTTTCTGATTGATTCCACACCGTTTCTTTCACAATGCAATCGCATGACCAGAAATCAACTTTATTTTTAAGTATGACTTTTACATTTTGAAGGATATTGGTTGTTTGAAGAGAAAGCAGGAAATTATTCCACGGAGAATGAGCTGCTGATGCAAACGCTCTATCCCCAATTTCTTCTAGTCCGGGTTTTTTAAAACAAATACGAAACGTATTTATATATATCCGGATGCATATCAAGGGCAGTCCACCCGGATATGAAGCTAGTTTTATTGCAAGCAGAAAAAGTAGAAAAAACAGATCATCAGTGAAAGTTTGAGTTTCACTTTTGCTGTCAGCTATCTTCGCTCCATGCAATGGTTTCGAGGTAGCAGCTTGAACAAACCCTAAAGCCCACAATTACGTTGCAAAATCTATATAATCTAGTATAAACGATGCGTATCCGGGAGTCCTTGTACTTTCCGGTCATGAGATATGTTGTTGATTTTAGTACCACAAAGCAGAAGTAATATATCCATTGACTTCCGTTGTATTCTGCCTCCAAATTTGGGCAGATCTTCAAACACGATCGATCCTGCATACTGTCGATGCTCATGTAGGTCGACGGTCGCAGCATATCTCTTCTTAACAATCGTTCAACAAGAATTAATTTTATTTGAAGAACGGAGGCATTTCGATTCCATTTCTATTTGTCTTATCATATCCACCGCGCAAGGTTCCCAAGGCGGCTCTGGCGAGGATATTGCTAAATTAACTACGAATTCGTCAATGACTTGTAGAAAAAGAAGCTTCTCAGCTTGTTGAGTTTCGAATCATCTGTTTGGAGAATCATGAATGATAATATGAGGGACTTGGAAGTAATGAGACGACTTGTATTCCTACTGATCAGTGTTTGGTCAGTTCTTGGCAATGAGACCATGACTGAAGCAACGGATTGTTTGGCGGACCTTGATAGTAGTAAGTGGACGCTACAACTTGTACATGTATTAACAAAGCATTTTATTACATTTAAAAAAAAATATTTCATTCATTGTATTGTATTATGTGATGTCAATGACAAGGTTTATCATGAATATACATGTTAATTACTATTAGTATACTACGTATTATTGGAGCTATTGTTTTTCCCTTCATTTGCCTTGTTATTTTTTCTGTCTAGTCTCTCACAAGCATAGGCGCCGGAAGTGGGGTGGCAGGGGGGGCAGCTGCCCCCCAGTCAAAAAAGTGGGGGGGGGGGGCAAAACGCATTTTTGCCCCCCCCCAAAACGCCCCCCCCCCCCTCCAAAAAAAAAAAAAAAAAAAGGCAGTAAAGGAGTAAAGATGGTTGTATTTTTACCCAAAAGTACATAACAATAATAAAAACCAGAATTAAATCACATATAAATTCCATTCAAAGAAAAGGAAAGTTAATAGGAATTAAATTTCCTAAAAATTGCGCATGCCACCTATATTTATCAATGGAGGTTTTTATAATAGCGATACGCGCATATCGTGGACATACATGTATTGTGAGAGAATGTAAAAGCGTGTCTGTTTTTTGTTATATAGGGGTGAGAAGACATGAGCTCCTGAACGATGGCGTACTGATGGGGGGGGGTATTTTTTTATTCGATACCAGTGATTTACAAATGTTGCTGAAATGACATGAATTTCCAGTATTTTTGTAAGTCATACCTTTTTATGCGTTTGTTGGAAAATTAGAAATTCCCAAATTTACAGTCGGGCGAAAAATATGCTTATTTAGAAACCTTTATGTCATGGTCTGCAAATCCGCTGGGCTCGGGGGCTCGAGCCCCCTCACTTTTTGAAAAAGTATGTTACAGAGAAAAAGAAAGAAAGAGAGAGAGAAATATTAAGTTACCTGCCAACGTCACAAATGAGGTATCAAAATATGCTCATCTGACCGTAATTAAAACTTAAACCTCAGAGCATACGGACTCCACCAAGGGCCCTAAGGCGGTCCCCTGGATGCTCATTTGACAGTAATACCTTAAAAAAAAACGAGCTTCCGGGGGCTCTGCCCCCTGGACCCCACCAAGGGCCCTAAGGCGGTCCCCTGGATGCTCATCTGACCGTAATTAAATACCTAAAACCCCTGAGCTTCCGGGGGCTTTGCCCCCTGGACCCCACAAAGGGCTCTAAGCGGCCCCTGGATGCTCCTCTGACCGTAGTTAAATATTAAAACATCTGAGCTTACGGGGGCTCTGCCCCCTGGACCACATCAATGACCTTAAATAGGGCCCCTGGATGCTCATCTAACCGTAATTAAATACCTAAAAACCCTAAGTTTCCGGGGGCTCTGCTCCCTGGACTCTCCGCCAATTAGTGACCTGCCAGCGTCACAAAATAATAAGGTATCTAAATATGCTTATCTGACCGTAATTTAATGCCTAAAATCCGTGAGCTCCGGGGGCTCAGCCCCTTGACCCCCTGCCGAGGCTTATGTACTGGACCCCAAGCCAATTTACGCTCTACCTGATCGTTAATACCCCCACTTTGAAAAGCGTTCCGCGAGGCCTGCATGTAACGTGTAAGAGTGGTGGTGATGCAGATTTTTCTTCTGCCCCCCCCCCCCCTCCTTCCAAACTTTTTTGCTCATTACGTCACTGCCCCTGGAAGGTGAGCCCCCTGGAATGTTTGCCACCCCAATCCCAAACTGCTTCCGGCGCGCCTGCTCACAAGGCATAGTGCTCTAAGTCTCTTTCCTGTTTTCTTTTAGATTTTCTTTCAAATGTATTCCTGTTGCTTGAAAAAGGTATTATAGGGTGCAATAAAGAGTTTTGAATAACAGGAAGAGTAATCTAAAGTGCCGATTTATTACGACTGAATTTAAATGAAATGAGGAGATAATTCATTCAGCATGAATAATAAGCTAGAGCTTTGGAACCCGTGATGCCCCGTGATGTTTATATCTGAGCAGGCTATAGTAAAATTTAGAGGTTATATTTAAATGTTCGAGTAAAAGGAAAGGAATGAACAAAATAATGATATAGTAAATTATAATGATAATAATAAATATAATAACAAGAATAATAATTATAATGATAATGATAATAATAAAAATTATAATTAGCAGAATAACAATAATAATGAAAACAATAATAATAATAATAATAATAATAACAATGATGATCATAATTGCAATGTTAAAATAAATAAAATAACAATAATGCTAAATAAAACCAATCGATAAATGAATACACAAATACAGAAAAGATTATTACCGTGTTTACACAGTGATCTGCCTCGCGGCTTCAACCCTCTAGGCGGATCACTGTGTAATAATAATAATAATAGTATTGCTTATATAGCGCTTAATACGTCGTGAATGTCCGAGTTTCTAAGCGCTTTACATTATTACCCCAGGTCATCGGAATCTGGCTTGCCCGCACACAATGTATGCACTTTCTCCACTCCCTGGGGAGCATTCCAACAAGAGCTACTAGGCTCAAATTGCTAAGCATACCACATTGGCTGTGTAGACTTATATATGAGCATAAAACGTTTACAGCAAAGCACCAGCCATGTGCGCACATATCGGACACGGCGTCAAGCGACATTGCGTCCCTATGCGCCCCCAGACGGTGCTTTGCAGTACTTATTACAAAACATATGGAGCAAATTAATCATTATTTAATTGGGCGTGTTTTTTATACTGCATGAACATTTCATTCTTCAAAAGTTTTTTTTAATTTACCAACAGTTTTATTATGTTAATTATCATTGTCTAGGTCATTCCATTACTTAATTCCATTACAACTTACGAAATGTTAACTGATCGTAGATTTGGGAAGAAAGTGATGAAAATCTGCGTATTGACGGGTGGAATATGAGTGATAAGATGCTTTGGGCTAATAAGATCATTGAAGATTACTGACTTAACACTATACTTCTTTTTTCTAGTTTTTTCTTCTTGTTCTTCGTAGAAAGTGTCAATAGTTCACAGCCCTTAGGGAATTTTATTTGTCATATATCACATATTTGAAAGGTGTTGTAACGATTCAAGCTCTATGCTTATGTTTCATCACATCTGTGCGTTCATTCTTTAAACTGTATAATACTTGGAACTTGTCTTTGATAAACCATTGTTATATTCTTTTTCATGTGATGTCAATACAAATGGATTGTAAAATTGAAAATGATTTGTTATATTAAATTCTTTTTCATATGACGTTAACTCCTTGGATTGTGAGGTATTTGATCACCAGCTGGTCCCAGTAAGCGTTTGCATTACTCCACTCTCACAGATAAGCTTTCCTTTCTGGAAGAGACTGCGATCCTGGTGTTCTCCCCTGAGTGCCAGCACCGTGTTCTCCAGTGTAGGAGCGTCAATTTTTGTAGCATACAGTGGTTCTTCAATGACATCCCGTACGACTCCTGGAGTTTGGGCAACAACTCCGACACCAAGTATAAGCTAGAGGACAGCAACCAGACGCTCAATTTCCTTTCCACAGATGTCGACGCTGGAGGAACATACACTTGCGTGGTGTCGAATGGTGTGAGGAACATTACTCGAAGTATCAACATGAGTATCGAAAGTAAGCAGGGGCGGGAGATAACGGGTGAAGTGCTGGAAAGGAGAATAATAATGATAATAATAATATAGATTATAATAGTAATAATAATATCACAATAATAATATCATTGATAATAATAACAATCATAATGATAACAAAAATATTAACAATAATGTTATTATTGAGAATAATAAATATCATAATGATGATAATAAAAATTATAATAATAATCATGGTAATAATAATTATAATAGTAATAATGATAGTGATAACATTTTCTCTCTTTCTTTCTTCCCCCTCCCTATTTCCCCATCCCCTCTCTTTCTCTCTTTCTTTCTCCCTCATTTTCATTCTCATTCTCACTCCTCCATCTCTGTGCAGAGCGCCCTTGGATCAACAAACCCATTCCATTCGAATCGTCCAGCGCTGTGTGCAAGGATCAGATGGCCGTTCTTGGAGGGAACGCCTCCTTCTTCTGCCAGTTCAAGTATCGAAACGATCTTCTTTTGCAGTATAATTGGAAAAAACTGAATCAGACCAACGGGATATATGAAAAGGTGGACTTCTATGATATCCATGGCACGGAGTTCTCATATGGGAGCCGAAAAGAAGACGGAAATGTCACCCAAACTCAGACTTGTCAAAGGTAAGCAAGATTTTTCGTTTTTATTAACTTCTTACCAGGGGCGTATCCAGACCTTGACTTCAAGAGGGGCAAAACACAATTGTAGTGCGTATAGTTCAGCCAAAGGGGTAGCTGCCCACCGAAGCAAATTCTAAACAAGTAAACACTTCTGTTTTGCTTCATTTTTGAAATATTATTTTGTGCGTTTCCAATCGCTTGCCAAATGCAGTGCGTTCAAAAACGATTCCCTAACCTGCTGTATGACAGCATAGCTAATTTTTCAAGAAGCATGCCCTACCGACCCCCTACCACTTGGGAAAACCCACCCTGGCATATCTTAAGTATGAGTATGAGAAGAAAATTTGCCTCCTTCCCGGCAGAAAACCCGGCTCTTGAAATTCTGAAATTTATTCTGCTTGTCCGAAAACTTCCAGACTCACCACAGTTATCAAACAATGCAAGGAGAAGTTATGATTCATGTTTCATCTTGTTTTAATAACCTTTTGGCACGGATACGATTGATCAATTCATACAAATTTCATTTCATTGTTTGAAATCGATTTTCGAGAATCGTGACGTACATAATATATAAGGGTGATAATAATAATATAATATTGGATTCTTATAGAGCGCACGTATCGGCACAAGGTCCTCAACATTTCAACGCTCACAACATTTAAAAGGAAAACCTTCCTACCGGTATACATGTTTAGGCATTTCTTTATACTTGACTTCCTTCACACAGGAAGCCTTTAAAGATTTTGTCTACATGGCTGAACATCACTAATGTGACCGAAGAGGCTTTGGGGAGATACCAGGTCATGTGTAAGATCTCCCAGTACATAACGACAGTCAACCTTACACTCTCGCTTGGTAAGCATATCCTTAGACCGTGTAGACACCTTACGTCTTTAGTCAAGATTTTTACGACTTTACGACGAGTTGGCTTGCCTTCGACATGGTCACGAATCTACTACCATTTGATTACAACTTGATTATGACGTGATCACGACGCGACTACGTCTTTGGCTACGAATTGACCTAAATTGGATTCTCAAAGAAATTGGGATAGGTTCAGGCGTGAAGTGTTAGATGTCCATTTATATTCTGCCTAACTGGTCGACTTTAACCCATTGACTACTGAATGCTCCCACTCCCATAGGGTTTTAACACAGGAGCCCCCCCCCCCCCCCCCCCCCCCGGCTCCAGAAGGCAATGGGTTTATTACCCAGGGTAGACTTATTACAGATTGAGCTATTACCATTTAACCATTGCAAGGTCTCCATTAATACACATAGGACCAGAGGGATGAAACATTTCGTCCAAGGATATCAAGCACCGAGCAACGATCGAACCCGGGACCTGTCATATCATGAGCCTCCACCTGTAATACCACAGTGCTCTCGATCACATTACAGTTATCAGCATCTCATACGTGCGTGTTTCTTTATCTACTTTCTTACAACGATCACAGAGGAACATGTAGTCACGGTCACGGATACAACCAGTGTGGTGGTCGTGATTGCGACATTGATCATCCTCCTCTCCCTTTTCGTGTTGTCATGGAAACGCTATGGCACTGACGTCAAACTTTGGTATCATGACCATCGCACCACACTAGAAACAGAAGGTATAATTTCGAGAGAAAAATAGTAACTTTTGCCAGTCCCTCCGAAAATATATAATTTCCACTATAGTTTCGTACTAAATGCTTGGTATATTTGTTTTGGTTCTAGGACACCTACCCCCTGGACCTCCACCCCCGGATAACCACCCCCAATCAACTTCCCCCTAAGACAACTATACTCCGTCAGACAACTACCCCCTTGGGCAACCACCCTCTAGGGCGACTACCCCCCCCCCCGGGACAACTACCCCACGGACAACTACCCCCAGACAACTACCCCTAGGACAACTACCCCCGGTCAACTACCCCAAGACAACTACCCCCGGACAATTATCCTGTGGGTAGTTGTCTGGGGGTACTAGTCCGGGGGTAGTTGTTCTAGGGGTAGTTGTCCGGGGGTTGTTGTCCGAGGGGTGGTTGTCTGGGGGCAGTTGTCCGGTGGTAGGTGTCCAGGGGGGTAGTCGTTCTAGGGGGTGGTTGCCGTAGGGGGTAGTTGACTGGAGGTGGTTATATCCGAGGGATGAATGTTCCCGGGGTAGGTGTCCGGATACGATTTGTTTTATATCTCTTCTTTACAACTAATTCAGATCCGAACCGATTAGTTACCAGCTGATCTGGATCAAGCGCTATATAGCGCGGTCTAAACTACCGGTGACTTGCGCCTATACTGCAAGCGGCAAGGTTATAAGCAGACTATATAAGGACTCGCTCAACGGGTCGTCTGCGCGTTCGAATTTGACACAAATTCTGCCAATGAACAGTGAGCATGCGCAGTAGTGCTTTGGAAGAAAATATTGAATATAGCATGCGCAGTTCTGCCCAGGAAAAAATAGTATAGAGATATCGACTGCTACGAGAATTATTTTCTTAAAGATTTGTTTTTGCTATATATCTTTCGATATCAAAATACGTTTTAAACAGCTGACATACATTTCCCTCTCTCTCTCTCTCCGTCTCTCTTTCTCCAGAGATAGATAACAAACTGTACGACGCATACATCATTTCATGTTATGAAGGCCAGGATAAATCCTTTGTCGACACCATTCTCTGCCCGAGTTTGCAGGACCAGTATAAACTATTCATACGAGAGAGAGACGCAACATTCGGTTCTGGTTTGTTCAATTTTTATTTTTTAATTCCAATTCCTTCAGTAAAGTTCTGTTATTCACAACATTTAAACAAAATTACGTTGCGCCTACAATCGATGACTGAAGCATTAAGTGACTCTCACACTCTGCCGTGTAGGCCTACCGTTTGCCACCGTGCGCGAAAATGTCTGCGGACGGTGGAGAACGGCGAGGGCACACGGTGGTTCGTTATCAAAGCGGGCAACACGTTAATAGGGCGTCGGCGCTTATTTACACCCGGTGGGACCGGGCGAAAGTTTTGGGCATGTTCAAAACTTTGGCCGGCTGGCACCGGCCGCAAGTAAGCGGCAAGAGGACGGTGTTGAACGGTATGAGGACGGTATGAATACGTTATGAAAACGGTCACACTGTATGAACACGTTCACAAAACGCTCATAACCCGTTACAGAACGGTGATGAAAAATGGAGAGCGGACTGACCGTTGCCGTTCAAATCGGGGTATTTATGGCAGTCGTGTCATGACGTCAGCAGTCCGGGGACTCGCTCACAGGACGCTCCGAGCGGTGAGGGGACGCTAAGTGACTGGTAGGTGGCTGCTACAAACCCAGTGCACACGTTCGAGACCCGGTATGGGCCCGGTATGGAAACGGCCAAAATTTTCAACAAAAGTCAATCTGGGCGGTGAAGACGGTAGAAGCACGTTCAACACCCGGTATGCGCCCGGTGAGAACGGTCAGAAGATGGCAACAAAACGGTGAAAAGATTAATTTTATGAATTTTTTTTTGCGGCCGGGGACAAGTTCGCTCAAAACCCAACGTTCTGGACTCTGATGTTTTTTTAATAGCCCGGCAGGTGGACGGTAGGCCTACACGGCAGAGTGTGAGAGCTCCATAAGAATAACATCATAATGAAATAGATTAGATCGAACAAAAATATTTGTACCTTCTCTTCTTTTCCGCATGATGACTGCTACTTCGAGTGACAAAAAAATGTAGGCTTAAGTTTGATCAAAGTAAAACCGTTCCCCCCTTCTCAACCAAAAACCAAATCCAGTGGACACTTATTGGGGGAACATACAAGTACAATATCAAGATAACTTATCTTAATGATGTATTAACATTAGTAGGCCTAATCTAGATGTTATACTTGTTCGATTTCCTATTTACAACCACTGATCATGCGTTTCTTGGACAATATGTATATTCTGTTTCCTCATTCTGTTTGCATCATTAGTTGAAAGTGAAGAAATCGTGGAAGCGCTGACAAAAAGCCGCCGCTGCATCGTGTTACTGTCAGCAGATTTCTACCGGCATTCATCGATCTCATCATCGCAATCTACATCAGGAATGATAAATACTACAGCTGTACAACTGACTTCCTCATCATCATCCTCGTCGTCTCCATCATCGCCATCGTTTTCGGGGAACGATCTTTCAGGAAACGAATGGCATTTGTTTGAACTCCATCACGCGTTGGACACCATGCACCCAAACGTCATCCCTCTGCTCTACCGAGACTCCGGGCCAACGTCCTTGTCGAACACCGACTCGAATGCCAAGCTGATCGACCACGTGCTCAAGGATGTCACATGTTTAAAATGGAAGCAGAAGGGCGAGACGCGTCTCGATGATTGGGCAATGAAGCGGTTACGACTCCGACTACCACCGCGTCGACGAAGCAGTAATTTACCGAGTGAACAATCATCGTATATAACGATGCCGGTAATGTCAGCCGCAACGCCGTCGAATATCTCGTCATCGATATCATTGACGTCCCCATTATTGCTAACTGCTGAACGACCATATGCAGTCGATTCCAGCCTTCAACATTTAACAGCGTTATCTGGGCCGGAGTCATCAAGTTCTGGTGGAATCGTCAACGGGGAAGCTTTGGATTCATCCCGGCCGGAACCATCTCAGTCCCCAGAATTATCCTTTATGTCGATGACGACGTCTCCTCCGCTGTCGCCGACGGCGCCGATGTCCCGGCCGGAACCATCTCAGTCCCCAGAATTATCCTTTATGTCGATGACGACGTCTCCTCCGCTGTCGCCGACGGCGCCGATGTCCTTATCTTCCAGTTATGGATCTTGCTCGATCACGTCGCCTGATTCACAGGGTACTTCCCAATCGCCGTCATCACCATGCACCTCGTCCTCTCTTTTTTCGCCTTCCCACCTGGTCCATGCAAACGAAACTGACAATCTTAACTCGTTCCAAGAATATCAGCCGGATTCAAACACGTTCAACTCCTCTCTCTCCACCTTTCAATTCTTCTTAAGACCTAAAACGGGGCCCAATTTGATTGATAACGAAAGCAAGCCAGGATACATATAGTCCACATGGCGACACTCTCTTCATCTTAAAGAGAAGGATGAGTTCTGGGGAGAGGTGAAAATTAATTTATGAGTAGTACCATTGTTATTGAATTGTACCATTGAATGCAAGTGTGGAAGACCTTCAGAGAAGAGTCTCATGTCTCTTATGTGTAACGATTGATATCAACTCTTTGCATATAAATACGGGCCAAAAACCTTGCAGTACACACCAATACTTATATGCTACATGATTAACTTTTGCTGATCGATTCGACACTGTTACTTTAACAATGCAATCGCATGACCTGAACTCAACCTCATCTTTAAGTGGTTGTATATTTCTGAAAAAAATTATTGTATAATACATAGATACGAATGTATTATGTGTATATGTATATATATATATATATATATATATATATATATAATGTGTGTGTGTGTGTGTGTGTGTCACTGAGTATGTACCTGTATGTATATATATATTATGTATTTATACAGTTAGCAACTGAATTATGCATACCCCTTGAAAGTGTGATGTTTGATGTTTTTCAAGAATGAAAGACGAACTAGTCGAATCAGGGCTTTTGTTAAACACTTTTTAAAGTAAGCTTTAATATGTCTCATTCTCATGATACATACATCTGAATAAATCAATTTTTCACTATCATGTACTTCGAAAATTACAAAACTTCGTTAAGGTATGAATAATTCAATCGTTAACTGTGAAATATATATGTATATAAGTATGTATATATATATATATATATATATATATATATTATATATATATATTTACATTTGTATACTCTACCAACTTTGTAATGTCAAAGAATTGTACGATAAGTTACTTGGTGATTTTTGCTATATACGTTATTGTTATCAATATCAATTTAATTACTATCAAATTTACCAATGTATCATTTCCGAAATGTTGTACAGTTGTCAATTATAATATGTAAGATTACCATTGGCCGTCTTCTGAAAATTTAAATTCATTTTTAAACAACCCATATATTTTCACACATATCATTTGTTAATAATGTTTCCATTCTTTTTAACTTGATTTTCGTGTCTCATTGAATTCTTCGTATAAATATAAAACAGAACCAATATCACAATATGTGCTTGTTAAAAAACAAATTTCAAAGATCTGGAATGGTCTCATATTTCATATGATCTACTTTCACAAATATCCTACAGATTAGAACAATATGATACAAATATGAAAGGGCTCCATGGGAAAGAAATAGTGAAAGGTTATAAAAAGAAGAAAAAACACAGAACAAACGGGTTAATTCACAAAGGGAAAAATAATTATTAATAATAAGTTTGGGATAATGTATCACTAGAAGAGAAATGCAGATACCACTATGTTTCCTTTTTAAAATTCTCCTTTTTAGATTGATTAGAATAGTCAGAACCTTTGCTGTGTCTAATATTATTATCTCATTGCTTTTTGTGGAGGTCTTTATACTAATTGGATTAGTTGATACATGTATGTTAAGCTTAGAATGGTTGTTTTATTCTTATGAAATTTCCTTTCCACCCCACTCCAAGTCCCACCTACCCATCTCTCTCTCTCTCTCTCTCTCTCTTTGTTCTTCTTCCTCTTGTCTTCAACTTTTTTTTTCTTCAACTTCATCTTCATTTTCTCTCCCCGCTCTTTCCTTCTTCCCTCCGTCTATTTTCCATCATCTGTCCCTCTTTCTGTTTTCTTCCCTCGTTATCTTTCCCCTTCTACACTCTCTCTGCCTATTTCTGTCTCTCTCTCTCTCTCTCTCTCTATTTCACACACACACACACACACACACATACACACACTCTCTCTCTCTCTCTCTCTATTTTGCTGTGTCTAGTGAGTGATTCATTTTCGTTTTAAATCATTGCTCCTATATCATTGTATATATATATATCTATTTGTTTTATTTTTGTTTGTTTTACTTAGTTTCAGAAATCTGTAAAATATGTGATATTAATTGATTGATTGATAAAACACGAGGCAAATGAATTATGAGATAAGATGCAAATGACAGAATGAACATACCCTGTTTACATTTTATCTCGTAGACATACATTTTTATTGCATGGAATGTGATGTATGATACACAATTTTTAATGACAAAATATCCTTTATGATATTTGCACACAAAATGCTATTGCACGTAGTAAAGTTAAGAGTACGGTTTCGTAGGCAATTTTAATGAAAAAGATGAATTTCTTGTAGAGCGAACGACTATAAAAAAAAAAGGAATAAACAAAACATTTCAAAGCACATGATTTCCAGTATTTACTGGCACAAGCACAGTAAATCGATCTAACTTGCAAATATGTCTACTTACATCGTCATTATTATATATATCAATTGTGGATATTTCTGAAAGAATTATGCAAAAACTATTAACATTAACAGCGGAATTCATATCCACCCCGCCCACGAACGTGAGGAACAGATTAACTAGATGGAAAAAAATGATTTTTAAAATTTTCAGACGGTGCCTCTTTTAGGAAAATGGAATATCGTTGTGATAATTATCATCCTTTGAATGATAGCAATAATGCTAACAGTACATTCTTAATAGCACTTAATTAGTCAGTCACGCGGTGACGCTTACGGCGTTGTACAACAACTGAGACGACTATAAGAAACGAACTGATTCGAGTATGAGTTGGAAAAAGAAGGAAAAAAGCGAACAGGTACTAGTGTAAACATGGAAAAGGTGTTTGTTCATTTATTCATTTAGTGAGAGGATAAATTCATAGAAGAAAGTAGTCTAATGATCTAAGTCTAGGATTTGTTGATATGACGTTCAGTTTCGATATGTCATTGCCCATTCATTCATTTTGAATGATCCCTATTCCTACAGTGTGAACAATCGCCTTTGAAAACGCAAGTATCCAATCATATTCAATTCAAGGTACTTGTGGTTCTCTCATTCATTATTTCCTTTCTTATTAGCGCGATCATTGATACCATCCATCTCGTCGCCATGGTTACATGGTGATCCAGCTTTTCGGGTAGAATAGTTCTCTCTCCAGGGGTTTAACAGGTGTGTCTGCTTCCTCTTTTAATTCATTCAGTCTGTGCTTGATCCACTCCGCGTTTCTCTGAATGAGGCCTAAATCCTCCTGTATGCTGAGCAACTGCAAACAAAAAGAAGATAAGAATCGTCATCTCACTGCAAAAAGGACACTGCCACCATGTGCTGTCACTGGTTGTAAGGTCCTTTTAGCGGTGAGGTGACGAAATGGGGGGAAAGGAAGAATAAAAATGAACTCTTGTTCGATTTTTTTTTTTTAGAAAGGTCTTTGATATCCCAGGAGGAAGTTATCTATAAATGCTGTTCACTAAGGTCTTCTGGGGCCACATTAATTCTATATACATGCTCTTTACATTTCTGAATGACAATAGAAATACAATCAGAGCATAACTGATGCTGTTTTTGTCGTTGCTGTCGTCGCCGTTGCTGCTGTGTTTATTACTCTGCTAGCTGCTGATGTTGCTGTTGCTATTGTTGTTGTGACATTATCAAATATTTATCAAATTACAATAAAAATATATTCGAGCTTACCTTGTAGTGTCGAGTGTTCATGTAATTTGACTTTTCTTCTATTTGTTGCTGTAGCTGATAAAAGTCGCTCTGTACTCTCTCAAATCTCGCCATCCTCTCTGTCGATCTCTTCTCTAGATCTCGCAGAGAGCGCTGAGTCAGGTCGGTAAACTTCATGGTTCATAGGATGTTTGTTGTCTGGGGTGAATTCTGAAGAGAAATAATTGTAATAATGATGATCATAATAATAATGATAATGATAATTATGATAATAACAATAATAATAATGATAATAATAATAATAATAATAATAATAATAATAATAACTAGACATAATACTTGTTTGGAACAAGTATAGGTGGGCTGGTCAACTAAAGTTTGAAAACAACATAGAGCAAAAATAAGCGAGAAACTGCTTTAAAATTCTTAATAAACAATATCATGTAGATTCAGTACGTGAACGAAATTCACCTTCTATAGTCATAACACGCAAATTGTGAAATTTCTGACATGAGGCCTTTAATCAAAATTTTCACTCTGATGACGTAATCAAAATGAAAAATGGTTATAATTAAACTTGTAGAGAATTATCTTAGCTACAACATATCGAAATTTTGAAGAAAATTGATCAATATATACAGAGATACAATTAATTTTACATAATATGCTGACTTCATAATATGCAAATTCGTATTTTGAGTTCCAAGGCCATTATGATTATGTCACGATACACTTAATGGCAAAATGAGACATGGAATCATATCTCCGACTCATACTTTATCTAAATATGAAAAAAAATTGAAGGTCACGGTTCATTCCAAAGAGCTATAATGGGTTTTGTATAGGCATGTTCTTGCCCATATATGCTATGTATTAAAAGAGCTCGCGCGCACGGTCATTTATCTTGAATTACGCTCATCTTGTTATTAATAGTCATAAAGAGATAAACATGGTATCAAATTCCTCGAAAAAATATGAGAAATATGATAAAAGAAAAAAAAATGCGATTCTATGTTTTGTAATGGTGTTACGCGCGAAAACGCGCGCGCATGTGCGTGTGCGCGATTTTTTATAAAATGCTTAAAATGACCTGAAACGTATGCAAAAAAATTTGTGACGATTTTGAGCATTTAAAAATTTTGCCTTGATCATGATAAATATGAATGAGAAATAACCTTTGGTTATGAAGATATGATCAAGAGTTTATTTTCAGAAAATTTCACAAAACGGCGCCTAGATGACGTCATCAGTCAAGGTCAAGATTAAAAACCTTACCTTGCTTTGTTCATATGCCTTTACATATGTGTGCCAAATTTCAAGTTATTTGATTGAGCCATTGTCAAGTTATCTTGCTAACAAAAAAGTGGGTCAAAATAAGAAAAATAAATAATAAATAAAGGCAATTTTAACAAAAATATAAGGTGGTCTGTATTAGATACAGCCCACCTGATAATAATAATAATAATAATGATAATAAGAATAATAATAATAATAATAATAATAATAATAATAATAATAATAATAATAATAGTAATGGTAATGAAAATGATAATAACAATCATAATTATAATATTTATTAAAACAATAATAACACCAGTTTCTTATAGAGCGCAAAGTTTCAAATTCTAAAATAGAATAACCATGTCCTTATATTTATATTCGACCTCTCTGGAAATACATATTGTCTTTAAAGGGGTATTTTTTCAAAAGGATTGCTTGTATTTTAATTGGATGTTTTTTGATAGGCATATAGTGTATCTTTTATTAGATAAGAGATGGACCTTTCATGTCATAGTGATAGTAAATACAGGCATTCGATTACCTTGAAATCCCCTTATTCATCCCAATACTGTAGATAGGAGGCGGAAAAGAATCGAGAGACTATTATCATAGCCGGGTAATGTTGGAGCGCCTTGAGGACCTTGCAAGGTCGATACGTGAGCTATATAAGAATCCAATATTATTATTATTATTATTATTATCTATGATATGTAAACGGATGAAAGACAATATTATTATAAATTGTAACATGAATTGTAGTTCGTGTCTTACCTTTTCAACACGTAAACGCATCTATTCAAAGACCATGATAACCTCCGGCCAAGTTTATATAAAAATCGTTGCTTGTTGCGCTGGTGTAATAGCAATTTTAGTAATGACCTACAATATACAGCGGCTGCTCAGGTATTGAATTTTCGTGCATATCATCAATAATCATTCATCAGGCCGGGCACCCGGCATGCACCACAATTATATCGCCAAAATTAACGGCTGGGTTATATGCTGGATAAGGATACTGCTATCATCACCCGTTGCCATGCCAACTAGACGCGATGAGGACAGGTAGTACTGCGCATCAATTAGGATGAGGGGTAAGCATTGTGTCGTCATAATACTGAATTCACTTGGGATCGCGCGCTCACCGTTACGTTTCGCGTATCCGAGTTAAAAGCAATTAGCAAAATAACAATTTGTACTGTTCGTAATGCATGTTGTGACTATTATATTCTGTGTTTGAAATTAAATATACATATTTTACACATCAAAGTTAAATTAACGTTTGATAATTCATGTATTCTCCTTTCTTTTTTATTGTTTTTTCTTATTGCTAATTTTGTATTTTAGAAAGTGGTGTTTTTTCTGAAATTTAACAGGATCCATAACGAATATCTCTCTTTCACATGACTGGTGAGGATGCCTATGTCCTTTTAAGGGCTATTTAAACTCTAACATTTGATACCCATAGCTGTGCGCAAGGACTATCTCGGACAATATCCCACGATACATCTACCCTTGAGAATTGCCCGAGTAAAACTACCCCCTAGAACAATTTCCACACGGACAACAAACCCCAAAACAACTGCGCCCGGGAAACTACTGCCAAACAAAAAGCACCACTACCGGGACAATTTCCCTGCCTCATTTCCTCAGTATTTTTAAAATCAAAGTTTTGATGATAACGGTATTAATTGGAATTTATTGGAATCCAATGTGTTACTGAAACACAATAATTTCTGTTAGAATATTTCCCATGTAATATAGGATGAAATACATGAATTGTAAAAAACAATTAACTTCGGTAAACATTTGAATATTGATAAACAAAAGATATGCATTGATGGAATGACAAAAAAAATTGAAAAGGCTTAACTCCAGAATGAAATCCAGAATAGTATTTATTTAGATTCAAGGCAACTGAATGGTGACAGAAGTTACATACTCATATACAATACAGAAAAAGCATGTACAAAACAATATTGATCTGTCTTGTTTTCGTTTAGTGTAAACGGTATTGATTATTATTGTAATTCCAGAACTATACACGGCCAGTGACAACCAATAAGACTTATATATTATAACAATTTGTTTAAATGATGTCATACTACTAATAGAAATGGAAATTGTTAAGTTTTATACGGAGAAAATATGATATTTTCTTTTGTAACAAAGTACCTAATTAATCCATATCATATAATACATTCAGAAATTAACTACATATGAGAGTAAATTTCACACGCTGTGCACCCTGAGATCAATTCACTTTAAAGATAAACTTGAGTTCTGGTTTTAAAGAAAAAGAATAGGAATTTTCACAGAATCAAACGAAATCTACACTGAATGTTCAAGATTACAAATAAATGTCATTTGCCAATAAATTGTTGTAGAAAATGTATACTGGCTGAGTAATGAGCATAGAAAGATAAGGAAATCAAGTCGATTTTTGCACTCTCGCAAACAACGCCTCCTGTTCATCCAGGCGTGAACACATACCACACAGAAATGATACCAATTTATTTGGGATAAAACACTCTTTCATAAGATGTATAATAATCTACTGTTCATAGATGATTTTTAAAATAATTAGCAATTTTCTAGGTGTAAACTTTTTTTTGACTCACACGGTATAACATAGAAAATATTTATTACATGAATGAACAAAAGTTTTCAAAAACACCAGTTCTATTCGTATAATTATTGCATAGATTAAATAAACAACAATTTACTCGTGAAACAATCTTTACTCGTTATAGTAAGGCGAATTATATAGTCTAAGTGATTTGCTTTTAGGGTACATGACTTCACAGTTAAAATATACAATGAAAGATATATTACAAAATTATTACATTAAAGCTTCAAAAAAAGACGAAATACATATATATATATTTATGTTTTTACAAATTTAAACAGGTAAATGAGGTGGGATAGGGAGAGAGATACAACCTTGTTTAGTGGCGTAAGAAACGAGGGACAGTGCGCCCCCTCCAATTATATATAACCCCCTTAAAAAAGAGAAAATGGAAGAGTGGGAAAGAAGACCCCGAGCCCGACCATGTTTGGTCACCCTAGGCTTTCTTATTCACAAGTATTTTCCAGAGCTCCCTTCCCCACCCCACCTCCCCCCTCCACCAAAGGATTGACACTAGCGCCCTCTCAATCGCTTGACACACAGTAGGTCACATGCATGGCGTTGTTCACAAATATACTTAACATGATGAAATGATTGAATGGATAAATGAATGAAAATCGTTGTTGGAAAAGGTGTAGAAATTTAATCCATGAAAACAACACGCTACCCCCTCCCCCACACAAATAAGGGCGGACAACGCTACGCTATGCTACATGCATGGGGTTGTGCACAAATATACGTGACATTCCCTCCTAGTGTAGAAATTGATATATATATTTACATGTGTATATATATATATATATATATAATAGTTATAATAGCGACATCAGTATTTATACTGCTCTTCTTGCGGGCCCTGTAATCATTATTACTCCGGCAATTATTGTCAGTACTCATTAACACCTGGGTGGAGAGTGCTTAATGTGGATTAATGTCTTGTTGTTGTTTTTGTTCTTTAAATTAAGCAAGTCAGTCAGTTTATGACAATTATTGCCGAACACTATAACAACGAAGAAGTAAACCATCATCAGTCGCGAGATTCAGACTGCCGCCTGTGCCAAAACACTTAAACGCTGAGCTTGGATTCGAACCCTCAACCCGTGGATTGAGAGTCTAGTGAATGAACCACGACATCTTCACATAGTTAAATCCACTAAGCCCAAATGCCACCTCTTTAAAAAAATGGACATAAATACTACCCTCTCCCCCACCTCCCCCCCCCCCCCCCCCCTCCCCCAAGTCGCTCGATCAATCTACTATTATTATTATTATTATTATTATCATTTTGGGGGGGATGGAAATGTCTATAACAGGACAAAAATTACCCACGCTCTCTTTAATGAACAAAACAAATTTCATTAATTTTCATCAATTTTCATGTTGAAAAGCAAAATGGTGCAGAATTTTCATTCATCTTGCCAAATGCCCCCCCCCCCCCCCATTGTTAGGTACACACTTTCCCCGCTAGTATGGGGTTGTTCACAAATACACTTGACACACTGTCCGGGCATATCGTATATAACAGAAATAATAATAGCAATCTCCTATGTCAAACCATCTTACGTCATAGCTAGTCATACCATCCTCTGCTGTCACAGTACTATTCACAATGATAGCAAAATCACCATTCCCATCAGGCTGGCCTGGGTACCAATCTATTTCAAATGAAATAAATGGTAATGATTAGAATAATGATAATAGTGATAGTAACGATGATAATGTTAACAATTGGATTAAGAATATAAAAATATTAATAACAACAATATAATAAAAACAATCTATTTATAATGATAATGATATTTTTTTTTAAATCAATAATAATAACAACAACAACAATATACAATGATAATTAAAAAAAAATTAAACTGGACGATAAAATTCATTATTGGGGGATCCACAAACTACAAGCACTGCTTTTTAGTGGATCCCCCATTTCCTCAGCAATTGAGAATTTCTTGTAATAATTTTATTTTGTGCAAAGTGTATTTGTTGAGTTACCAGAAAAAGTTAATTATGTATGAAAAATGAAACACCTTTGTTTATCTTTCTGTTGGAAATTAAATAAATATGAATTGAATTGAATAATGGTATTAATGAAAGCAACAATAACAGCGAATATTGATAATGCTACTTATTATTATAGCACTCTTACTAAATTGAATTTTTAAGGGAAGGAAAATGAAAAATAAGAATATTATGCAACAAGTTAATTGGACCAATTGATAATAATAATGATGATGGTGGTGAAGTTGATGCACTAATATTATTAATGAATATATAATAATCATCATCATCAATAGTGATCTGTCAGTTTATGACAGTTTCAGTGACCCAATAAAAATTATATATATCAAGTGTCTCTCCAAGTCTCTCGGTCTTGATCCATCCGTTTCAGCGTTTTAAATTCTGTGATTACATCGTCTAGAAAGCCTTATTACGAGGTCTTCCCCTCTTCTTCTTTCAAAGAATACGACCTTCTATGACTCTGAGCATCAAGCCCTTATCATGCCGCATTATGTGTCCAAGCCATTTCTTCTGTCTCTCTCTAATCGTTTGAGTCAGCACCCGCCTTTCTTGAGCTCGATGCAACACCTCTTCATTCGAAACTCTGTCCCTCCAAGACACACCTAGTAATTTGCGCCAGCACAACATTTCGACCGCCCCCAATCGCTGCATGTCCTTTTCAGTGAGTGTCCACGTCTCTGCCCCATATAACAGTACACTCCATAATAATAATATTAATAATGGTAATAATTATGATAACAATGATAAAAACGTTCTTGACTTACTCCTATAAGAAGAAACAGTTCCTGAAGCATCTTTTTCGCAGATCCACGTCCCCTCCTCAAGCAAGTCGTTGCAATTCAGCCAAATTCGTCTAATGGATTCCCCCAGGAACTCTTTCGCAATAATGTCAGTTTCCTCTTGGCTTTCTACCAATAGCAATGATGCTTGTCTTGATCCCGCCCCACCTTGCAGCGTGATATTCAGGCTACCACAATAACTCTTTGCATAAGTCCAGGACGTGTAAGATGTCTGGTAGTAGCACTTTTGTCCATAGTGGAACCATTCCGATGGGCAGAGGGCTGGAAAAGTGGAAATTTGAAAAGAGTGCGAATTCATTTTTTTTCTTCAACATACTTTATATCATAGTACGAATTCTTCAAAATGCATTACTCACGAGGGTGTTTTATTTCCCAGAGCACCTATATTAATGTGATAGCTATAATATATTTTGAGTAGGGCCCCAAAGGAGAAGACACATAGAAGAAAGGCGGAAATAGTGATATTTTTATAGAAGACAGGCGAGAGTTGACCGTATTAATGCCACAATCCACTCACCAAGATAACGTCCAATTGGATCCCAGTCACAAGTACAAAACCTATGCAAGGTAATGTTCTTCTGCTGCCTCGTCTATTACTGTCTTGTTGACCGCGCATATCAAAATAATACTTAGCAATGTTTATTTGCGCTACAAAAAAGTTGATTTTTCCTTGATGTAGCCTAGCTGCCCTGATAAGACGCCAAAGCATACAATGAATTACTTCTTACTAGAACCCAATGATCTCAGCTAGGTCGAATGAGGCAATTTTAAATTAATGTCTTGCCAAAGGACGTTGATTCTGTGGCAGAGATTCGAACCCTGTACCTCGTCATCCAAAGTACCATTAACACTGAAAGTCTAGGAACCGTTTCCCAGGAATACCTTGTATAGCAAACTAACTAGTACAGACATGGAGAGATCCGTGGTTCTTTAAAGGGAGGGGGGCACCAGTCCGAAAAATCTTTTACAGGCACAAATAGGAAAAAATATGTTCAGGTCCTCTGTATGTTGACAGTTTAAACGGAGGCCACAAGGACACATTCAAGTAGCGTGAATAGGGGGGGGGGTGACATTTCTCTATGTAATTCATGTATGCACGATCTGGTTTTAAATGTCAAAAGGGGGCACAGGTAGGTTGTGCCCCCCCCCCCACAAACACACACAAGCTTCCTATACTTCACATGCTTCCTACTACCCCCTTCAGACTATCCTGGATACGCCCCCTGAGACTTTAGTTCAGACTTTCGTTATGAACTCACCTGTTTCACAATGTGTACCAGTCCATCCATCCTCACATGTACACGTGTAACCGTTCTCCTCATCCTGGCAAATACCTTGATTTCTACAAGGCTGGCTGCTACACTCATCAGTGTCTGAAGGACAGAAAGACAGACAAACAGAGAAATATTCATCACGAATTCTAGGGTATCGTGTTGTTTTTCCGAAGGTTCGTAACTACGAAGGCCCCGTTATTCCGAAGATAATTCTGAAAATGCCATTCAGTTCATCATTCCATTAGCGTAGTACTAATTGGATGCTACCAGTTGCGTAACTAGGGTTTTTACAGACGTGTATCAATCAGATATGAGTATTTACGTCTGGGATCGACCTTTTACGTCACCATCTGAAATACGAGAGAATTCTTTCATTCATTCAATTTGTATTCAAACTCTGAATATATTGGCTAACAAATCTGAATAGTTAAACAAAAGGAGATCAAGAGTATAACTTTGTAAACGTATTAAATGGAATGTAATAATTTCTTGTTTGTGGCATTGTACTAATAACTACCCATTACAGAGAGGCGGAGTGAGCTGACCGACATTTTCGTCCAAAATAAGATACACAAACTATACAATAGTAGAGTCCATGTATCATCACGAACAGAGCCATCTAATCAAAAGCACTAATCAGGAAAATACTCTAACGCCCTCTAATGAAATTTTCCTTGAAGAAAATGCTTTTTTTCTTTCCTGTAACGTTTAAACTTAAGCATGTGTTTACCAAACGTTAGGTTTTGTGGGTTGGTCAGCTTTGCCTCGGCGAGGGGAGGTAAAAAAAAAAGTAAAAAAGAGGTGATTACCATGTTCACAGTTTCTTCCTTCCCATCCATCCGTACATTGACATGTGTAACTGTTCAGTCCATCCAAGCAAACTCCTTCATTTTGACAAGGATCGCTGACACATTCATTTTTGCCTGCAAGGTTAAAAGCGGATATAACCTCTTTACCAAATTGTTCTTAGCAAACTTTTGTTTGACAAATGTGGATAATGAATATTTACAATGTGAGGGGCAACACTTAAGAAAAAGACCGAACTTTAAAATTGAAAATAACATCGCTCAACCAATTAACCTAGTCAAAGTGCGATCAAAGAAAAAATAATGTTCATTCTATTTTTCGACTAGCTACACCACGTGTAGCATACGGCCCACGCAATATTCACGAATCACTCATTTGAGCGATAGTGTAAAAACAACGTTGGTCCTAACTGCTGAATGTAGTTTCTGTTGACTTAAATGAATTAAACTAGAGTTCACTTACTTATTTCACAATTGGTCCCTTCCCATCCGGGTAAACATTGACATGTGTAAGTGTTATTCCCGTCTTCACAACTTCCTCCATTTTCACAAGGATTACTGAAACAATCATTTGTGTCTACAAAAAAGAAAATGATAACAAAAATATCATATTGTAATGCGTGCTTTATCAGTGCCATGGTTTTTGCTCTACCTCGTCAATGTCATATTATACAAATATAAACTGTATTGAGAGGTTCTGATTGAAACTATGGGCAAGAGAAGACTACTTTAGTTCTATTGAAGTCACCGAGGCCCATAATTTTAACCAGTAACTTGAAAAGAAGGCAGGGTATATTTTGTTTATATCTTGCATCAACAAATTATTATATCCTGCATCAAAAATACGACTGCAGCTCGGTGTAAATATCATGGTGTTAGCACCGTGTCACCTGGGAAGTTGCCTGCTGGAGGCACTTAAAAATCCCGTACGCTCGCTGAATTTCAACTCCTAAATTCTCCCTATTCTCGCAAATAGTTTTTTTTTTAAATAAGTATATGACATTCATCAATCAGTCGATCTGGTGACATTAACATAGAAATAAAAATTATTCGACAGAGAGGGCTAATCATACAACAGCATGAAAAGCATGTGACTCCCGTCAACCGTGCTCACGGTAGCCAAAAACTCTTATCTAGGCGATAGTGGAGAATCAAAATTTGTCCTAACCGCTATCAAAGCGTACTTTCTACGTAAAATGTACAGATTTCGATAAAACTCTCTCTAGTTTACTTACTGATTTCACAGTTGGTTCCTTCCCATCCGAGAGTACATTGGCATGTGTAACTGTTATTCCCGTCTTGGCAAATTCCTCCATTTTTACAAGGGTCGCCAATACATTCATTTGTGTCTGCAACGTTTTGAAAAATGAAATCACTTTTGAATCTTAATCCGAATACATGTAGAAGAAGTTTTACGTATTAATCGCATAGAAACATCGACATTATATGGTAACATATTTGTGTAAACTTAATGCAACTTTCTTCTGATTTAATGATATTTTCTCGATGTTTCATTTTAAGACAGGATGGGATTTAACATATACCTGTTTTAACACCTCTGAATTCAAACGCATTTACTTGATGATCACAGGCCGTTATAGATGGGTTGTGCCATACATGCACATGATGAACTTAAACCATTTCGACATCACACTCGTAAAGCTTAATTCTGCATCAATGTAATCTCCTTTTTCCAATTTTGCTCGTTCAGATATGAACTGGTAGACCACGGTGGGATTTTTTTTAACAACATGTTAATGGATAGCGTCTGCGCTCAACAAAAGTCGTATGTGTATTCACTGAGTTCTGTTTTATGATAAGATTTGAGAAGAGAAACCGCCGAGGTGTACCGCATCATATCGCATAGGTTTTGTTCCCCCTCCCACTTTTTCAATTCTTAAAGCTCTATCCATCGTGGTTTGAATAGACATTAATTTAGGCGACATTCAAATGGATCAACGTGAGGTTCACTTACTAATATCACAGGTGGACCCTTCCCATCCTTCAGTGCATGTACATGTATAGTTGTTCAACCCGTCAACACAGACTCCGCCATTTTCACACGGTTCATCGGAACATTCATCGATTTCTAAAAAATAAGGAAACATTCCCAGTCAAATGTTTTTTTTAATTTCATATTTCTTGATAACAATTAATCATCCTTAATTTATAATGTGCATCCCTGATTATACTTGATTATAATGATAATGATATTAGTAGTGGTGGTGAAAACTATTATGATGAGGAGGAGGGAGAAGAGGAAGAGGAGGATTCGCGGCATTTCGATGGTGACGAAGTAATATTCAAGTTAAAACATTGAGGTTTTGCCAAAAGATCTTCCAATAAAATCTCCATTTAAACAGTCTATTTAGTCCAATTAGTCCAAATAGGTGAGTTTTTTTTCGGTGTGGTTTCAATGATCGAAGCTATCGAATTACATCGATTTGAATTGTCTTTTTTTTTAATGTTAGTTTCTACATTTCTAAAGGAACTTAAAATATAACTTACCAATTCCACAATTGGTGCCTGCCCATCCATCTTTACACTGACATGTGTAACTGTTTATTCCGTCCAAGCAAATCCCATCGTGTAGACAAAGTTGGCTCAAGCATTCATTCAAGTCTAAAGAAGAAAGATTAATTCAATTTATTTAGAGATAACCAAATGTATCTAATTAAGATTACATTTAATATACATGTTATACATTGCAAAGGCACAAATATATACATCAGTGTAACTCCAACCATATGTAACTATTTATCCTGCCGAACGCAGCCGAAGCAAATCCCATGATTTTGACGAGGCTGGCTGAAACATTCATTCGTGTCTAAAGAAAACCAACAACAAATAAATATTATTTACAGACAAATTTATTAAATTTAGATTTTAAAATACTGCATTCATTAGAATGGCTTTTCGTACAGTGTAATGTATAAGACAATGATTTATATTGTTACAATACGATTACAAATGGAAGACACCACTAAAGAAGAAGTTATGTTGAGATTAAAAGCAGGATGGATGAACTTTGGAAGGTACAAAGACATGTTGACCGATGAAAACATACCCATGTCACTAAGAGGAAGAATGTTCAACCAATGCATTCTAACAACTATGACATATGGATCACAAACATGGTAATTGACAAAGGATCTAGAACAGAAGCTTGTGACTACTCAACGAGCTATGGAGAGAAAGATGTCGCATTTATCTCTGCGAGACAAAATCAATCACAAAGTTATACGCCAGAAAACAAAGGTTAAAGCCATCATGGAGAAAGTCAGAGAATCAAAGTGGAGATGGACTGGGCATGTAGCAAGACTTCAGGACATTATATGGACAAATTGTTTAACAGAATGGCAACCAAGGATGGGAAAGAAAAGAAGAGGAAGGCAGAAGAGAAGATGGAGAGATGACCTAACATCATGCATGGGAACGGCCGCTAGGACTAGGATAGCTAGAGACAGAAGATAATGGAAATTTTATAAGGAGGGCTTTGTCCAACGCCTGATAGATAGATAGATAGAATACGATTAAAATAAAAACGATCCGTAGACGTTTGTGCTGTTTCTCAGAGAAATTTTTCTGAATATGCCATCGATTATCCAAATTCCGAGATCCCCTGCTCTTTCTATAATGAAACAGAACAAAATTCAGCATTTTACTCACTTATTTGACAGTTAACACCTGCCCATCCGGCCATGCACTGGCACAGATATCGGTTGACATCATCAGTACATGTTCCTCCATTACGACAAGGGTTGCTGGCGCACTCGTTGAAGTCTGAAAAGCAAAAGATCTTAAAATCATAACAAAATTCATAGCAATGTCACATAAAAACGATTTCACATGTATTGCCCCTATGTTCCAAGGTAATAAACACAACAATTTCTAGTGACGACATAAATTATGCCATGTAGAAAAACTTTTAGATATGTCCCTACAACCGGATGACCAGCACTTAAGATTATCTTGACGAACTACAAGTTACTAATTATTTATTTTAATATATAAAGCAGGATCACATAAAGATGAAAAAACACAAATCTGTCTTTTAAAATGCAAATATCGCAAGTTGACAAAAGCTGAATTTTTGTCATTTTGGTCTTTCCAAAGAAGTGGAGGTTTATTTTTCTTTACGAACTTTTTATAAGTCAGTGAAAAATTAAAAACATTTCTGCCATACAATACCTGGTGTAGTTTGCTGCGTTGTCGTTATGGTTAAAGTAGTACGCTGCGTTTCATTCTGAGAAATTATAGACTCCTTGTTCAGCTTCTCTGAATTGTGTAGACAAAAATAAAAATACACGCATTTATCATCGTAATCAATGTTTTTGACATACACAGGATTTTCAGACAGCAGTTGAGTTTACACAAAAAGGGAAATACATGTATAGCATGTGACGCTCTCTGCTGAATGACAGACCGGTAAGAGCATGGTGGCACTGTTAAGAACTCTCAAATAGCATAAACAGTTAACCACTAAATTATTCATACCCCTTGTAAATTTGATGTTTTTTTGTTTTCGGAACTCAAGATAAAAGCTGGAATGGTTGAATTAGGGCCTGTCATGAATAAATGTAGATGTAAGCTTTAAAGTGTAATATTATCAAGAAACGTAAATCAGGACAAATCAATTTTCAAGGTAATTAAACAAATCCAAATCTAGGTAAGGGTTTGAATATTGTAGTTGTTAACTATAATGTGCTTTTTCACCAGAGATCTAAATTGTCCTTTTTAATGGGAGAGTATCGGTAAATACTGAAGAGTATCAAAGCAGTGATGTTGTTTCGAATCCGGGGCACGATTACCTTTAGTCATTAAATGAACTATAACCCGCTCAAGATTTAGAAATCTACAAAAGATGAAGGCAATTATAGAAATTATATGTCCATAGACGAAGCTAGACTTTCAAAGAGACATGGGCAGCGAAAGGGAAGAGGAGATAGAGACATGAATAAAGGAAAAAAAGAAAGATTGACGGATGAGAGGAAAGAAACTGGGGGACAAAAACAGAGAGAGAGAGAGAGAAAGAGATTTTGATTCAAGATTCAAGATTCAAGATTCAAGATTCAAGATAATTTATTGTCATGTAAAAAATACATCAAATTTGCCTTCGGACATTTAAAGGTGCTATACATGTATATATATATAAATACAGACAAAATAATTTCATGTCAACATAACATTTAACAATCATCACAATCACAATTTAAAAAAGAGATAAGACAGGAGGAATGAGAGACGTAAAAATGTTGTTAAAAGGAAAATGAGAATAAATAGTGCCATGTCATGGACAAACACTTAAGTCCAATGTGTAGTTTTTCAATGTTGCCAATGGTACCTACCACAACTGTTCCCTGTATAGCCTTCGGAGCAGTGGCATTTAAATCCGACCATAGTCTCCTCACACCAGCCGTTTTTGCATGGATTATTGAGACAATCTGTTCATCGAAATTGCAATAAAAAGATGCATGTATTGAACCAGAGCAAGTCGACGATCATTAATAGTAATGATATTAATAATGATGAGCGAGCGAGCTTTGGGAGGAATTGCTCTTAGTCGCTTGAATTTTGGGGCGCATTTAATGATGAGAGGAAAAGGGGATACTTATCAGAAAAAAAGGAGCATGTGTCAAAGTACAAAGAGTAATTATCAGAGGTGAAAATGGGGCACTTCTTACATCCTTAAAAAGACGCACTCACCAGGGATGAAAAAAGTCAGTCATGAGAGTAGGAAATGGACATTTGTCGCCAGAAAAGGGGCCCCCATCAAATTTTGATAGGGGCATTTATGGGAGGTGTAAAGGGGATAGGTCGATTATAAGAAAGGAAAAGGGGCACGTACCATTGTTATAAGGGAAATTATCAGAGGTGAAAAGAGGCACTTATCGCATCTGAAAAGGGGCAATGACCAGATATGAAAAGGGGCACTTACTATGTGAATGAAAAAGGGGCACTTATAATAAAGTAAAATGTGCATTAGTTGAAAGAAAATGGGCATCGACCAGATTTTAAAGGGGCATTTATCAGATGTTAAGGGGGCACTTATCTGAAGTGAGTGAGTAAAATGAGTAACTTCTCGTACCTGAAAAGGGGGTCATTTACCAGAGAAGGGGTACTTATGAGAATGAGATGGGGCTCTTGTTTAATGGGGCACTTATTACAAAGGAAAAGGGGCACTTGTCAAAGTAAAAAAAGGCACCTCTTAGATTTGAATAGGGCAATTATCAGAGGCAAAGGGGCACTAATCAAAAGTGAACAGAGGCACCTCTGAGTGCAACAGTGGGACTCGAATCGAACAATCTCATGTATTTTTGTTTGTTTTCTATGAGATTATAGATATACACATCTGAATTTTTGCGGACAAATGGTCAAATCAGTAATATCTTTAAACATTTCTTTTGTTATTCTTGATATTTAGATCTGTAATAATTATGACAAATGTGAAGTTATCTCACCCGGGAATCTACACTGGCGGTACCCAGATAATCTTGCCCTCCCAGAGTTGGGACATGATCCGTCCCCGCGGCGTAGAATTATCTTGGGGATTGTAGCCACCATCTTCCCATTCTCATCGGGGCGTTCCCGGCAGACCTCGAACATAGGTAGGGTGTAGTTGAGCCCAAGGCCATCGCTGCATGTTGAATCCTTGCCCAAGGCTAATACAGAGGGGTGTACTGCAAAATGAAACACAACAGTTGTTAACCATAAACAAAACAGTTGCCTACTTGTTCGCTTCAAAAACTTCAAGTACCAGGGTTGCGTGCTGAAACACTTCCCCCTTCTCCTCCCATTTAAAAAGTTCTATTGGCGCTTCTGATTTGAATGAAACGCCAAATAAAATATGAAAAAAGATGTTTTGGAGGCACCATCAATTCAAAGTTACTTACCTACTATCAAAACTTGTATGAAGATGAAAATCAAACTCGCAAGAGGAATATAACCTTTCATATTCACAAAAAACACTATGCATCTATTCCATCTCGAACCAAGGATTTTTTGAATACTTTTAAACAAAGGTTGATCGAGAACGCTACTCGCAGGAATATATGAAAACAAAATATCAATATTGGATAAAGTCCTGTATTATCATGTGTTCCTTGATACATGCTCTGGTGATAATTGCTCACTTCCAATTTTTAGAAGTAAATGAGAGATGCTGCTGATGCGATGAATATGAGCGCTCCGTGAAAGGTCAAAAGCAAAATTAATTCTCAATGCAATAGAAAAACCTCAGTCACACCGCCGAGCCAAGTCTGCACCCACTGCACACGGACCGACATTTGGCTCTTCGGGGGTAAAGTAATCGTTCATTCGGTCTGTTGTCGCCTTCTCCATCAGTCTAGGTTGGTCGTTGGTGTGACTGTGGTCTTAGTGTCACGTCGCGGCACGTTGGAGATCGATTCGATCTACTAGGCCAAGCGTTTATTTTCTACGTGCTTTCATCGTGTCTGTATTCTTTTTAATTGACCTTGCCGTTCTCATCACGCCAATAAAAATTAATTTGATAACACCTATTCACTCCAATTCAAGTAATTGGTAAATTAAGATAATGATAGCACCAAATAGAATAAGTTGATAATTACCCTTCAATAAGCAATATCTAGGATATAAACAAGTATCTTTTCTTTAAACTAAATAGACCGCAGTATATATTCGTCAATATGATTAATATTATGGTTACCAAAGCAACCATTTTGCAGTGTGGGATTCGAGCCACGTTTGTTTTATCAACATTGAATGATGATGATAATGATGATGATGACGATGATTATTATGATGAAAAATGATAATGAGGAGGATACAGTGAAGAAGAAGAAAAGGAAAAAAAATGAAGATAATGATGATGAAAAGTGATATTGATTAGGAGGATACAGTGAAAAGAAAGAAAAAGAAAAAGAAAAAGAAAAATAAGACAATGATGATGAAAAGTGATATTGATGAAGAGGATACAGTGAAGAAGAGGAACAACAAGAAGAATGATGATCAAGACGATGATAATGATGATGATAATTAGTTAGATGATGATGATAATGAGGATAAAATTGCTGATGAGGAGAGGTAGCAGGAGCTGGAGGAGGATTGCAGTGAAGAAGAAGAAGAAGGTGATGATTTTTTTTAAAACTCTGTTTATTATAGTAATTTCCAGTTTTAATTCATCATCTGATCACGGTTGATTATATTTAATATAGGGTATGTATGTTTGGCTGATTGATTATTTATATGTTTTGTTTTTATTCCCGAATCTAATGTGTGTATATATACAGCGTACATTATTTTGTAATACTTTCATATTTCTCTACATTTGATTTTTTTATAGATATAACACATGAATATCCAAATAATATCCAGGTTAAAAATGGATGATGGTTGATGAAGGTAAAGTGAAATATCTATCTCTCCACGGCGGAACTAGGAAAGTCTCTCTCTCTCTCTCTCTCACCAATGTGTATAAGAGAAGCTTTATCTGCCACACGTAGTAATATAACTATTGAGCCTTTATTTTCGGACACTATTAGCAACCGAAAGTAATGGCTGTAGATTAATTGCCCCCATCACTTAGCAGCAGTATTAAGTAATTAGATTTCACTTCGTCCTGTAACTCCTTAGTCGATCTTTGTTTTTACAACTATGGAAACGATGGCGTAGTTTCAGTGGCCACTGGAGTTTCTCCCCCTTCCCTTCCCTCCCCATCGAATGACCAAAGAGGGGACTAAATAATGAAGGGGGAAAAGAGAGTAAGGAAAAGGAGAGGAGAAGGCAACGTAATGGATGACGATACGATGACTCCACCCACCCCCCCCCCCCCCCCGATACTCGATGACGGTGTTTTTCGCATTTTATTCACCGAGTAAAACCGATGCCCCCTATGACACCAGTACCCCCATGAGACCGCGCTCTCTCTCGTGGACCACCTCCAATAGGTGCTCCAGTGGCACGCCGTTTTGGCTCGCCGTGGCTCGCTGTTGGGCGGACCAAAACGACGTTGTACCTCCCACACCGCAGAGATAGCGCGGTCTAGCGCGCGCTATCTCTGCCGGTGTGAACAGCCTCTTGGGGGTGGTCCACGAGAGATAGCGCGGTCTAGCGCGCGCTAGAAAAAAGGGGGTGCTACGATAGACCGCGCTATCTCATTGCGGTGTGAACAGCCTCAATTATCCTTGGGCCTACTTTATTAGAGTAATGGCGCCGTACTCATTCATACCATGTCATCCTATACAGTATTTTTGATACTTATTTTTAAAAATCTCTTAGTATTTATTATTCATTGCCCCCCCCCCGCCCCCTCTTCTCTTTATCTCTCTCTCTCTCTCTCTCTCTCTCCCTGTCTCATCTACCTCTCTCACTCTCTCTCTCTCTCTCTCTCTCCCTCTCTCCCTATCCCCTATATCTCTCTATTTTTCTCTCATCCCTCTCTCTCTCTGTCTGTCTTTCTTTATTATATTCAATCATTAACAGCAACAATTGACAGAATGATAGAATTGTGGATGACTTATTGCTTTTAATTGAATTTAATTTATGTAACTTTTACGTCACATTGTGTTTGAGTGTCATAAAGGTAGCGAGCTGGATGTATGAGAGACAATACATGTCGATGTGTTAAATCCATGAAGCTATACTCAAATGTAAATCCCTTGATTGGTTCTTAGATTTTTTTACATCAATAAATTTGCAAAGGTTGTCGGATTTATCTTCTTCTAATTGAAGCAGATAAGGATTTCCTTACCATGTTACGTGGATTTTACGGGTATTCATGTGAAAATGAAAGAATGTCCAGTATCCATAAGCATTGATTGATTAAATTTGTCGATTATTAATGACAGCCATTTATGAAATAAACAGTTATCGTCATTAATATAATTATTGTCTCTATATACTCTTGAATTATTAATTAGTATGACGTGTTGTTACGTTCATTAAAGAAACTCCCAGTATAGGTCTTCGTGCCCTATGACAATTGAAGTGCGGACAACTTCCTCTCTAGGAAAAATACACCCGGACAACTACCCTTAGAAATTATCCCAGTTACCCTAAAACCTGTTTAAGGAGTTGATTATTTAAAGCTAGGCCTGTCCGGGGAGTAATTGACCTGAGGGGATAGTTCATGGCGTAGTTGTTATAGCATCGTGACCTTTGATATGCAGGTGATCTAGTGATTGAAATAATCAATATCTTCATTTTAAAATCAATGTTTTGGTTATAATGGTATTTATTGCAATAATCAAGAAAATAATCCAGTGTTATTACTGAGGAAGAATAATTTCTATTAGAATATTTCCCATGTGATATAGGATGAAATACATAGATTGTAACACAAATAACTCCGGTGATCATATAAATATTAATAAACAAAATAATGCTATGCATTAATGGAATGACAAACATATTAGAAAGGCTCAACTTGAAAGTGAAATCCAGAATGGTATTTATTTAGATTCAAGGCAACTGATAATGGACAGAAGCAATAAAGGAAAAAGCATGTAATAATTATATTAACTTGTCTTGTTTTGGATAAGTGTAAACGGTACTGATTGTTATTGTAATTCCAGAACTGAACATGAGCTGTGTCAACCGATGAGACTTAATTGGTGTAACAATTTGTTTAAATCATGTCATACCATTAACAGAAATGGAAATTGTTTAGCTTATACAGATAAAATATGATCTTACTTTTGTAACAAAGTACTTCAAATTTCAAAGACTACTCGTTAGATTTTCAATATCGTGTCATTATCATCACTCTTTAGATCCAGTCATTCAGAAATAAAGGAACGATATCATATTATTTATTCAGAATGAACTACTTATGAGAGTCAATTTCACACACTGTGCACACCGAAAACGATTCACTTCAAATTAGGCACTGATTACCGATTGGATACATTGCCCAAATAGCTTTCGTATATTCATGTGTAAAATATGTCAGGGTGTCATGCCCGCTACACACGATGAATCAGTTTAATTTATTTACTCATCAATTCATCACGTGCGCAAGTAAAGCTTGATAAGGCAATGAAAATAAGCAAGTAATATAAAGCAAAGTTTGCTCTCTTTACTTCGGATTTACTCTCTACGATATCACACTCTTACGGCCCGTCAAACTCCGAATACGTGAAATCACGTTTCTTTCGCAACGGGCATAAGGTTCTTCAGAATTTGTGTTAACGTTCCACATCTTTTTTGAATTAATAATGTCTAAATATTGACTAAACTACCACTTTTCTTGAAAGCGGGCTGAAAAATGTACATCTATACAGAATTCAGAGTCGACTATGAGAGTTAGTTTAGCTAAGTTTAACTAAGGTTAACTAATTTTATGTCATGATTGAGTTCATTATTTCATGACAAAATATAATTCAATTTATTCATTTCAGACTTAGACAGACTAATTTCGGTAAACGGGTTTATTATTAGGCACAAATCTAAAATATTCACACCAGTATAACATAGAAAACATCTATAACATGAATGAACAAAAGGTTTCAAAAATACCAGTCCTATTCGTAAAAAATCATTGCATAGATTAAATGAGCAATAATTTACTCGTAAATCTATCTTTACTCGTTAAAGTAAAGAGAACTACATAGTCTAAGTGATTTGCGTTTAAGGTACATGATTGTACAGTAAAATATACAGTGAAAGATATATTACACAAATATTACAACAATCAAATATTGATGAAATATATACATATATTTATGTTTTTAAAAATTTGATGGGGTGAATGAGGTTGAGTAGGAAGAGAGATACACCCTTGTTCAGTGACGTAAGAGACGTGGGGGAAAGTTCCTCTCCGATAAATAACCCCCTTAAAAGAGAAAATGGGGAGTGTGAAAGAAAGGAGCTAGGAAAGAGAGTGGAAAGAAGAAGACAACCCCCGATCCCAACCATGTAGTCACCCTAGGCGGAGCGTATTTATAAGTAATTTTCAGAGCCCCTCTACCACCCATCCCCCCGCCCCCAATCACACTAGTGCTCCCACGGTGGCTGGACACATAGTAGGTCAAATGCATCGGGTCAGGGGCGGATCCAGCCGGCGGCGAGCACTTCGTGAGAAAATGTATAGCGGCGCATGCATGCACGGACATGGGTGAGTCCGAAGGGGGAATATGCCCCCTTTTTAAGCTGAAGAAAAATCGAATTTTCAAAATCAATTCGTGCAATATGGAGTATAATTTTTGCCAGGATATCATTTAAAATCTGTAACTTTTTTCGGGCACAAATTTATGATAAGCCTTGGACTTCTACGAAGTTCTCTTGAGGAAAAAGACTGTAAACACAAGAAGCAGGACTATGTGTAACAAACAGTCTTTAGGACAATGGTATTCATGACACCGGTACCTCTAGGTGTAAGTGTTTAATATAGATACTTGCATAACTGAACACGGTAATGATTCCCTCAACAAGATCAAGAGTCTAAAGTATAACTTTATACACTGTTGGTCATAATGGTGGAATAATTATTTTTGCGCCAGTTTAGGGAAGAATTTAATTTTTTTTATATTTCTTATAGATCTAGATAATGGCATACATTCTCAGATTTTATTGAATATTAATTTGCGAGTGTTTGTTTTGCGTGACTGCTAAATCTTATGTGTGCAACTATGCTAATCAGCTAGGGAACCTACGTCCTTAAATCATAATTGACAGTAATGAGGATTAATGCCTCACAAAAGGGCACTAATATAGCTGATCGACACGATTTTTATCATGGGAGCTCACAGTAACGAGGCCATTGCTAAGCCCCTGAATCATGACTGTACGCAGTGTTTGCTAGGGTACGCGGCCCCTTCCACAAATCCCCCAAAACGAAGAAAATGCAATAAATTGTCAAAAATTCATTGCATTTTCCCCCGGCCCCCAACAGGAAAAATTCCTCTGTATGGCCATGCCTTGAACCATAAAGCATGGTTTTTTTTTTGGTTTTTTTTTTTTTTGCCGGGGCCTTGGTCGATTTTTACAAAAAAGTGGGGGGAGGGACGAAGCTCGAGCCTAGGCGTAGGGCTGGCTCTGTACATTGTGTAACATCCGGCAGGATGATTTGACAGATGACCTGAAGTTATCCCAGTCCTGACATATTTTTGAATGTTGTTACTTGTGCGCCCTAGTGTAGAGCGATCATCGGCCTTTGCTTAAATAATATATTCCTCATTAAAACACGAATAAGAACTAGTTCTCACCTGAAAACGACCCCAATCTCCGAGCATGGCTAGCTGGACCGGGGCCTAGCGGGGCCTATATACGGATAAGTGAGGGTCCTGGGTCCACTTCTAACTCGTGTTTTTAGGCCTTCTTTCTTTCCCTTTTCTTTCCTTACCTTTCATTCCGTCGGGACCCCCCCCCCCCCCCCCCGTGTATCCGTGACTGCATGGGGTTGTTCACAAATATACTTGGCATGATGAAAGGAATGAATTAAAATTATTGCTCAAAAAAAGGTGTAGAACAACAATAAACAAAACAGGTGAGCAACATACAGCTGGAGCCACGCTACGCTACATTCAATGGGTTGTTCAAAGATATACTTGCCATAATCTCCTAGTGTAGAAATTATTAGATATAGTAATAATAATTTGATCTTATTTACCCAGTGTAGCCACATCAGTATTGGTATATACTGCTCTTGCGGGCCCTGTATTAATTATTACCTCCAGCAGCTCCCAGCACCCATTAACAACTGGATGGAGAGTGCCAAATGTGGATAAATGTCTTGCCAAAAGACGTTAATGCTGGGCTTGGATTCGAACCATCAATCCGTGGATTGAGAGTCAAGTGAATAAGCACATCTCCACATAATTACATCTATTAAGCCCAAATGTCATATATGTAAAAAGAACACGAGTACTATCCCCCCCCCCCCCCCCCACTCATCCCCAAGTCGCTCGATCACGCCACTCCAATTGCTTGGGGTTGTTATTAATGTACCTATTGTCCTGTTGTAGACATTGCATTCATTATGCCATATGCCATCTCCCTCCCCCCCCCCCCCCGAAAAATAAAAAGATATAATGAAAAGAAAATGACACCAGTGCCAAAGCCCCCCACCCACACACACACACCCACACATACACATACACTGATGGACCCACGCATTCTTACATGAATACACCCCCCCCCCCCCTTTCCCTAAAAATAACATATGTTGAAAAAAAATTAGGAAAAGAAAATGACACCAGTGCCTCCGCCTCCCCCCCCCCCCCCCACACACTGCCGGACCCACCCATTCTTACATGAACCAACAACATTTTAATCGATTTTCATGTTGGAAAGCAAAAAGGGTACAGAACTTTCATCCCTCTTGCCCAAATGTCCTCCCCCCCCCCCCCCCCCCACTCATGGTTGTATACATGCTACGCCACTAGCACGGGGTACAAATACACTTGACACACTGTCCCTATATTACAGTTTCCAGAGCAGTCTCCTCTGTCAAACCATTTTCCGGGATCGTTCACCAAGAGTCTCCTCATTATAGCAAAATTACCGTCACTATTAGGCTCGCCTGGGTACCAATCTATTTCAAATGAAAGGAATGATAATTATTAGAATAATGATGAGAGTGATAGTTACGATAATAATGTTAACAATGAGAATAATGATAATAATATAATATTGATAATAATAATAATAGTAAACATAGTCATAATGATCTAATAATAATGGTAACAATAATACATAACAGAATCGATAATAAAAAAAGAACAACACTAGAAAATGATAATGATATTACAAAAACAATGGCGATGATATTCGTCATAATGGTAAGAATGAAAACAATAACAACAGTAAAAATAATAGTAACAATAATGATAATAATGATGATAATAATACTGTATATACAGAACATAGATTTTGATTAAAAAAATCAATAAAATAATACTAAACGGTCAAAATCAAAATTATAATAATAATAATGATAATAATTACAATACTGTTCTTGACTTACTCCTGTACGAAGAAACAGTTCCTGAAGCATCCTTTTCACAGATCCACGTCCCCTCATTAAGCAAGTCGTTGCAATTCAGCCAAACTAGTTTGATGGATTCCACCAGGAACTTTTCCGCAATAACTTCAGTTTCCTCTTGGCTTTCTAACAATAGCAACGATGCTCGTCTTGACCCCGCCCCACCTTGCAGCGTGACGTACAAGCTACCACAATAACTTTTTGCATCACTCCAGTGCATGTAAGACGTCATGTAGTAGCACTTTTGTCCATAATAAAACCAGTCTGATGGGCAAAGGGCTGGAAGAGTAGCGAGGAAATTGGAAAAGAGTCGAATTCAATTTTTATTAATTCAACATACTAAATATCATAGTACATATTTTTCAAAATGCATTACTCAGGAGGGTGTTTTATTTCCCAGAGCACCTATAAAAATGTGTTAGAAACAATGGCCCGAAATCACAAAGGAGGTTTGCCGACAAACCTCGGTTTATGTGCGTCATATGACGCTTTTCAGACCAAGGTTTGAACCTTAGTCTGAAACGCATCGAAACGCGTCATATGATCCACATAAACCTAGGTTTGTCGACAAACCTCCTTTGTGAATTCGGGCCAATATGTTTTTGAGCAATGCCCCAAGGGAGAAGGCGCTTAGGAGAAGCACAGAAAATGTTAACATTTTTTTAGAAGACAGGCGAGATTTGTCCGTAACAAGGTTACAATCCACCAACCAAAATAATGTCCAATTTGAGATTTGCATAGATTTAGTGATTTCGAATTTCATCTTTTCAGAACTTTTTAATAATTGTTCCGAATTATTTCTTTCATTTTTCTGCTTTCATACAAATGAACAAAGGTTGGATACGCGCCTTGAGACTTTCGTTATAAACTCACATGTTTCACAGTGTGTACCAGTCCATCCATCCTCACATGTACACGTGTAACCGTTCTCTTCATCCTGGCAATTACCTTGATTGCCACAAGGCTGGCTGGTGCACTCATCAATGTCTGTAGGACAGAAAAACAGGCAAACAGACAAATACTTAACATGAATCTTCGTTGATACAAGCCTGGCTGGATCATTCGTCGACGTCTTGAAATATGATAAACATGAATTAAAATTAAATTGAAACCAGAATAGACGAATCCATGACGTTGAACCCCCCCCCCCCCCCGCAAAAAGGGTCATTCGAGTGTCGCCGAGATGCCCTCACTTGAAAAAAAATGATTAATTTAGCTTCCTACTCCCTACCCCTTCCCCCCCCCCCCTCCTATAGACTATTGTGGATACGCCCCTGAGGTTTTCGTTCAGACTTTCGTTATGAACTCACCTGTTTCACAATGTGTACCAGTCCATCCATCCTCACATGTACACGTGTAACCGTTCTCTTCATCCTGGCAATTACCTTGATTGCCACAAGGCTGGCTGGTGCACTCATCAATGTCTGTAGGACAGAAAAACAGGCAAACAGACAAATACTTAACATGAATCTTCGTTGATACAAGCCTGGCTGGATCATTCGTCGACGTCTTGAAATATGATAAACATGAATTAAAATTAAATTGAAACCAGAATAGACGAATCCATGACGTTGAACCCCCCCCCCCCCCCCGCAAAAGGGTCCTTCGAGTGTCGCCGAGATGCCCTCACTTGAAAAAAAATGATTAATTTAGCTTCCTACTCCCTACCCCTTCCCCCCCCCCCTCCTATAGACTATTGTGGATACGCCCCTGAGGTTTTCGTTCAGACTTTCGTTATGAACTCACCTGTTTCACAATGTGTACCAGTCCATCCATCCTCACATGTACACGTGTAACCGTTCTCTTCATCCTGGCAAATACCTTGATTGCCACAAGGCTGGCTGCTACACTCATCAATGTCTGAAGGACAGAAAAACAGACAGACAAACAGACAAATATTTAACATAAATCTTCGTTAATACAAGCCTGGCTGGATCATTCGTCGACGTCTTGAAATACGATACACATGAATTAAAATTAAATTGAAACCAGAATAGACGAATCCATGACGTTGAACCCCCCCCCCCGCAAAAAGGGTCCTTCGAGTGTCACCGAGATGCCCTCACTTGAAATAAAATTGTTTAATTTTGCTTCCTACTCCTTAATTACCCCCCCCCCCCTCCTATAGACTATTCTGAATAAGCCTCTGAGGTTTTCGTTCAGACTTTCGTTATGAACTCACCTGTTTCACAATGTGTACCAGTCCATCCATCCTCACATGTACACGTGTAACCGTTCTCTTCATCCTGGCAATTACCTTGATTGCCACAAGGCTGGCTGGTGCACTCATCAATGTCTGAAGGACAGAAAAACAGACAAACAGACAAATGTTTAACATGAATCTTCATTGATACAAGCCTGGCTGGATCATTCGTCGACGTCTTGAAATACGATAAACATGAATTAACAAGATAAACATGAATTAAAATTAAATTAACACCAGAATAGACGAATCCACGGCGTTGAAACACCCCCCCCCCCCTCCCCCGCAAAAAGGGTCCTTCGAGTGTCACCGAGATGCCCTCACTTGAATAAAAAAATTTTAATTTTGCTTCCTACCCCTTCCCCCCCCCCCCCCTCCTATAGACTATTGTGGATACGCCCCTGAGGTTTTCGTTCAGACTTTCGTTATGAACTCACCTGTTTCACAATGTGTACCAGTCCATCCATCCTCACATGTACACGTGTAACCGTTCTCTTCATCCTGGCAATTACCTTGATTGCCACAAGGCTGGCTGGTGCACTCATCAATGTCTGAAGGACAGAAAAACAGACAGACAAACAGACAAATATTTAACATAAATCTTCGTTAATACAAGCCTGGCTGGATCATTCGTCGACGTCTTGAAATACGATACACATGAATTAAAATTAAATTGAAACCAGAATAGACGAATCCATGACGTTGAACCCCCCCCCCCCCCGCAAAAGGGTCCTTCGAGTGTCACCGAGATGCCCTCACTTGAAATAAAATTGTTTAATTTTGCTTCCTACTCCTTACCCCCCCCCCCCCCCTCCTATAGACTATTCTGAATACGCCCCTGAGGTTTTCGTTCAGACTTTCGTTATGAACTCACCTGTTTCACAGTGTGTATCAGTCCATCCATCCTCACATGTACACGTGTAACCGTTTTTTTCATCCTGGCAATTACCTTGATTGCCACAAGGCTGGCTGGTGCACTCATCAATGTCTGAAGGGCAGAAAAACAGACAAACAGACAATATTTAACACGAATCTTCGTTGATACAAGCCTGGCTGGATCATTCGTCGACGTCATGAAATACGATAAACATGAATTAAAATTAAATTGAAACCAGGATAGACGAATCCATTATGTTGAACCCCCCCCCCCCCTCCGCAAAAAGGGTCCTTCGAGTGTCGCCGAGATGCCCTCACTTGAAAAAAAATGATTAATTTAGCTTCCTACTCCCTACCCCTTCCCCCCCCCCTCCTATAGACTATTGTGGATACGCCCCTGAGGTTTTCGTTCAGACTTTCGTTATGAACTCACCTGTTTCACAATGTGTACCAGTCCATCCATCCTCACATGTACACGTGTAACCGTTCTCTTCATCCTGGCAATTACCTTGATTGCCACAAGGCTGGCTGGTGCACTCATCAATGTCTGAAGGACAGAAAAACAGACAGACAAACAGACAAATATTTAACATAAATATTCGTTAATACAAGCCTGGCTGGATCATTCGTCGACGTCTTGAAATACGATACACATGAATTAAAATTAAATTGAAACCAGAATAGACGAATCCATGACGTTGAACCCCCCCCCCCCCCGCAAAAAGGGTCCTTCGAGTGTCACCGAGATGCCCTCACTTGAAATAAAATTGTTTAATTTTGCTTCCTACTCCTTACCCCCCCCCCCCCCCTCCTATAGACTATTCTGAATACGCCTCTGAGGTTTTCGTTCAGACTTTCGTTATAAACTCACCTGTTTCACAATGTGTACCAGTCCATCCATCCTCACATGTACACGTGTAACCGTTCTCTTCATCCTGGCAATTACCTTGATTGCCACAAGGCTGGCTGGTGCACTCATCAATGTCTGAAGGACAGAAAAACAGACAAACAGACAAATGTTTAACATGAATCTTCATTGATACAAGCCTGGCTGGATCATTCGTCGACGTCTTGAAATACGATAAACATGAATTAACAAGATAAACATGAATTAAAATTAAATTAACACCAGAATAGACGAATCCACGGCGTTGAAACACACCCCCCCCCCCGCAAAAAGGGTCCTTCGAGTGTCACCGAGATGCCCTCACTTGAAATAAAATTGTTTAATTTTGCTTCCTACCCCTCCCCCCCCCCCCCTCCTATAGACTATTGTGGATACGCCCCTGAGGTTTTCGTTCAGACTTTCGTTATGAACTCACCTGTTTCACAATGTGTACCAGTCCATCCATCCTCACATGTACACGTGTAACCGTTCTCTTCATCCTGGCAATTACCTTGATTGCCACAAGGCTGGCTGGTGCACTCATCAATGTCTGAAGGACAGAAAAACAGACAGACAAACAGACAAATATTTAACATAAATCTTCGTTAATACAAGCCTGGCTGGATCATTCGTCGACGTCTTGAAATACGATACACATGAATTAAAATTAAATTGAAACCAGAATAGACGAATCCATGACGTTGAACCCCCCCCCCCCCCGCAAAAAGGGTCCTTCGAGTGTCACCGAGATGCCCTCACTTGAAATAAAATTGTTTAATTTTGCTTCCTACTCCTTACCCCCCCCCCCCCTCCTATAGACTATTCTGAATACGCCTCTGAGGTTTTCGTTCAGACTTTCGTTATGAACTCACCTGTTTCACAATGTGTACCAGTCCATCCATCCTCACATGTACACGTGTAACCGTTCTCTTCATCCTGGCAATTACCTTGATTGCCACAAGGCTGGCTGGTGCACTCATCAATGTCTGAAGGACAGAAAAACAGACAAACAGACAAATGTTTAACATGAATCTTCATTGATACAAGCCTGGCTGGATCATTCGTCGACGTCTTGAAATACGATAAACATGAATTAACAAGATAAACATGAATTAAAACTAAATTAACACCAGAATAGACGAATCCACGGCGTTGAAACACCCCCCCCCCCCCCGCAAAAATGGTCCTTCGAGTGTCGCCGAGATGCCCTCACTTGAAATAAAATTGATTAAGTTTGCTTCCTACTCCCTACCCCCCCCCCCCCCTCCTATAGACTATTCTGAATACGCCCCTGAGGTTTTCGTTCAGACTTTCGTTATGAACCCACCTGTTTCACAATGTGTACCAGTCCATCCATCCTCACATGTACACGTGTAACCGTTCTCTTCATCCTGGCAATTACCTTGATTGCCACAAGGCTGGCTGGTGCACTCATCAATGTCTGAAGGACAAAAAACAGACAAATGGAGAAAATGTAACATGAATTTTAGGGTATCGTGTTGTTTTTCCGAAGGTTTATAACTACGAAGGTCCCGTTATTCCGAAGATAATTCTGAAAATGTCATTCAGTTCATGATTTCAAAAATGAACTAACCTGAATCCTTACTCTTCACCCTTGCATCATACGTCAGCGCAGTGCTAACTGGATGCTACCAGATGTGTTTGAAGCTCATTAAAATTTCAGTCCTTCAATCTACATGTATATTCAAATTTTGAGTGATTATTTTAAGTAACAAACCTGGTTAGTTAATCATAGCATTTTAAATCAAGAGTATAAGTTATCGAACATATACAATGGAATGTAATAATGTCTTTTTTTTAGCGTTATACTACCAATTACAGAGGAGCGACCGACATTTTCGTCAAAAATGAGATACATACAGTGTACAATAGTTGTAAGATCCGTGCATCTTAAAAGACCACTCTAACCCAACTAACATAGCCTTTTAGAACATGAATACACCTCTACTTATTAATGTTCCAGCCTCTGATTTTTCAGAAAATCTCTAAATTGACCAAAAAATGATAATAACCATCAATTTTCACAGATCTCACGCTTGCTGGGCTACGCCCCTCGAAAAAAGGTAATACGGTCACGTGGCTTAAAGACGCAATTGACGTTATTGCGGGCATGTCCGATTTGATAATTTCATAATTAGGAATGACGAAATTACCAGAACGTGCATATTATTTTTCGGACAAAGGTCTTTCTGTTTTTTCAATTAATATCATAGTTTACCCTTTTAAAGACATTTCAATGCCTAAATCACCCTCCTTTTCACCGGAGAGGCTCCTGCAGTGACATCATAATATTGCGCAATACAGCTCCGAAACTGGGCTTTTTTTCCGAGCGTTCCGAGTCGTCATTTTTAAAGCTAGATTCCAGAATTATTAATGATTCCTAAGAAAAATCATTTTCATGCTCGGAATCTCCGTCAAAAATTATTCTACATGTCTTTTTTTTCATTTTTTTTTTAGCCCGTTTATGTTAGAGTGGCCCAGGCGCGGATCCAGGATTTCTTAGGGGTGGGGCCCAATTTTTTTTCTTTTTGCTCCCGACAAATTTGAAAATCGCGTCGGTAGTGATCATATTTTTTTGGGGGGCCTCGCAAATTTGAAAATGTTAACACCCCCCCCCCCACCCCCTTGGGGAGCCCATTTCCCCAAAAGGTTAAAAAAAAATAACGTGTTTTTACACTTTTTTTCTCGGGGGGGGGGGGGCTGGGTCCCCTGTCCCCCCCCCCCCCCCCCCCTGGATCCGCCACTGGAGTGGCCATTTAATATTACAATTACCAGGAACGGAGCCATCTAATCAATGGCACTGATCAGGAATATACTTTAACGCCCTCTTTTGAAAATTTCCTTGACGGAAATACATCTTTTCTGTAACGTTAAGATTTTAAACGCGTTTTTCTTAAACTTTTGATTTTGTGAGGATCGCAGCCAATTTGCATGCCATCTTCTAGTACAATAAGCACGACCAGGTATTTAATATACTGCAGGTTTCTTAGACGGAAATCCAGCTTTCCAATAATGACTCAACTTTAATCATGTTTCCCAAACTTTTGGCTTTGTGGCTCGGCGAGGGGTGGGGAAAGGGTTAGAAGGCGTAACAAAATAAGGGTTCTTACCATTTTCACAGTTGCTTCCTTCCCATCCATCCGTACATTGACATGTGTAACTATTCAGTCCATCCAAGCAAGCTCCTTCGTTTTGACAAGGATCGTTGACACAGTCATTTTTGTCTGCAAGGTAAAAAGGGGATATAACCTTTTTAACAAATTATTCTTTTAACAAAATACTGATTAGGATAATTAATATTTGCAATGTGAGGGGCTACACTTGAAGAAACAGACTGAACTTTAAACATGAAAATAAATCAACTTAGTTAAAGTGCAGTAAAATAAAAAATGTCTAATCTATTTTTTTCAATAGCTACACCACGTAGAGTGTATGATTTTCACCTACCGTGCTCGCAGTAGCCACAAATAACTAATTTGAGCGAGAGTGTAATATTAATGTTAGTCATAACTGGTGAAAGTAGTTTATGTAGACTTAAGTGAATTAAACTGGAGCTCACTTACCTATTTCGCATTTGATTCCTTCCCATCCTAGAGTACATTCACATGTGTAACTGTTATTCCCGTCTTGGCAAATTCCTCCATTAACACAAGGATCGCCAATACATTCATTTGTGTCTGCATAGTGTAAAAAAAAATGATATCACTTTTGTATCCAAATACATGTATAATTAGTTGTATGTATTGGTCGCATAAAAACATCGAAATTATATGGTAATACATATTTGTAAGCTTTATGCAACCTTGTTCTGTTTTAAAGACATTTTCTCGATGTTTACTTACTTACACCGCAGGTGGACCCTTCCCAGCCCTCATTGCATGTGCACGTATAGCTGTTCAACCCGTCCACACAGACTCCGCCATTTTCACACGGTTCATCGGAACATTCATCGATGTCTGAAAAAGTAAGGAAACATTCCAGTCTTAAGCTTCTAAATTTCATATTTCTTGATAACGATTTATCGTCCTTAAAGGGACTTGGTAACATTGTTCAGATGAGAGATAGTGGTGCTAAGGTAGTGACTTCAATGCTAGATGTACAATTAAAGATAATCTGGAAATTTGAGTGAAAACGGACCATTATTTATGGTACATGTACAATTAAATCGGGAAAAACTGATCTGATCGATTCCTTAATTCTCCCAACTATATTATTACAATTTAATTACATTTTAGGTGAATGGAAATCTCACAAAGCAATAAAATGGCTCTACATTCCATTCCAGACATTAAAGTGTTGACAGATTTTTTGTATAGCCTGTTTTATGTCTTTTTTTCATGGAAAAAACGGATGGGAAAATTCAAAAATGGTTGGGAAAATATACTGTTAATCACTGTTAGAGGGTGTCGTACATCGACGGCTTCAAAGAAAACCATAGATTTCTTCGTTGTTTGAGAATTTTTCAGGATTTGTTTTATGTCAGAGGGTTAGTACAGTAGAAGGAATATAGTAAGTAACATTTTATACAAAAATTAAGCAATTTTTTCATCAACCTTCAACAATGTTACCAAGTCACTTTAAAGGGAATACAAAGTTTTGGGAAATTTAGAAAATTGGCTGGATAGTGATTCTTTACAATTTTGATATATTTGGATGCCCCTATGGATGTAATATAATCACTAGAAAATGTAGCCCCTAAAACACTTCTGCTTTCGAGAAAAATTGAATATCAACATTTACAAGTACTCCCAGTAAATGTTGATGAATTTCAAATAGCGCCTACGTCCATGCAATAGTAGCTGTCACCATGAAAACCTCTGAATATGTAGTTGTGATATATAATTTCCGAACCGGAATAGCCATTAGGTGATTTTAGTCAAGAAATATTGTTGTACAGCTAAAATAATATCTTTACCTTGAGAGGGAGCTATACAACATAAAGAGTTTATTATTTACAATTTCATCACTTTAGACTAGATTTCAACCGCGACAACGATCACTGAATATTGTAGGATCGCATATGCTTCCAATATGTTTATTTGAACCAAATTCATGACCCCCATACCAAAACTTTGTATTACCTTAAATTTGTAATATGCATTAAATATAACACTTCATTATGATGATAATAATGATGGTAGTGATTAACGTAATGATTATGATTTGGAGGAGGAGAAGGAGGAAGAGGAGGGGGAGGAGGAGAAGGAGGAGGAGGAGGAAGAGGAGGAGGAGGAGGAGAAGGAGGAGGAGGAGAAGGAGGAGGAGGAGGAGGAGAAGGAGGAGGAGGAGAAGGAGGAGGAGGAGGAAGAGGAGGAAGAGGAGGAGGAGGAGAAGGAGGAGGAGGAGAAGGAGGAGGAGGAGGAGGAGAAGGAGGAGGAGGAGGAGAAGGAGGAGGAGGAGGAGGAGGAGGAGGAAGAGGAGGAGGAGGAGGAGTAGGATTCGCGGTATTTTGCTGTTGTCGAAGTAATATTCCAGTTAAGACATTGGTTTTATTTTAAAAGGTCCTCCAATAAATCTTCATCTAAACAGTCCGTTTTAAATAGGTGAGTTTTTAAGCATGGTTTGAATATTTTAGATATTGATTGACATCGAATTAAATTATGTTTTTATGTTAGTTTCTACATGTTCTAAGGGAACTTAAAATGTGACTTACCAACTCCACAATTGGTGCCTGCCCATCCATCCCCACACTGACATGTGTAACTGTTTATTCCGTCCAAGCAAATCCCATCGTGCAGACAAGGTTGGCTCAAGCATTCATTCAAATCTAAAGGAGAAAGATTAATTCAATTTATTTAGGGATGGACCAATCTATCTAAATTAGATTTATATTTTTACATGTAAATACACTACAAAGGCACAAAATATACATCTGTATATCTCCAACCGTGTGTAACTATTTATCCTGTCTAAGCAAATCCTATGATTTTGACAAGGCTGTCATGTCAAAGAGAGATTTGAAGAAAAAAAATAATTACAGATATATTCATTAAATTTAGATTAGAAAAATACTACATTTACTAGAATGGCTTTTTGTAAAGTGTAATGTGTAAGCCAATGTGATTTAGATTGCTACAATACAATTGAGAACAATCCGAGAATGTTTTTGTTGTTTCTCAGAGGAATTTTCGGGAATATTTCCTCCCTTTTCACCAAATCTTGGATCCCCTCCTCTTTCTAATGAAACCGAACACAATTCATAATTTTATTCACTTATTAGACAGTTAACTCCTGCCCATCCGGCCACGCACTGGCACAGATAACGGTTGACGTCATCAGTACATGTTCCTCCATTACGACAAAGGTTGCTGGCGCACTCGTTGAAGTCTGAAAAAACAAAAGATCTTAAAATCATAGAAAATCGTATAGCAGTGGAAGAGCATCAGTTAAGACTGAAGAGTGCCAAAGTAATGATGTTGTTTCGAATCCGGGGCACGATTACCTTTAGTCATTAGATGAACATTAACCCGCCCAATATTTAGAAATCCTGAGAAAAGATGAAAGAAATTATAGAAATTATATTTTGCTTGTCCATAAACGAAAGTAGCCATACAAATAAGAGACATCGGCAGCGAAAGAGGAAAGGAGAGAGAGCAATGAATAAGGAAAGAAAGAAAGAAAGAGTGACAGACGAGAGGAGAGAACTAGGGGACATTGAGAGAGAGAGAGAGAGAGAGGAGGAGGAATGAGAGACGGAAAACGGTAAGATATTTTGTGAAGAAACATACGAATAAATTGTGTCATATCATGTAGAAGCAGTTAAGTCGTACTATTCCAATGTTACCAATGTTACCTACCACAACTGTTCCCGGTATAGCCTTCGGAGCAGTGGCATTTGAATCCGACCATAGTCTCCTCACACCAGCCGTTTTTGCATGGATTTCTGAGACAATCTGTTCATCAAGACATAATCAAAATTATAATAAAATGATGGATGAATTGAGCCATTGATAGTCGACGATCATTGATAATGATGATAATAATGATAACAATATTATTAATAAAAATAGGGTTGCAGACCACCTCATTGGTGTCTGCATCAGAAACGGATTTTGTTAACGTCTGTCACATCTGGCCACTAGAGTGACACCAACCTGTTTTTTTTTCTTCTTCTTTTTTGGACAACTCATCACCCACCGCCTGCCGGATGGAGGGTTTTAAAGGCCATTTAAAAAATGTAATGTATACAAATGAAAATAATAGTAACTCTTCTGTACCCAGGGAAGCCTCATCAGTATTAATGTAATCATACCCCAGCTATAGCAGACCTTCCATGAGAATGCGCTTAAGCATTCAAAGAATTTCTTTCTACCGGGTACCCATTTATACTACACCTGGATGGAGAGTGGCAAATGTAGATTAATATATTGCCGAAGTATATTAGTGCATCAGCGGGACTTGAACCGCGAACCATGTGACTCAGAGTCGAGTGACGAATCCACGACACCAACATAATCTACGTCAGAAGAAGGCCCACATTTGTATCGGTTTGTGGATACTCCATGCACTGACCACCACTGTGCAAAATATAATCCCAATCCGATCTCTTTGTACAGGCCGCTCAAACCGCCTAATTCATGACAGTGTTTTTTGTAAACTTAGAAGCAATAAATACGGTCTTAGAGTTGGATGCCATGGAACAATATCATCATAGAACTAGATAATAGAAAATTTCACACGAAATTTCAGATTTATCTTCGTATTTTGCTTTTATAACATTGATAATTTTCCGAATGATCTTTGATATTCTTTAACGCAATGATTTCTAGATCTAAATGATTTTGTTCTTTCACGTATATATAACAATCTTATGTTTACTGGTTTTGTTTTCTATGAGATAATAGATACACATGTCTGAATTTTGGCGGACAATTGGTCAAATCAGTACTATATTTAGATATGTGAAGTTATCTCACCCGGGAATCTACACTGGCGGTGCCCAGAGTTGGGACATGACCCATCCCCGCGGCGTGGAATTATCTTGGGGATTGTAGCCACCATCTTCCCATTCTCATCGGGGCGTTCCCGGCAGACCTCGAACATAGGTAGGGTGTAGTTGAGCCCAAGGCCATCGCTGCATGTTGAATCCTTGCCCAAGGCTAATACAGAGGGGAGTACTGCAAAATGAAACACAACAGTTGTTAACCATAATAGTTGCCTACCTATTTGCTTTAAAAACATGATTATGATCTAAAAGCTCCATGGACGTCAATGCAGCCCCTGGTCTTTACCTTTTTGGGGGATGTTCAAGTTGCGTGCTTAAACACATCGCCCCCTCCCATTTTAAAAGTTCTATTGCCTCTTTCTGATTTGAATAAAACGCCAAATTACGAGGCACATTCATTTCAAAGTTACTCACCTTGTATGAAGATCAAAATCAAACTCGCAAGAGGAACATAACCTTCCATATTCACAACAAACACTTTACATCTATTCCATTTCGAAACAAGGATTTTTCGATTTAAAACAAAACAAAACAAAGGTTGATCGAGAACGCTACTTGCAGAAATATATGAAAACCAATTCTTAATCTTGGATAAAATCCTGCATTAGTTGATATGTATTCTCAAAGCTCTAGATAAAGTAACGTTCTTCGTTACATGCTCTGGTAATAACTGCCTCATTTCCAATTTGTTAACAGTAAATGAGAGATGCTGCTGAGGCGATTAATCGAAATGCAATGGTAATACCTCAGTCACACCGCCAAACCTCCTCCGCGCAGACTCCGCACTGGCCGATATTTGGCCCCTCGGGGTTTTCATAAGTAATCGTTCATTCGTTCTATTATCACCCTCTCCGTCAGTCTCGTTGGTCATCGGTGTGACTGTGGTCTTAGTGTCACGTCACGGCACGTTGGAGATCGATTCGATCTGCTGAGCCTAGCGGGGTTTTTTTTCAACGTGCTTTCATCATGTCTGTATTATTTTGATCAACCTTGCCGTTTTCATCACGCCAATAAAAATAATTTGATAAAACCTATTTAGTCATATTCAAGTAATTGGTTAATTAAGATAATGACAGCACCAAATAGAATAAGTTGATAATTACCCTTCCATAGGCAATATCTACGATATGAACAATATCTTTTCTGTAAACTAATATTCGTCAATGTGATTAATATAATGGTTACCAAAGCAACCATTTTATGGTGTGGGATTCGAGCCACGTTCGTTTTATCAACATTGAATGATGATGGTGATTATGATGATATGATGATGGAGGTGCTGCTGATGCTGCTGCTGCTGATGACGATGATTATTATGATGAACAGTTTTAATGAGGAGGAGGATACAGTGAGGAAGAAGAAGAAGAAGAAAAAGAAGAAGAAGAAGAAGAAGAAGAAGAACAAGAACAAGAAGGAGAAGAAAAAGAAGACGATGACGATGATGATGATGATGATGATAATAAGTTAGATGATGATGCTGATGATGATGATGATAATGAGGATGAAATTGATGATGATGAGGAGGGGGAGCAGGAGCTGGAGAAGGATTACAGTGAAGAAGAAGAAGGTGATGTTTTTTTAAACTCTGTTTATTATAGTAATTTCCAGTTTTATTTCATTATCTGATCACGGTTGATTATATTTGATATATGTATGTTTTGCTGATTGATTATTAATGTTTTTATCCCCGAATCTAATGTATATATATATATATATATATATATAGCGTAACTTTGTATAACTTTCATATTTCTCTACATTCTCTACATATTCTCTACACAAGAATATCCAAATAATATCCAGGTTAAAAATGGATGATGGTTGATGACACGGTAGAGTGATATATCTATCTCTCCAGGGCGGAACTGTCAAAGTCTCTCTCTCTCTCTCTCACCAATGCTTTTAAGAGAAGCTTTATCTGCCACACAATGTAGTAATATAACTATTGAGCCTTTATTTTCGGACACTATTAGCAACCGAAATTAATAACTGTAGATTATTGCCCCCATCACTTAGCAGCAGTATAGTGAGTAATTAGATTTCACTTCGTCACTTCGAGTCGATCGTTGTTTTTACAACTATGGAAACGATGGCGTAGTTTCAGTGGACACTGGAGTTCCATGCGAGGATCACAGTATGGGTAAATACACATTCCTTTATTTATTTGATCGAACTATAGATATTGATCCAACCTACAACGGCTTTGTAAACGTTCCTTACAAAGTCAAACACAAAGTATACCGGTAGAAAGACAGTCAAAAAGTCAAAATTCCATAGACACACATGTAAAAAGTCAGTTCCAAAAAAGAAAATACCTATCATGCACTATTCAAAAGGTCAATAATTCCTAAAAATCTTTAAGTAAAATTCAAAGTATCAAAATTCACATAGAAACACGTGTTATAATTCACTTTTTGCTTGAAAAATATTTAAGTCCAACAGAGAAAATCACTAAGTAAAATTCATAAAGTCACAATCACATTGACACGCGTGTTATATTTCAGTTTTTTTCGAAAAAATTTACAAGTCCAAAATGACAAATCCCTAATTAAATTCAAAAAGTCAAGACTTCGTCAAAACCCCATAGACACGCGTGTTATAAGTCCGTTTTTTTCTCGAAAATAGACAAAAATGTCAAAGTTAATGTACACGAGTCAATTAGAAATAGTATAAGTACGAAAAAAATTGTGTACAAAACCTGTGGCCGTCCCCATACTCACTGCTATAACTACTGGACTAAATAATGAAGGGGAAAAAAGAGTAAGGAAAGAGAGAGGAGAAGGCAACGTAATGGATGACGATACGATGACTCCACCCCCCCCCCCCCCCCCGATACTCGATAACGATGTTTTTCGCATTTTATTCACCGAGTAAAACCGATGCCCCCTATGACACCAGTACCCCCTTCACGGTTAGACCCATGCTGTGCCACTGCTTTGAGTGACTGTTAATATCTATGTAGGCCTACTTTATTAGAGTCATGGCGCCGTACTCATTCATACCATATCGTCCTATACAGTATTTTTTATACTAAAAAAAAAATCTTAGAATTGATTATTCATTCCCCCCCCGGCCCCCTCCTGTCTTTATCTCTCTCTCAATCTCTCTCTCTCCCTGTCTCATCTACCTCTCTCACTTACTCTCTCTCTCTCTCTCTCTCCCTCTCTCCTTATTCCCCTTTATCTCTTTATTTTTCTCTCACCCCTCTCTCTGTCTGTCTTTCTTTATTATATTCAATCATTAACAGCAACAATTGCCAGAATGATAGGATTGTGGATGATTTATTGCTTTTAATTCAATGTAATGTTTGTAACTTTTACGTCACATTGTGTTTGAGTGACATAAATGTAACGAGCTGGATGTATGAGAGACCAAAAATGTGTTAAATTCATGAAGCAATACTCAAATGTAAATACCTTGATTGGTTCTTAGTTATTTGACGTAGATAAATTTGCCAAGTATGTCATATTTATCTTCATCTGAACCCTATTAATGCAGATTAAAAATGCCCTTGTGATGTTACCTGGATTTGTTTGAAGAAGTACGGGTATTCATGTGAAAATGAAAGAATGTCCCGTATCCATAAGGCACTAGCATTGATTGATTAAACTTGTCGATTATCAATGACAGCCATTTGTGGAATAAACAGCTATCGTTATTAATATCATGCTCATGTACTCTTGAATTATTACTTAGTATGAAGAGTTGTTACGTTCATGAAAGAAACTCCCAGTATAATAGGTCTTCGTTCCTTATGACAATTGACCTGCGGACAACTTCCTCTCTAGGAAAACTACACCCGGACAACTACCCCTCACAAGTTATCCCAGTTACCCTAAAACCTGTCTAAGGAGTTGATTATTAAAGTAAAGGGTGTCTGGGGAGCATCACTTTTAAACGTAACCTAGCCATCCTAGCGCTGCATATTAATATTTGAATATTTGAATATTTGCGTTGGTGTGGTGTGGTGGAGATCAACATTAAGTCGGCCAGATTCTGGACTAACCATTTAACTATGTCTCAATGATTATGGACAAGTTACGACCTGGGTTGTCATTCGTTTACGGTAAACCTCCCGATTTTGTCGTAGTGTCATTTATTGTAAGTAAATTTAGCTTTGCACTTGTAATTTTCGTATCAAATCTCATATTTGATAATTAATTTTCACATCAGAATCTGTGTGCGTGTGTATCATGAATATTTATGATTATATACCTCACTTAAGAAATCCAGCCATCTGATTGGTCGAAATTGAAGTCGTGATTTTAGCCATTCCCGTAAAGAAACGAAAAATGCCCAAACCGGTTAATAGTCCAAGAGTGGGATTCCTCAAAATTCCAGTTATGGAGCTCTCACACTCTGCCGTGTAGGCCTACCGTCCACCTGCCGGGCTATTAAAAAAAACAGAGTCCAGAACGTTGGGTTTTGAGCGAACTGTCCCCGGCCGCAAAAAAAAAATCATAAAATTAATCTTTTCACCGTTTCGTTGCCATCTTCTGACCGTTCTCACCGGGCGCATACCGGGTGTTGAACGTGCTTCTACCGTCTTCACCGCCCAGACTTTTGTTGAAAATTTTGGCCGTTTCAATACCGGGCCCATACCGGGTCTCGAACGTGTGCACCGGGTTTGTAGCAGCCACCTACCAGTCACTTAGCGTCCCCTCACCGCTCGGAGCGTCCTGTGAGCGAGTCTCCGGACTGCTGACGTCATGACACGACTGCCATAAATACCCCGATTTGAACGGCAACGGTCAGTCCGCTCACCATTTTTCATCACCGTTCTGTAACGGATTATGAGCGTGTTGGGAACGTGTTCATACAGTGTGACCGTTTTCATAACGTATTCATACCGTCCTCATACCGTTCAACACCGTCCTCTTGCTGCTTACTTGCGGCCGGTGCCAGCCGGCCAAAGTTTTGAACATGCCCAAAACTTTCGCCGGGTCCCACCGGGTGTAAATAAGCGCCAACGCCCTATTAACGTGTTGCCCGCTTCGATAACGAACCACCGTGTGCCCTCGCCGTTCTCCACCGTCCGGAGACATTTTCGCGCACGGTGGCACACGGTAAGCCTACACGGCAGAGTGTGAGAGTCACTTGGAAATAATAAAATTTTGCTGCGATACCCAATGGTTTACGTGTTAAAATGTTCTTTGAACGAGCGCGGACACCATACGGTGCTTTTTGTCTGCGATTAATTCCCATCTGATCGAAAAATTTCAGTCCTTTTTCCGGCAAAGATAAACAGACAGTGTGTCGTATTTTTCGTTATGTTTAACCAATCTTTATTCAATAAAAGGATAAAAGGTAAGAATTCTTGGTAGATTTATGTTTCAATTCGGCATATAAAAGACGTATCGACTGCTTCAATATTCGAGGTCTGGCTGGTTTTATATGCTCTCGGGAACTCGCGCAGATCCTGCCATGACCCCTCAGCACGAGTTCCCTTGAGCATATAGAACCAGCCAGGCCTCTGATCTCTATACTAGCGAATGACGTATAGGTTCCTATTGAGCCAATCAAATGCAGCGGTAGGATGGCTAGGTTACGTTAGAAAAAGAGGCGTCCGGGGAGTAATTGACCTGAGATGATAGTTCACGGTGTACGGTAGTTGTCCTAGCATCACGACCCTTGTTATGCAGGCGATATGGTGTTTGAAATCATCAATTTCCTCATTTTAAAATATTTTTTGTTTGTATTTGTTTTTTTGTTGTTGATGATCCTGGTATTTATTGCAATAATCATGAAGAGAATCCAGTGTGTTACTGAGGAAGAATAATTTCTATTAGAATATTTCCCATGTGATATAGGATGAAATACGAGAATTTTAACACATTTAACTCCGGTAGTCATTTAATTTTTTATTTTTTTAATGCTATGCATCGATGGAATTACGAACGCATTGAAAAGGCTTAACTCCAAAATTAAATCCAGAATGGTATTTATTTAGATTCAAGACAACTGAATGGTGACAGAAGTTACAGGAAAAAGCATGTACACAATATTGATCTGTCTTGTTTTGGTTTAGTGTAAAAGGTATGAATTATTATTGTGATTCAAGAACTGACCGTGGCCTATGAAAACTGATAAGATTTAATTGATATAACAATTTGTTTAAATCATTTCATACCATTAACAGAAAAGGAAATTGAATTGGTTTATTGAGATAAAAATCATCGGACATGCAGCTAAAAGCTGAAATTGTTCAATTTACAGAGTAAAAAGTACATGACATAACATTGCATTGATAACACATTAAAATATATAGAACACTTAACAAATATTGTGTATATTTAAATACGATTTACGATTTCGTTGATGATATAAAATTGTCGTTCAATTTACATGAAATAGAAATTTGATGAGTAACAATTTACAGGTTTATTGCAACCGTGATACGTAGTTGGAATAACATTTAGATGTTTATACAGATAAAATACGATAAAAGAAAAGATATTAAAGCTAAGTTTCAATATTGGTCAAACAAGGTGATGTTCCTGAACTCAGCGAAATTGGCACATTAATCTTACATCAGAGAGTATAAAGTGAAGAAACCTTGAATGCATTAAGTATAGTGATGATAAAGATGTAATGTTGACATCGACAAAGATAAATATTAACATTAAAATATGGGCTATCCAGCCGTTTATTTTATCTTGTTATTCATTATTCTATTTGTTATTATATTACTGAATGCATGATGTCTTTTCATACGGAAATAAAACAACCAAACAAACAAACAAATTAACAAATAAATAGGCTATTTCACATTGATTGAAAAATAATTTTCAGGTTCTGTTATTAATTGATATTGCACATAGAAGAAGAGATACGAAAGTAGCAATCGGTAGATGAAAATGCATGTGGGAATATAAACAAATACATTGTTTTGTTGACTCGATCTTTGTTAGTTTTAATTCAAAGATTCAAGGTGAATTGAGCAGTCTAACAATAGTGAGTATCGTTGAGGAATATTACCGGGTAGTCCGACAGAGGGGGGTGTTGAGAAGATGTGAAGAGCGTAGGCGACGAGAGGACATATAACTACGTAAGGGAGGGAGAAGATCACGGTGCCGGGGAGATTTCAACAGACTACGAGCAAAGGAATCTAGTAGTTGTGCATGCCGCTCCGACATACAACAGATGGAGAGGTGCTCTAGAAATTGTTTAGTTTATAACTTTATACAACGAGAATGTGATCTTTTCTTTTGTAACAAAGTACTCTATCCTTTAAAGATTAATCGCAAGGTTTTCAATATCACGTCATTATCATCACTCTTTAGATTCACTTAATCAGAAATTAGGGAACCATATCATGAATATTTAAAAATCAACTACGTATGAGATCAATGAAATCTAGCCATTTCTATAGCCTATTGTGTGACTTTAAGAAAAGAGAACCAGCTGTATTAACATTTTGGGAAGGTAAACTGAACCTTGTCATTGATTTTGATTGGAGAGATACATTAAAATTTAAGTTTAAGACATTGAAAAACAATAAAATAAAACAACTCAACTTTAAGACATTTCATAGGATTTTACCCTTTAGATACAATCTGTGCAAATGGAAAATTGTAAATGAAAACCTTTGCATTTTTTGTAAAACAGCAGAATCTTTCGTTCATGTTCTTTTAGAGTGCCCGAGCGTAAAGCTTTTCTGGAAACGTATTGTGGAATTGATTGAATTGAACTTTAAAGAAAAAATTATATTAAACGAAGAATTATTAATTGCTGGTTTTGATTTCAAACATGCAAATGGAGCAGATATAAATACAATCGTTGCATATGCTCAATACGCAATCTATTTGATGTATATGTTAAATTATTTTCAAGGTAAACCATACAACAGCTTTTTCATATGGCATGTTTTTAAATACGAGTTACTCTTGGATAACATCTCGGATGTTGTTTCAGGGGCTCTCGGGACATAGTATTTTTTTTGGAGAGTTTTTGAAAGCTTTTGAAATAGCATCTGGGAACTAAGGAAAATCTTCGGGGATATTTTATATCACTGAAGATTTTCTCTTAATAGTTTAAGAAAATACTTAAAGTGAATGTAAAATTTTGTTATGATGTAATGATTTGTGTGTTGGTTATTTTTGTAAATGAATAAAGTACCTCTGACAAGAGGAAAATAAAAAAATAAAAAATATTGTCAATGAAAATATTAAATACACTTGTGTTGGTTATGTCAATATGAAAAAGAAAAAAAAAAACTACGTATGAGAGTAAATTTTACACGCTGTGCACACTGAAAACAATTTACTTCAAATTAGTCACTGATAGCCGATTAGTTACAATTCCCAAATAGCTTTCGTATATTCATGTGGAAAGTATGTTAGCAAGGTATTCACTATGAACATGATGGACAAAGAAAGAGGACAAAATATACAGTTCCTCAGGTAGACAAAGGAACATTCCTTCACTGCTATTATGTAAAAATGTGTAGAACAGGTGAATATGCATGTGACACCTGTTCCACACATTTTTACATAATAGCAGTGAAGGGATGTTCCTTTGTCTACCTGAGGAACTGTATGTTTTGTCCTCTTTCTTTGTCCGTCATATTCATAGTGATTGTTAATTAAATAAATTTGAATGAAACGTACATTTGACATGTAGAAAGATAGAGAGAGGCATCAATAGGTAAAATTGTTCCGTTACAAATTCATGCCCGCTGCACACGATGAATCATTTTAATTTATTTATTTGTCAATTCATCATCTGCGCAAGCGATTAATATTATCTAAATATTGAATAAATTACTACTTTTCTTGAAAGCGGACTTAAAAATGTACATTTATACATGATTTAGAGTCGACTATAAGAGTTAGGTTAGCTAAGTTTAACTAAAGTTAACTAAATTTATATAATGATTGAGTTCATTTCATGACCAAATTACATTAAATGTATTCATTTCAGACTAAGACAGACTAATCTCGGTAAACGGGTTTATTATTAGGCACAAATCTAAAATATTCACACCAGTATAACATAGAAAACATTTATTACATGAATGAACAAAAGGTTTCAAAAATACCAGTCCTATTCGTAAAAAATCATTGCATAGATTAAATGAGCTATAATTTACTCGTAAATCTATCTTTACTCGTTAAAGTAAGGAGAATTGCATAGTCTAATTGATTTGCGTTTAAGGTACATGATTTTACAGTAAAAATATACAGTGAAAGATATATTACACAATTATTACATCAATCAAGTATTGATGAAATATTTACATATATTTATGTTTTTAGAAATTTAATCGGATGAATGAGGTTGAGTAGGAAGAGAGATACACCCTTGTTCAGTGGCGTAAGAAACGTGGGGAAAATGCCCCTCCGATATACAACCCATTAAAAAAGAGAAAATGGGGAGTGTGAAAAAAGTAGCTAGGAAAGAGCGTGGAAAGAAGAAGACAACCCCCGATCCCAACCATGTAGTCACCCTAGGCGGAGCGTATTCACAAGTAATTTCTAGAGCCCCTCTACCACCCAGCCCCCGCCCCCAATCACACTAGTGCTCCCACGGTAGCTGGACACATAGTAGGTCAAATGCATCGGGTCAGGGGCGGATCCAGCCGGCGGCGAGCACTTCGTGAGAAAATGTATAGCGGCGCACGCATGCACGGACATGTGAGAGTCCGAGGGGGATATGCCCCCTCTTTAAGCTGAAGAAAACTCGAATTTTCAAACTCAATTCGTGCAATTTGGTGTATAATTTTTGCCATGATATCATTTAAAATATGCGACTTTTTTCGGGCATAAGCCTTGGACTTCTACGAGGTTCTCCTGGGAAAAAGACTGTGAACACAAGAAGCGGGACTATGTGTAACAAACCGTCTTTAGGGCAATGGTATTCATGACACCGGTAACTCTAGGCGTAAGTGTTTAATATTGATACATGCATAACTGAACACAGTAATGATTCCCTGAACGAGATCAAGAGTCTCACGTTTAGTCTACGTCTAAAGTATAACTTTATCCTTGTTATTTCATTTCTAAACCAGATCTTCAATTACCACAATGTTAACAACCAAATAATTGAGACAGTGCAGTTTCCTAGTACCTTATCGTATCACTTGATTGTCAAAATCAGTTAGTACATGACTAGTACAGCAGTTGGGATGGGCCGACAGCAATCACTGGCGTCGGGCTTCAGTTTAATACAACAACTTTAAACACCGTACATCAGCCCCCTCGTTTTTTTGCTGAATTGGGTTCGCTAAATCGCGCTTTTAGGAAAATGTGGTCTCTCACTTTGCAGGGGAAAAAATGAGTTTTTTGCCGGGGACTTGGTCGATTTATTTTCCAAAAAACTGGGGGGGGGCGGGGCGCCTGACCCAAAAGCCACGCTTATTAATGTACCTATTCTCCTGTTGTTGACATTTCATTCATTATGCCATATTCCACCTCCACCACCCCCCCCCCCGAAAATGAAAACAAAATTACACCCCCCCCCCCCCCACACACACACACACACGCTGATGGAACCACGCATTCTTACATGAATACAAACTTTTTATTCAATTTTCATCATGCCCAAATGTCCCCCCCCCCTCATGGTTTTATACATTCTACGCCACTAGCACGGGGCTGTTTACAAATACACTTGACACATTGTCCCTATATAACCATTACAGTCGTCACCATAGCAATCTACTCTGTCAAACCATTGTCCGTGGTCGTTCACTGTGACATTCCTCATTATAGCAAAATCACCACCATTTGGCTGGCTTGGGTACCAATCTATTTCAAATGAAATAAATGGTAATGATTAGAATATTGATAATAGTGATAGTAACAATGAAAGCGTTAAAAATGAAAATATCAATGATGATAATAATATTATATTAATTATTATAGCCCTCTACTAAATTTAGTTGTCGACGGAAGGAGAACGAATAATAAGAATAATATGCACCAAATTAATTGGACCTACTGATAATAAAAATGATGATGATGAAGATCATGGCGTTAATAATATTAAAGATCATTATGATAATAATAATAATAATAATAATAATAATAATAATAATGATAATAATTATGATAATAATAATAACTTTCTTTTCTCCATTTTTTGGACCCTCCGACGAGCCATTTTATTGAATTTTCTTTGAATACATGTACAAATGAATATCAAATAATACTTCAGAATAAGATGTACATAGTGAATATCAATCATAATAAGTGATTACTGAAAGCGTTGCCTATTGATAATAATAATATGATAATAATAATAATATTGTATATACAGAACATAGATTTTTTTTTTAACACAAAAAACAATGCAACATTATGACTAAAATGATGTGGAAAATTCAATAAGATAATACTAAACGATAAAATGGAAATAATAATAATAATAATTACAATACTGTTCTTGACTTACTCCTGTAAGAAGAAACAGTTCCTGAAGCATCTTTTTCACAGATCCACGTCCCCTCATTAAGCATGTCGTTGCAATTCAGCCAAACCCGTCCCATGAATTCCCCTAAGTACTCTTTCGCAATGACTTCAGTTTCCTCTTGGCTTTCTACCAATAGCAACGATGCTTGTCTTAAACCCGCCCCACCTTGCAGCGTGACGTCCAAGTTCCCACAATAACTCTTGGCATCACTCCAGTGCATGTAAGACGTCAGGTAGTAACACTTTTGTCCATAGTAGAACCAGTCGGATGGACAGAGGGCTGGAAAAGTAGCGAGGAAATTGGAAAAGAGTCGAATTCATTTTTTTTTTTAATTCAACATGCTAAATATCATAATACATATTCTTCAAAATGCATTACTCAGGAGGGTGTTTTATTTTCCCAGAGCGCCTATAATAATGTGTTAGAAACGATGGCCCGAATTCACAAAGGAGGTTTGTCGACAAACCTAGGTTTAAGTGCGTCATATGACGCGTTTTGACGCGTTTTGACGCGTTTCAGATCAGACCAAGGTTTGAACCTTGGTTTGGTTTGAACTTTGGTCTGAAATGCATCGAAACGCGTCATATGACCCACATAAACCTAGGTTTGTCGACAAACCTCCTTTGTGAATTCTGGCCAATATGTTTCGAGCAATGCCCCAAGGGAGAAGCACAGAAAATGTTAATATATTTTGTAGCAGATAGGCGAGATTTGTCCGAATTATTTCTTTTATTTTTCTGCTTTCATACAAATGAACAAATTACAAAGGTTGGATACGCCCCTTGAGACTTTCGTTATAAACTCACCTGTTTCACAATGTGTACCAGTCCATCCATCCTCACATGTACACGTGTAACCGTTCTCCTCATCCTGGCAAATACCTTGATTACCACAAGGCTGGCTGCTACACTCATCAATGTCTGTAGGACAGAAAAACAGACAAACAGAGAAGTAATTAACATGAATTTTAGGGTATCGTGTTGTTTTCCGAAGGTTTGTAACTAGATAATTCTGAAAATGACATTCATTTCATGATTCCAAAAATGACCCGAAATCCTGACTCTACACCCTAACATCATACATCAGCACAGTGCTAACTGGAAACTACCAGATGATTTTGAAGCTTATTTGAATGATTTCAGTCCTTCAATGATTATTTTTTAGTAACAAACCTGGTTAGTCAATCATAGCATAGATTTAGGTAAATCAAGAGTATAATTCTCAAACATATAGAATGGAATGTAATATTATCTTGTTTGTAGCGTTGTGCTACTAATTACAGAGGAGTGGAGTCAGCTGACCGACATTTTCGTCCTAAATGAGATACATACAGTGTATAATAGTTGTAAGATCAGTGCATCTTAATCAGGAACGGAGCCATTTAATCAATTGCACTGATCAGGAATATACTCTAACGCCCTCTATTGAAAATTTCCTTGAAGGAAATGAATTTTTCTGTAACGTTTAAACGTTAAACGCGTTTTTCTTAAACTTCGAATTTTGTGAGGATCGAAGTCCGATTTGCATGTTATTTTCTGATACAAAAACCATGACCAGGTATCTAATTTAATGCAAGTTTCCTTAAAGGAAATACAGCTTTGCTTCGGCGAGGGGAGGGGGGTTAGGAGGCGTAAAAAAGGGTTCTTACCATTTTCACAGTTGCTTCCTTCCCATCCCTCCGTACATTGACATGTATAACTGTTCAGTCCATCCAAGCAAGCTCCCTCATTTTGACAAGGATCGTTGACACAGTCGTTTTTGTCTGCAAGGTGAAAAGCGGATATAACCTGTTTACCAAATCATTCGCTCACAAATTATTTGTTAACTCTTCCCAGAACTCAACCTTCTCTTTAAGCTTTAAAAAAAAACTAGTTATTAAGATAATTAATATTTGCAATGTGAGGGGGCTACACTTGAGGAAAAAGACAGAACTAAAGACATGAAAATAAAATCAACTTAGTTAAAGTCCAATAAAAGACATAATGTCCAATCTATTTTTCAATAGCTACACCACATACAGCGTATGATAACCATTTATACCGTGCTCGCAATAGCCACAAGTTACTAATTACTTACTAACACCACATGTTGACCCTTCCCATCCTTCAGTGCATGTACATGTATAGCTGTTCAACCCGTCCACACAGACTCCGCCATTTTCACACGGTTCATCGGAACATTCATCGATGTCTGGAAAAAAAAAAAACCATTCCAGTCATAAGCTTCTAAATTTTATATTTCTTGATAACGATTTATCATCCTTAATTTGTAATATGCATTATCGATAACGCTTCATTATGATGATAATGATGATGGTGGTGATGAAGGTAATAATTATGATATGGAGGAGGAGAAGGAGGAGGAGGAGGAGGATTCGCGGCATTTCGATGTTGTCGAATTAATATTCCAGTTAAAACATTGGGGGTTTTTTCTTCAAAAAGTCTTCCAATAAAGCTTCATTTAAACATTACATTTCAAACAGGTGAGTATGGTTTGAATGGTTTAGAAATGAATTGGCTTCGAATTGAATTATCTTTTCTTGGTAGTTTCTACAAGTTCTAAAGGAACTTAACATTTGACTTACCAATTCCACAATTGGTGCCTGTCCATCCATCTCCACACTGACATGTGTAACTGTTTATTCCGTCCAAGCAAATCCCATCGTGTAGACAAGGTTGGCTCAAGCATTCATTCAAGTCTAAAGGAAAAAGATTAATTCAATTGTTTAATGATAGACAAAACTATTTAAATGAGATTTAGATTTAATAAACATGTAACTACAATACAAAAGCACAGAAAATACATCAGTATAACTCCAACCATATGTAACTATTTATCCCGTCTAAGCAAATCCCATGGTTCTGACAAGGCTGGCTGAAACATTCGTTCATGTCTAAAGAGATTTTTTAATATAATGAAACAGAATAGAATTTAGCATTTTACTCACTTATTTGACAGTTAACTCCTGCCCATCCGGACATGCACTGGCACATATAACGGTTGACGTCATCATTACATGTTCCTCCGTTACGACAAGGGTTGCTGGCGCACTCGTTGAAGTCTGAAAAATAAAACATCTTAAAATCATAGAAAATACTATAACAATGTCACATAAAAATGATTTCACATGAAATGCCCCAATGTTCCAAGGTAATAAAACACAATAATATCTAGTGACGACATAAATTATGCCGTGTAGAAACAACTTCTAGATATTTACCTACAACCGGATGACCAGCACTCAAGATTATTTTGATGAACTACAAGTTACTAATGATTTATTTCAACATATAAAAGCAAGATTGTGTCTGCAAAGTTAAACAAAATGATATCACTTTTGTATCCAAATCCAAATACATGTAGAATTACTTTAACGTGTTAATCGCATAGAAACATCGACATCATATAGTAATACATTTTTTAAAGCTTAGTGCAACTTTGTTCTGTTTTAAAGACATTTTCTCGATGTTTACTTACTAACACCACATGTTGACCCTTCCCATCCTTCAATGCATGTACATGTATAGCTGTTCAACCCGTCCACACAGACTCCACCATTTTCACACGGTTCATCAGCACATTCATCGATGTCTGAAAAAATAAGGAAACATTCCAGTCCAGTTTCAAATTTTCATATTTCATTTCATAATGTGCATTCATTATTATACTTTATTATAATGATAATGATAATGGTATTGATGGTGAAAATGGTTATGATGAGGAGGAGGAAGAGGAGGAAGAGGATTCGCGGCATTTCGATGTTGACGAACTAATATTCCAGTTAAAACTTTTAACTTGTTATATATCAAATGACATCAAATTGACTTATCTTTATATGGTAGTTTCTACATGTTCTAAAGGAACTTAAAGTATGGCTTACCAACTCCACAATTGGTGCCTGCCCATCCATCTGTACACTGACATGTGTAACTGTTTATTCCGTCCAAGCAAATCCCATCGTGTAGACAAGGTTGACTCAAACATTCATTCAAGTCTAAAGGAGAAAGATTAATTCAATTCATGTAGGGATAGACAAAACTATTTAAATCAGATTAAAAGTTAATATACCTGTAACTACGCTACAAAGGCACAGAATATAAATCAGTATAACTCCAACCATGTGTGACTATCTATCCCGTCTAAGCAAATCCCATAACCTTGACAAGGCTGGCTGAAACATTCATTCATGTCAAAGAGAGATTTTTTTAAAATAATTATTTACATATATATTCATTAAATTAAGGTTTAAAAATACTGCATGACCTAGAATGGCTTTTGTAAAGTGTAATGTATAAGCCAATGTGATTTAGATTGCTGCAATACAATTGAGAACAATCCGAGGACGTTTTTGTTGTTTCTCAGAGGAATTCTTTGGAATATTCACTCGTTTATCTCAAAATTCCAGGATCCCCTGCTCTTTCTAATGAAACCGAACAAAATTTAGCATTTTACTCACTTATTAGACAGTTGACTCCTGCCCATCCGGCCATGCACTGGCACAGATAACGGTTGACGTCATCAGTACATGTTCCTCCATTACGACAAGGGTTGCTGGCGCACTCGTTGAAGTCTGAAAAACAAAAGATCTTAAAATCATAGAAAATCTTATAACAACTTCACACGAAAATGATTTCACATCAAATGCCCATGTGTTCCAAAGTAATAAAACACAATAAAATCTAGTGACAACATAAATTATGCCATGTAGACAAAATTTCTAGATATTTTCCTACAATCGGATGATCAACGTTTAAGATTATCGTGATGAACTACAAGTAATAATGATTATTTGTTTTAATATATAAAGCCCGATCAAAGACAGATGAAAGAAGCATAAATCCGTCTTTTAGAATGTGAATATGGCATGTTGACAACAGTTTAATATATTGTTATTTTGGTATGATAATTTTCTCAAAGAATGAGAGGTTTAGTTTTCTTTACAAATGGTTAATAAGTCTGTGATGAAACAAAAAACATTTCTACCATAAAATACCTGGTGTAGTAGTGGATTGCTGCGGTGTCGTTATGGTTGACGTAGTATGCTGCGTTTCGTTCCGAGAAATTATTGCCGCTTTCTCGAGCTTTTCTGAATTTTGTAGACAAAAAAGAAAATACATGCAGTTATTATCATCATCAATGTTCTTAACAAAGACAGGATTTTAAGAGAGCAGTTGATTTTAAACAAAAAGGGGAATACGTGCACAGCAATGAATAGCCAATAATAGAGCAATTATCGTTGTTCATGACGTAATTATCCATGGCTTCATGATAGCAGATATGTTTGGAGTATAGTGGCGCTCTCTCGCTCTCTGCTGGATGACAGACTTGGTAAGAGCAATAAGGATGCTGCTACGAACTTTCATATAGCATATACATATATTAACTTTTTTACCGGGGATCTTAACAATGAGTTGTCCTTTCTAATGGGAGAGCACCAGTGAAGACTGAATAGCACTTTAGCAGTGATGTTGTTTCGAATCCGGGACACGGTTCACTTTAGGCATTAGACATCCTGACAAAAGATGAAAGCAATTATAGAATTATATTTTGCATGTCCATAGACGAAGCTAGACCCACAAAGAGACATGGGCCGCGAAAGGGAAGAGGGAAGAGAGACATGAATAAAGAAAAAAAAGAAAGATTGACGGATGAGAGGAGAGAAACAGGGAGACAATAACAGAGAGAGAGAGAGGAGAAAAAAATAGAGAGAGAAAGAGTTAGGAGATGAGGAATGAAAGACGAAAAAACGGTAAAATATTTGTTAAAAGAAAAATAAGAATAAATAGTGTCATTTCACGTAGAAGCACTTAAGTCGTATGTGTATTATTCTCATGTTGCCAATGGTACCTACCACAACTTTTCCCTGTATAACCTTCGGAGCAGTGGCATTTGAATCCGACCATAGTCTCCTCACACCAGCCGTTTTTGCATGGATTTCTGAGACAATCTGTTCATCAGAATTGGAATAAAAAGATGGATGAATTGAACCAGCTTGCATTTCCATAATTTTATCAAACGAATTCGTTTTCACTGGCTGCCTGCCGTAGCAAAAAGCAGAATTGGCAAAGACTTAACTCCGTTTCGTTGACAATAAGCCATGCAGCCAGTGAAAACGAATTAATTTATAAAATTATGGAAATGCAAGCACTACTTTTAACAAACAGAACTTTGTTATTCCCAGCCCATTTTTCCTGATTGAGGTGTCATATGAAAGAGCAGAAACTCTTTCTAGAAATGTGATTTTCTCTTTGAAACTCAGATACCGTCCGCCAAATTACTTTCTGATTTCCTCTCTTCAAATTCATTTTATATAAATATGCATCATATGAGTTGCATCAAATGAAAGAGGAGGATCTAAGCTTTACAAATATGTGTCATTTATTAATTATAATTATGATTAAGTTATGATAAAACATCGATAATTCTCGGTTTCGTTTTTTCTGGGACGCACTGTATAATACCAATCCGGTCTGTTTGTACAGGCCTCTCAAACCGCTTAAATCATGGCAGTGTTTTTAAAAACTTAAAAGTAAAAATGACGGCTTTTCGTCTCGAATTCAAAAAACATCATTACTGTAAAGTTGGATGTAATGGAACAATATCATTGTAGAACTAGATAATATAACAATTTCACACGAAATATACTACATCTTTTGTTTAATTATTGTTGTTTAATTTTGATCATTTTTCAAAAGATCTTTGATATTCTATAACGCATTGATTTCTAGATCTAAATGACTTTTCTTACAAGTAAATATCATAATCCTATATAGTTCAGTTTTGTTTGCAATGAGATTATAGATATACCTCTCTGGATTTTGTTAATAAATAAATTAATTTAACTGGTTCGAATTGTCAAAATCATTAACCTTTTCAAATCTCTTTACTATTCTTGATCTGTAATTATTCTGATAGATGTGAAGTTATCTTACCCGGGAATCTACACTGGCGGTGCCCAGATAATCTTGCCATCCCAGAGTTGGGGCATGATACGCGACGTTGAATTATCTTGGGGATTGTAGCCATCATCTTCCCATTCTCATCGGGGCGTTCCCGGCAGACCTCGAACATAGGTAGGGTGTAGTTGATCCCAAGGCCATCGCTGCATGTTGAATTCTGGCCCAAGGGTAATACAGCGGGGGTTCCTGCAACATGACATACTAATAATTATGAACTATAATCAGATGCTTACTTTATTCGCTCTAAAAAAATGATTATGAACAAACTTTGGATCTAAAAGCACCATGGACGTCAATGCAGCCCCAAGACCCTATCCCTTTTTGTGACTGTTTACGTTGCGTTCTTAAACACATCGCCCCCTCCCCCTCCCTTTTAAAAAGTTCTATTGCCTTTTCTGATTTGAATGAAACGCGAAAAAAAAAATGAAACTACGGACAAAATATGTATTAGAGGTACCATCATCAATTCTAAGTTACTTACCTCCTATAATAAATTGTATGAAGATGTAAATCAAACTCGCAAGAGGAACATAACCTTCCATGTTAACAAAAAACACTAACAAAAAAAACCCAAGGGTTTGTTGAATACTTGTTAAGCGAAGCAGGCTACTCGCAGAAATATATTAAAACAAAATCTCAATCTTGGATAAAGTCCTGCATTAGTTGATATATATTCGCAAAGCTCTAGATGAAGTAACGTTCTTCGATACATGCTCTAGCGATAATTAATTCCCTTCCAATTTTTTTTTAAACAGTAACTGAGAGATGCTGCTGATGCGATTAATCTAAATGCGATAGTAATACCTCAGTCACACCGCCAAACCTCCTCCGCGCAGACTCCGCACTGGCCGATATTTGGCCCCTCGGGGTTTCATAAGTAATCGTTCATTCGTTCTATTATCACCCTCTTCGTCAGTCTCGTTGGTCATCGGTGTGACTGTGGTCCTAGTGTCACGTCACGGCACGTTGGAGATCGATTCGATCTGCTGAGCCTAGCGGGGTTTTTTTCAACGTGCTTTCATCATGTCTGTATTATTTTCGATCAACCTTGCCGTTTTCATCACGCCAATAAAAATAATTTGATAAAACCTATTCAGTCATATTCAAGTAATTGGTTAATTAAGATAATGACAGCACCAAATAGAATAAGTTGATAATTACCCTTCAATAGGCAATATCTACGATATGAACAATATCTTTTCTGTAAACTAATATTCGTCAATGTGATTAATATAATGGTTACCAAAGCAACCATTTTGTGGTGTGGGATTCGAGCCACGTTCGTTTTATCAACATTGAATGATGATGGTGATTATGATGATATGATTATGGAGGTGCTGCTGATGCTGCTGCTGCTGATGACGATGATTAATATGATGAACAGTTTTAATGAGGAGGAGGATACAGTGAGGAAGAAGAAGAAGAAGAAGAAGAAAAAGAAGGAGAAGAAAAAGAAGACGATGACGATGATGATGATGATGATAATAATTTAGATGATGATGCTGATGATGATGATGATAATGAGGATGAAATTGATGATGATGAGGAGGGGGAGCAGGAGCTGGAGGAGGATTACAGTGAAGAAGAAGAAGGTGATGTTTTTTTAAACTCTGTTTGTTATAGTAATTTCCAGTTTTATTTCATCATCTGATCACGGTTGATTATATTTGATATATGTATGTTTTGCTGATTGATTATTAATGTTTTATTTTTATCCCCGATTCTAATGTATATATATATATATATATATATATAGCGTAACTTTGTATAACTTTCATATTTCTCTACATTCTCTACATATTCTCTACACAAGAATATCCAAATAATATCCAGGTTAAAAATGGATGATGGTTGATGACACGGTAGAGTGATATATCTATCTCTCCAGGGCGGAACTGTCAAAGTCTCTCTCTCTCTCTCTCACCAATGCTTATAAGAGAAGCTTTATCTGCCACACAATGTAGTAATATAATTATTGAGCCTTTATTTTCGTACACTATTAGCAAGCGAAATTAATAACTGTAGATTATTGCCCCCATCACTTAGCAGCAGTATAGTGAGTAATTAGATTTCACTTCGTCACTTCGAGTCGATCTTTGTTTTTACAACTATGGAAACGATGGCGTAGTTTCAGTGGACACTGGAGTTTCTCCCCCCCCCCCCCCCCAAATAGCTTTCGTATTTTCATGCGGAAAGTATGTTAGAAAGGAATTGTTAATTAAACAAATTTGAATGAAACGTACATTTGCCATGTACATTTATACATGATTTAGAGTCGACTACGAGAGTTAAGTTAGCTAAGTTTAACTAAAGTTAACTAAATTTATGTCATGATTGAGTTCATTTCATGGCCAAACTACATTCAATCTATTCATTTCAGACTAAGACAGACTCATTTTGGTAAACGGGTTTATTATTAGGCACGATTCTAAATAATTCACATCAGTATAACATAGAAAACATGTATTAAATGAATGAACAAAAAGATTTTAAAATCACCAGTTCTATTCTTATAATTATTGCATAGATTAAATGAACAACAATTTACTCGTGAAACAATCTTTACTCGTTAAAGTAAAGAGAATTACATATACAGTGCGTCCAAGAAAAACGAAACTGAGAATATCGATGTTTTATCATAACTTAATCACAATTATAATTGATAAGTGACACATTTTTGTACAGCTAAGATCCTCTTCTTTCATTTGATGCAAATCATATGATACATATTTCACGCATGAGTGATTAAAAGCAATTTAAAGAGAGAAAACCAAAAAAGTCATTTGGCGGGCGGTATCTCAATTTCAAAGAGAAAATCACATTTCCAGAAAGTTCAATTTTTGCTCTTTCATAGGACACCTCATTCAGAAAAAATGAGCCAGGAATAACAAAGTTCTGTTTGTTTAAAGTAATGCTTGCATTAGTTGATCGTTGACGATCAGCCTTTCGTATTTCGTCTTCTTTGTGCATGGCTGATCTTTTGTCTTTTGTCAACTCCGTTTGATGCTACGGCAGGCAGCCAGTGAAAACGAACTCGTTTAATCAAATTATGGAAATGCAATCATTACTTTAAACAGTTTTTGCCGGGGCCTTGGTCGATTTATTTTTTTTTCCAAAAAGTGTGGGTAGGAGGCTCGAGCCCAGCCTTATGGCGGGCTGTACAGGCGTGGATCCACGGGGGGGGGGGGGGGGGCCTGACCAAGAAACAGAAAAAGATGGTAATGTTAATTTTACCTTTTTTGATCAAGTCAAGAAAATCCCCCCCCCCTCCCATTGCACGAAATAGGTCTAACTATCGGCGCGATTTTCAAATCACTCCGGGGCCCAAAAGAAAAGAAGAAATGTAGTGCTCACGACCCCCCCCCCCCTCTCCCCCCCCCCCCCCCCACTGAGCGATATATCGCGATTTTCATATTTCAGCCCCCCCCCCCCTATTGGAAAATAATTCTGGGTCCGCCACTGGGGATCTGTACATTGTCTAACTGCCGGAATAATGATGTGACAGATAGACCTGAAGCTAACTGAGTCCTGATATACTTTTGAAATTTGTAAATGTTACGCCCTATTGTAGAGCGATCATCTGCCTTTTGTTTAAACCATATAGGCCTAATTAAACACGAACTAGGGCTAGTTCTGACCTGAGAACGATCCAAATCTCGGAGCATGGCTAGCTGGACTGGGGCCTTGGCCTATATACGGATAAGTGATGGCCCTGGGTTCACTCCTAACTCGTGTTTTTAGCCCTTCTTTCTTCCCTTTTTCTTTCCTTTTCTTTCTTTTCCCCTTTTTAAAGAGGAGGGGCGGGGGTGTCGGGACCCCCCATGTATCCGCGCCTAAATGGGGATGTTCACAAATATACTTGGCATGAGAAAGGAATAAATGAATGAATGAAAGAAAAAATCATTGTTAAAAAAAGGTGTAGAAATGTAATCCATAAATACGACATGCTACTCCCCCCCCCCCCCTCATACCAATGGAGCCACGCTACGCTACATGTATGAAATCGTTCACAGATATACTCACAGACATACTATCCTAGTGTAGAAATTAATATAGTAATAATAATTTTATTAACCCAGTATTTTATCTTATTTACCCATTGTAGCCACATCAGTATTTGTATTTACAGCTCTTTTTGCGGGCCCTGTAATCATTACTACCCCAGCTATTACCACCACCCATTAACACCTGGATGGAGAGTGCCAAATGTGGATAAATGTCTTGCCAAAAGACGTTAATGCTGGGCTTGGATTCGAACCATCAATCCGTGGATTGAGAGTCAAGTGAATAAGCACATCTCCACATAATTACATCCATTAAGCTTAAATGTTATATATTTAAAAAGAACACGAGTACTACCCCCACCCCCCCCCCCCCCCAAGTCGCTCGATCACGCTACGCCACTTGCCTGGGTTGGTATTAATGTACCTTTTGTCCTGTTATAGACATTTTCATTCATTATGCCATATGCCATCCCCGCCCCCCCCCCCCCGAAAAAGAAAAAGGTATAATGAAAAGAAAATGACACCAGTGCCACAGCCCCCCGCCCACCCCCCCCCCCCACACACACACAAACACTGATGGGCCCACGCATTCTTACATGAATACACCCCCCCCCCCCTTTCCCTAAAAAAATAATATATGTCTACAAAATAAGGAAAAGAAAATGACACCAGTGCCTCCGCCCCCCCCCCCCCCACACACACACTGCCGGACCCACCCATTCTTACATGAACCAAAAACGTTTTAATCGATTTTCAGGTTGAAAAGCAAAAAGGGTACAGAACTTTCGTCCCTCTTGCCCAAATGTCCTCCCCCCCCCCCCCCCTCATGGTTGTATACATGCTACGCTACTAGCACGGGGTTGTTCACAAATACACTTGACACACTGTCCCTATATGAATGTTACAGTTTCCAGAGCAGTCTCCTCTGTCAAACCATTTTCCGAGATCGGTCACTGTGATATTCCTCATTATAGCAAAATGACCATTTGGACTATTTGGCTCGCCTGGGTACCAATCTATTTCAAATGAAAGGAATAGTAACGATTAGAATAATGATGATAGTGATTTAAACGATAATAATGTTAGCAATGAGAATAATGATAACAATTGATAATAATAATAGTAATAAAAAAAATGATAATCATTATATTTTTGATTAATGAAATCCTGTTCAGTGATTGGTCAACATAGCATCATGTGACCAAACATAACATTGCTATGATGTAACCGTGACGTCATCCATGGTATAGTGCAAACTATACCATGGTACTATACCATGGATGACGTCATATAAATGCGATCGATCAAGATCAATGAGCTATCGGTCGCGGTCGCAGTACTGTCGTATTTGCTGCTCTCACTGCACTCTACACTACTTCAGTGACAGTTAACATAATTATTATTATTATTATTATTTTTATGAAGGTTGGTTTGAAAAATATGAAAATATATCATGCACTATTTCAAGCCACTAGTTAAAATTATGGATTCCTCGGCGACAGAAATTGCAGTATTCCTGCCACCTCGATCCATAATTTCAACTAGAGCCTCTCAGTGCATGGTATATTTCTTTATTATCATAATGATCTTATATAACAATAATAAATAACAGAATCGATAATAAATTACAGAATCGATAATAGTAAAAAGAAAAACACTAGGAAATGATAATGATATTACAAAAACAATGGCAATGATAGCCGTCATAATGGTAAGAATGAAAACAATAACAACAGCAAAAGTAATAGTAACAATAATAATAATAATGATAATAATTACAATTCGATTCTTGACTTACTCCTGTAAGAAGAAACAGTTCCTGAAGCATCTTTTTCACAGATCCACGTCCCCTCATTAAGCATGTCGTTGCAATTCAGCCAAACTCGTCCCATGGATTCCACCAGCAACTCTTTCGCAATGACTTCAGTTTCCTCTTGGCTTTCTACCAAAAACAACGATGCTCGTCTTGACCCCGCCCCACCTTGCAGCATGACGTTCAAGTTACCACAATAACTCTTTGCCTCACTCCAGTGCATGTAAGACGTCAGGTAGTAACACTTTTGTCCATAGTAGAACCAGTCTGATGGGCAGATGGCTGGAAAAATGGCAAGGAAATTGGAAAAGAGTCGAATTCAATTTTTATTTCAACGTACTAAATATCATAATACAAATTATTCAAAATGCATTACTCAGGAGTGTGTTTTATTTCCCAGAGCACCTATAATAGTGTGCTAGCCATAATATAATTTGAGTAGTGCTCCAAGGGAGAAAGCATTAAGGAGAAAGACAGAAGATAGTGATATTGTTGTAGAAGACAGGCGAACGCTGCCCGTAACAAAGTCACAATCCACTAATCAAATTTAATTTCGCATAGATTTAGTGTTTTTTAAATTTTCTTAACTGTATTTATAATTGGTCCGATTTATTTATCTTATTTTTCTGCTTTCATAAAAATAGACTCATTACAAAGCATGGATTGCCCTTTGACAGGTAGATCTACTCACCTGTTTCACAATTGAAACCTGTAAAGCCTGCACTACATTGGCATGTGTAAATGTTCGCCCCCTCCGTACAGGTACCTCCATTGTTACAAGGTTCGCTACTACATGCATTGACTGAAAAAAGAAGATAAAATGTTAGATGGTTTTATTATAGCAATTAATTTTATAATAACAATAACAATCATAATTAAATGATGATAATAACGATATAAAATAATAATAAATAATAATAACAATAACAAATAATAACAATAAAAACAACAATGAAAATGAGGAGGAGGAGGATTATCAGTATTAAAGTGAATTCCGGCCTCAGGTATCCTTGGACTCGGACCCAGTCAGAAGTACAAAATATATGCAAGGTAATGTTCTTCAGCTGCCTCGTGATCTCGGAACTGGACCACGACTCCATTACTGTCTTGTTGACCGCGCATATCATCTACTTAGCAATGTTTCCTTCCGCTACGAAACATTTTTTGTTGATCTTGCTGTAGCCTAACTGCCCAGATAAGACGCTACAATGAATGACTTCCTACTAGCACCCGATAACCTCATCTAGGTCGGATGTGGCAATCTTATATTAATGTCTTGCCAAAGGACGTTGATTCTGTGACAGAGATTCGAACCTTGTACCTCGTCATCCAAAGTACCATTAACGCGGAAACAGAAGTAATGTTTAGAATTGGATAGGATGCTTACGTATTGCACAATGTGTACCAGACCATCCCTCGGCACATTGGCACGTGTAACCGTTTACTTCGTCCTGGCAAATACCTTGATTTCCACAAGGCTGGCTGCTACACTCGGCAATGTCTAAAGGACAGAAAGACAGACAAATAGACAAATATTTAACATGAATTTTCGTTGTTACAAGTCTGGGTGGTTCACACGTCGACGTCTTGAAATAATATAAACATAAATTAACAAGATAAACATGAATCAAAATTGAATTGATATCAGAATAGACCCCGCAAAAGGGTCCTTCGATGCGCCTTACCGCCGTGAGAGAGTGCCGCCGAGATTCCCTCACTTGAAATAAAATTGATTAATTTTGCTTCCTACTTCCTCCCCCAACCCCCCCCCCCCTCCCCCAACCCTCTTCAGACTATCCTAGATACGCCCCTGAGATTTTCGTTCAGAACTTACCTGTTTCACAATGTGTACCAGTCCATCCATCCTCACATGCACACGTGTAACCGTTCTCCTCATCCTGGCAAATACCTTGATTTCCACAAGGCTGGCTGCTACACTCATCAATGTCTAGACGACAGAAAGACAGACAAACAGAGAAGTAATTAACATGAATTCTAGGGTATCGTGTTTTTTATCTCCGAAGGTCCTAAGATAATTCTGAAAATGCCATTCAGTTCATGATCCCAAAAATGAAATAACCCGAAACCCTGACCCTACACCAGTATCCTTATATCATACGTCAGCACAGTGCTAACTGGATACTACCAGATGATTTTGAAGCTTATTTGAATGATTTCAGTCCTTCAATGATTATTTTTAGTAACAAACCTGGTTAGTCAATCATAGCATAGATTTAGGTAAATCAAGAGTATAAGTTCTCAAACATATAGAATGGAATGTAATAATATTAAAAATAATAATAATGCCTTGTTTAAAGCGTTTTGCTACCTATTACAGAGGAGCGGAGTGAGCTGACCGACATTTTCGTCCGAAATGAGATATATACAGTGTAGAATAGTTGTAAGATCCGTGCATCAGGAACGGAGCCATCTAATTAATGGCACTGATTAGGAATATACTCTTACGCCCTCTATTGAAATTTTCCTTGAAGGAAATACATGGATTTTTTGAGGATCGAAGTCTAATTTGCATGTCATCTTCTGATACAAAAAAACATGACCAGGCATCTAATGCAAGTTTCTTTAAGGAAATCCAGCTTTTCAATAATGTTTAAACTTTAAACATGTGTTTCCCAAACATTTGGTTTTGTGGCTTGGCGAGCTGTGCCTCGGTGAGGGGAGGGGGGGGGGGGGTAGGAGGCGTAAAAAATAAGGGTTCTTACCATTTTCACAGTTGCTTCCTTCCCATCCATCCGTACATTGACATGTGTAACTGTTCAGTCCATCCAAACAAGCTCCTTCGTTTTGACAAGGATCGTTGACACAGTCATTTTTGTCTGCAAGGTGGAAGGCGGATATAACCTTTTTACCAAATTATTTGTTAACTCTTCCCAGAACTCAACCTTTTCTTTAAGCTTATTAAAAACTAATTAGGATAATTTATATTTGTGAGGGGGCTATACTTGAGGAAAGAGACTGAACTTAAGACATGAAAATAAGATCAACCAACTAATCAACCTAGTAAAGTGCAGTAAAAGAAATAATGTCCAATCTATTTTTTATTAGCTACACCACGTAGAGCGTTCTGATTCCCACCTTCCGTGCTCGCAGTAGCCACAAATCACTAATGTTGGCTATAGTGTGAATTAATGTTAGTCCTAACTGCTGAAAGTAGTTTCTGTAGAATGTAATAAACTAAACTGGAGTTCACTTACTTATTTCGCATGTGTTCCCTTCCCATCCGAGAATACATTGGCATGTGTAACTGTTATTCCCGTCTTGGCAAATTCCTCCATTTACACAGGGGTCGCCAAAACATTCATTTGTGTCTGCATAGTAAAAAAATAAATGATATCACTTTTGTATCCAAATACATGTAGAATTAGTTGAATGTATTAGTCGCATAAAAACATCGAAATTATATGGTAAAACAATTTGTAAGCTTAATGCAACTTTGTTCTATTTTAAAGACATTTTCTTGATGTTTTACTGTTTTAAAGACATTTTCTCGATGTTTACTTACTAACATCACAGGTGGACCCTTCCCATCCTTCAGTGCATGTACATGTATAGTTGTTCAACCCGTCCACACAGACTCCGCCATTTTCACACGGTTCATCGGAACATTCATCGATGTCTGAAATAATAAGGAAACATTCCAGTCATAAGTTTCTTAATTTACTATTTCTTAAAAACGATTTATCGTCCTCAGTTTGTAATATGCATTAACGATTACACTTTATTATGATGATAATGATGATGGTGGTGATGCAGGTAATGATTATGATGTGGACGAGGAGAAGGAAGAAGAGGATTCGCGGTATTTTGATGTTGTCGAAGTAATATTCCATTGTTTTTTTTCTCCAAAAGTTCATCCAATAAATCTATATTTAAGTGAGTTTTTAAGTATGGTTTGAATTTTCTAAATATTGGATGACATCGAAATGAATTATCTTTTGTTGTTAGTTTCTACATGTTCTAAAGGAACTTAAAATGTGACTTACCAATTCCACACTTGGTTCCTGCCCATCCATCTTTACACTGACATGTGTAACTGTTTATTCCGTCCAAGCAAATCCCATCGTGCAGACAAGGTTGGCTCAAGCATTCATTCAAGTCTAAAGGAAAAAGATTATTTCGATTTATTTAACGATAGACTAAACTATTTCAATTTGATTTAGATTTAATATACATGTAACTACACTACAAAGGCACAGAATATACATCAGTATTTATCCAATCGTATGTAACTTTTTATCCCGTCTAAGCAGATCCCATGGTTCTGAGAAGGCGGGTTGAAACATAAATTCATGTCTAAGGAGATAATTCAAAATAATGAAACAGAATAGAATTTAGAATTTTACTCACTTATTAGACAGTTAACTCCTGCCCATCCGGCCATACACTGGCACAGATAACGGATGACGTCATCAGTACATGTTCCTCCATTACGACAAGGGTTGCTGGCGCACTCGTTGAAGTCTGAAAAACAAAAGATCTTAAAATCATAGATAATCTTATGACAACTTCACACGTAAATGATTTTACATGAAATGCCCCTTTGTGCCAAGGTAATAACACACAATAATATCTAGTGACGACATAAATGATGACATGTAGAAAAAACTTCTAGATATTTACCTACAACCGGATGACCAACATTCAAGATTATCTTGATGAACTACAAGTTACTAATGATTTATTTCAATATAAAAAGGCAAGATTGTGTCTGCAAAGTTAAAAAAAATGATATCACTTTTGTGTCCAAATCCAAATACATGTAGAATTACTTTTACGTGTTAATCGCATACAAACATCGACATCATATGGTAATACATATTTGTAAGCTTAATGCAACTTTGTTTTGTTTTAAAGACATTTTCTCGATGTTTACTTACTAACACCACAGGTGGACCCTTCCCATCCTTCAGTACAAGTACATGTATAGCTGTTCAATCCGTCCACACAGACTCCGCCATTTTCACACGGTTCATCGGCACATTCATCGATGTCTGAAAAAATAAGGAAACATTCCAGTCATAAGTTTCTAAATTTCATATTTCTTGATAACAATTATTAATTCTTAATTTATAATGTGCATTCCTGATTATACTTTAATATAATGATAATGATAATGGTAGTAATGGTGGAAATGATTATGATGATGAGGAGGGAGAGGAGGAAGAGGAGGATTCGCGGCATTTCAATGTTGACGAAGTAATATTCCAGTTAAAACATTTAATTTCTTAGATATTGAATGGCATAGAATTGAATTATCATTTTATGGTAGTTTCTACAGATTCTTAAATCTAAAGGAACTTAAAATATGACTTACCAATCCCACAATTGGTGCCTGTCCATCCATCTCCACACTGACATGTGTAACTGTTTATTCCGTCCAAGCAAATCCCATCGTGTAGACAAGGTTGGCTCAAGCATTCATTTAAGTCTAAAGGAGAAAGATTATTTCAATTTATTTAGGAATTGATCAAACTATTTAAATTAGATTTAGATTAGATATGTATATAAATACACTATAAGGCACAGAATATACATCAGTATATCTCTAACCATGTGTAACTATTTATCCCGTCTAAGCGCGTGATTTTGACAAGGCTGGCTGAAACACTCATTCATGTCAAAGAGAGATTTTTTTAAAATAATTATTTACAGATATATTCATTAAATTAAGGTTTAAAAATACTGCATTGACTACAATGGCTTTTTGTAAAGTGTAATGTATAAGCCAATGTGATTTAGATTGCTGCAATACAATTGAGAACAATCCGAGGACGTTTTTGTTGTTTCTCAGAGGAATATGTTGGAATATGCCCTCCCTTTTCATAAAACCCTGGATCCCCTGCTCTTTCTAATGAAACAGACAGAATTTAGTATTTTACTCACTTATTAGACAGTTAACTCCTGCCCATCCGGTCATGCACTGGCACAGATAACGGTTATCGTCATCAGTACATGTTCCTCCATTACGACAAGGGTTGCTGGCGCACTCGTTGAAGTCTGAAAAACAAAAGATCTTAAAATCATAGAAAATCTTATATCAATGTCACACGAAAATGATTTCACATAAAATGCCCATGTGTTCCAAGGTAATAAAACACAAAAATATCTAGTGACGACATAAATTATGCCATGTAGAAAAAAACTTCTAGATATTTACCTACAACCGGATGACCAACATTCAAGATTATCTTGATGAACTACAAGTTACTAATGATTTATTTCAATATAAAAAGGCAAGATTGTGTCTGCAAAGTTAAAAAAAAATGATATCACTTTTGTGTCCAAATCCAAATACATGTAGAATTACTTTTACGTGTTAATCGCATACAAACATCGACATCATATGGTAATACATATTTGTAAGCTTAATGCAACTTTGTTTTGTTTTAAAGACATTTTCTCGATGTTTACTTACTAACACCACAGGTGGACCCTTCCCATCCTTCAGTACAAGTACATGTATAGCTGTTCAATCCGTCCACACAGACTCCGCCATTTTCACACGGTTCATCGGCACATTCATCGATGTCTGAAAAAATAAGGAAACATTCCAGTCATAAGTTTCTAAATTTCATATTTCTTGATAACAATTATTAATTCTTAATTTATAATGTGCATTCCTGATTATACTTTAATATAATGATAATGATAATGGTAGTAATGGTGGAAATGATTATGATGATGAGGAGGGAGAGGAGGAAGAGGAGGATTCGCGGCATTTCAATGTTGACGAAGTAATATTCCAGTTAAAACATTTAATTTCTTAGATATTGAATGGCATAAAATTGAATTATCTTTTTATGGAAGTTTCTACAGATTCTTAAATCTAAAGGAACTTAAAATATGACTTACCAATTCCACAATTGGTGCCTGTCCATCCATCTCCACACTGACATGTGTAACTGTTTATTCCGTCCAAGCAAATCCCATCGTGCAGACAAGGTTGGCTCAAGCATTCATTCAAGTCTAAAGGAGAAAGATAAATTCAATTTATTTAGGAATTGATCAAACTATTTGAATTAGATTAAGATTAGATATGTATGTAAATACACTATAAGGCACAGAATATACATCAGTATATCTCAAACCATGTGTAACTATTTATCCCGTCTAAGCAAATCCCACGGTTCTGACAAGGCTGGCTGACACATTCATTCATGTCGAAGGAGCTGTTTTTTTAAATATAAATATTTACAGATAAATTCATTAAATTTAGGTTTTAAAATACTACATTTACTAGAAAGGCTTTTTGTAAAATGTAATGTATAAGCCAATGTGATTTAGATTGGTACAATACAATTGAGAACAATCCGAGGACGTTTTTGTTGTTTTTGAGAGGAATTTTTCGGAATATGCCCTCCCTTTTCATAAAACCCTGGATCCCCTGCTCTTTCTAATGAAACAGACAGAATTTAGTATTTTACTCACTTATTAGACAGTTAACTCCTGCCCATCCGGCCATGCACTGGCACAGATAACGGTTATCGTCATCAGTACATGTTCCTCCATTACGACAAGGGTTGCTGGCGCACTCGTTGAAGTCTGAAAAACAAAATATCTTAAAATCATAGAAAATCTTATATCAATGTCACACGAAAATGATTTCACATGAAATGCCCATGTGTTCCAAGGTAATAAAACACAAAATATCTAGTGACGACATAAATTATGCCATGTAGAAAAAAACTTCTAGATATTTTACTACAACCGGATCATCAGCGTTCAAGATTATCGTGATGAACTACAAGTTACTTATGATTTATTTTAAAATATCAAAGCAAGATCAAATACGGATGAAAGAAGCATAAATCCGTCTTTTAGAATGCAAATATGGCATGTTGACAACAGTTTAATATATTGTTATTTTTGTATGACAATTTTCTCAAAGAATGAGAGGTTTAGTTTTCTTTACAAATGGTTAATAAGTCTGTGATGAAACAAAAAAACATTTCTACCATGAAATACCTGGTGTAGTAGTGGATTGCTGCGTTGTCGTTATGGTTGACGTAGTATGCTGCGTTTGGTTCCGAGAAATTATTGCCGCTTTCTCGAGCTTTTCTGAATTTTGTAGACAAAAAGGAAAATACATGCAGTTATTATTATCATCAATGTTCTTGACATATACAGGACTTTAAGAGAGCAGATCAAAATAGGGGAATACGTGCACAGCAATGAATAGCCAATAATAGAGCAATTATCGTTGTTCATGACGTAATTATCCATGGGTTCATGATAGCAGATATGTTTGGAGTATAGTGGCACTCTCTCGCTCTCTGCTGGATCACAGACTTGGTAAGAGCATGATGGTGCTGCTACGAACTTTCATATAGCATATACATATATGAACTTTTTTTTTACCAGGGATCTTTACAATGAATTGTCTTTTCTAATTGGAGAGCATCAGTAAAGACTGAAAAGTACTAAATCAGTGATGTTTTTCGAATCCGGGACACGATAACCTTTAGTCATTAGATAAACAATAACCCGCCCAATACTCAGAAATTCTGAGAAAAGATGAAAGCAATTATAGACATTATATTTTGCTTGTCCATAAGCGAAAGTAGGGGACAATAACACAGAGAGAGAGAGTGAGAGAGAGAAAAGAGAGAAAGAGAGAGAGAGAGAGAGAGAGAAAGAGAGAGAGAGAGTGAGAAAGAGAGAAATAGGAGAGACGAAAAACGGAAAAAAAATTATCGAAGAAACGTGTCATGGAAAAGCAGTTAAGTCGTATATGTAGTATTGCAATGTTGCGAATGGTACCTACCACAACTGTTCCCTGTATAGCCTTCGGAGCAGTGGCATTTGAATCCTACCATAGTCTCCTCACACCAGCCGTTTTTGCATGGATTTCTGAGACAATCTGTTCTTCAAAATTGCAATAAAAAGATGGATGAATTATTAAACCAGAGATGCTCGACGATCATTGATAATGATAATAATTATTACAATAATAATAATAGGGTTGCAGACGACCTTATTGGTGTTTGCATCAGCAACGGATGTTTTTAACATCTGTCATATCTGGCCACTAAAGTTACACCAACCTGTTTTTGTTTCTTTTTCTTTTTTGGACAACTCATCGCCCTCCGCCTGCCGGATGGGGGGTTTTTAAGGCCGTTTTTGGTTTTTCACATAACAATAATGTATAAAAATGAAAATGATAGTAACTCTTCTTTACCCAGGTAAGCCTCATTAGTATTGATATTGTTCTCCCTGAGGGCCCTGCAATCATAATTATTATTACCCCCTGCTTTAGCAGAGGTACTATGAGAATTCGCTTAAGCATTCAAAGAATTTCTTTCTACCGGATACCCATTTACTACACCTAGGTGTGGAGTGGCAAATGTAGATTAATATATTGCCAAAGGATATTAGTGCAGCAGCGGGACTCGAACCGCGAACCATGTGATTCAGAGTCCAGCGATGAATCCACGAAACCATCTTGATCTATGTCAGAAGAAGGCCCATATTTGTATCAGTTTGTGGATACTCCACGTACAGTCTACTACTATGTACAATATATAATGTTTGTACAGGCCGCTCTAACCGCTTAAATCATGGCAGTTTTTAAAAAAAAACTTGAAAGCAAAAATGACGGCCTTTCGTCTCGAATTCAAGATGGGGTAAACAAAAAAACAAAAAACAAAAAACATCATTACTGTAAAGTTGGATATCATGGAACAATATCATTTTAGAACTAGATGATATAAAATTTTCACACGAAATAAAATACAGTCTTTGTATATTTCTGTTGTAAATTTTGATGATTGTTCGAATGATCTTTGATATTCTATTGCGCAATGATTTCTAGATCTAAATGACTTTTCTTTCAAGTAAATATCATGATCCTATATAGTTTCGATTTGTTTGCTATGAGATTATAGATATACCTGTCTCATTTTTTTAAAATAATTCTATTTAGCTGGTACAAATGGTCAAATCATTAACCTTTTAAAAATCTCTTTACTATTCTTGATAATTAGGTGTGTAATTATTCTGATAGATGTGAATATATATTACCCGGGAATCTACACTGGCGGTGCCTAGATATTCTTGCCATCCCAGAGTTGGGGCATGATACGCGACGTTGAATTATCTTGGGGGTTGTAGCCATCATCTTCCCATTCTCATCGGGGCGTTCCCGGCAGACCTCGAACATAGGTAGGGTGTAGTTGAGCCCAAGGCCATCGCTGCATGTTGAATTCTTGCCAAAGGCTAATACAGAGGAGCGTCCTGCAAAATGAAACAATGAAACAATTGCCTACTTTTTCGCTTCAAAAACTTGACGTTTAACAGTTATCAGATGGCGTGCTGAAACACCTCGCCCTTCTCCTCCCATTAAAAAGTTATATTGTCGCTTCTGATTTGAATAAAACGCCAAATAAAATAGGAAAGTACAAAAAAAAAGTTACTTACCTACTATCAAAACTTGTATGAAGATGAAAGTCAAATTCGCAAGAGGAATATAACCTTCCATATTTAAAAAAACACTTTGCATCTATTGCATCTCGAACCAAGGATTTTTTTAATACTTTTTAAACGAAAGTTGATCGAGCAGGCTACTCGCAGACGCGGAAATGTATTTAAAAATATCTCAATCTTAGAAAAAGTCCTGCATTCGTTGATTTGTATTCTCAAAGCTTTAGATAAAGTAAATTTCCTCAATACATGCTCTGGCGATAAATGCTTCGCTTCTAATTTGTTCACAGTAACTGAGAGATGATGCTAATTTGCGATGAATATGAGCGTTCCGCTAAAGGTCAATGCAATATTGTAATACCCCAGTCACACCGACCGCCAAACCATGGAGTTACTAACTCCGCGCCGAGTCCACACTGACCGATATTTTGCTCTCCGGTGTTAAGTAATCGTTCTTTCGGTCCGGCAGTCGGTTGGTGCAACTGTGGTCTTAGTGCTCGTCACGTTACGTTGGAGATCGATTCGATCTACTAGGCCCAGTGCATAATTTCAACGTGCTTTCATCGTGTCTGTATTCTTTTTTTAATCGACCTTGCTGTGTCATCACTCCAATGAAAAATTGTTTGATAACACCTATTTACTCCAATACAATTAATTGGTAAATTCAATTCATTCCTAATTAGATAATGATATTAAACAACAATTATAATAAGTTGGCAGGAATTAATTGCTTGAAATGCTGAAGCGCTGTAATGGCAGCTAGGGTAAAGCCAGGGTAATGATTAGTCTGCCTCGGAATAGAATGTCTAGATAGACGGCGCTTTAGAAATGCCTATTATTATTATTATTACTGTTATTATTATTATAATTACCATTCAAATAGGCAATATCTAGGATATAAACAACATCTTTTCTTTAAGCTTAAAGGGATCGTTTAACAATGTTAAATCTAAGATACACTGCTCTACGTGTTATCAGTGTCTGTGATATGGTGTAATATTGAAGCCCTAAAAAAATTGCGCTTCAAAATGATCAAGAAGTGCCTCAAAAAAGTAAAAATCTTTGAGTGACCGGTTTTACCATACTCGTTTTCCCCAACAGACTGTAGTGTTATGAAAACCGTCAGGCGAACGGTTTTCAAAATTTGTAATTCCAATCATAAATATCTTGATAATCAGACAGGCGATTGGCTTGTAAAAGTCATGGGGTTCCTGACTGACCTTAAGGTTTATAATTATCATTGCATCATGAGCTAAATCCAGAATTTTGTTTCAGAATCTGAGACAAAGTTACCGGATCCCTTTAATAGACCGCTGTATATATTCGTCAATGTGATTAATATTATGGTTACCATAGCAACAATTTTGGGGCGCGGGAATCGAGCCTCGTTCGTATGATGATGATGATGATGATGATGATGATGATGATGATTGGGGGAAGCTGCTGATTATTAGGATGAACAGTGAAAATGATGAGGAGGATACAGTGAAGAAGAAGAAGAAGAAGAAGAAGAAGAAGAAGAAGAAAAAGAAGAAGAAGATGATGATGATGATGATGATGATGATGATGATGATGATGATAATGAGGATAAAATTGATGATGATGAGGAGTGGGAGCAGGAGCAGGCGGAGGATAACAGTGAAGAATTAGAAGAAGAAGAAGAAGGTGATGATGGTGCTGGTGCTGGTGCCGGCAATGATGATGATGATGATGATGATGATGATGGTGGTGGAAGCCTTCGTATTCAGCCGCGAGGTTCCACCAATGGTTATAAGCTAAACTTTATCTGCCAATTAATGTAGTATTATAAATTACAATGTATTAAGCCTTTATTTTCGGGCACTATTAGCAACCGAAATTAATTAATTTTTCTAAGTGATTATTGCTTCTCTATACATGCTGTACAATTTTCTAAAACGCATTGAACTTACAAAGAATTATATTTTTCTCCCTTCCCCCCCCCCCCAACCCCCTCCCCTCTTCCTCCTTCTCCCCTCTCCCCCCCCCCCCCCCTCTCTCTCTCTCTCTCTTTTCTCTTTCTGTCTCTCTCTCTCTATCTCTCTCTCTCTCCCTCTATTCTATCTTTCTCTCTCTCTCTCTCTCTCTCTCTCTCCCGCTCCATATTCTCCCTTTATCTCTCTCTCTCTCCAAGCCCCTCTCTCACTCTCTCTCTCTCTCTCTCTCTCTCTCTCTCTCCCCCCCCCCCCCTCTCACTCCCCCTCTCTCTCTCTCTCTCTCTCTCTCTCTCTCTCCCTCTCTCTCTAAGGAACGAACGAACGATTTTTCAGGCATTAACAGCAATATGTCGACAGGTTCATTTTGACGTGGATGATTAATAGCATTGACAATTTTCAATTAAATTCATGTAACTTTAAGGACACATTGTGTTTGAGTGGCATAAATGTAATGAGCTGGATGTATGGGAGACCAAACATGTGTTAAATCCATGAAGCTATACTCAAATGTAAATATTTTGATTGGTTCTTAGTTTTTTGACATAAATAAATTTGCCAAGTGTGTCAGAATTACCTTCGTTTGAAACCTATTGATGCAAATATGAATTTCCTCACCATGTTACGTGTATTTGGTTGAAGAAGTACGGGTATTCATGTGAAAATGAAAGAATGTCCCGTATCCATAAGCATTGATTGATTAAAATTGTCGATTATGAATGACAGCCATTTGCGGAATAAACAGCTATCGTCATTAATATTATGTCAATACACCCTTGAGTTATTGATTAGTATAATCCACTGCAGAAGTGATGTTATCTTCATGAACATGGTTTTGACTCATGTCAATCAATCTCGGACATGATTTTAAAAAATTAATGTAACCGAAAAATAATCACTTAGACGACTTGATCATCTAACACAAAATCGATTGCTTTTATAACACCATGTTTCAGTATTTTAAGCCTCTCGTTATTGACTAAAATCATAGTATAAGAATGGGATCCGTTCCAAGTGTTCTTCACTTTTTGATTCATCATCGCAAAGGTAAGAATAGACCATGGCGATTAAAAGTATCTTCCTGATTGTCTTAGCTGGAACAGTCCTTCACTGTGTAGCTGGTGCCGAACAGTGCAGCTTGGGAGATTCTGTCGGGAAACTTCTTCAAAGCTGTCAAGCGTGTAAGTTTTTAGTCCTTTTAGGGTGAATGTCTCTTGAATAACGTTTAGAAAAAGTTACAATGTTAGTTTGTAAAGAAAGAATGACTTACTTGTGACGTGTAAACTTAAACTAGGCCTAATGGTGAAAAGAAACGTCATCGTTAATCTTTATTAAAGTATCCAACTATAGTTTGTGCTTTATTACGGACATGAACTAATTTTTGAGCAAATTCAACTGCTTTCTCAAAATATATAATTAGTGATCAAAATTTTATTGACAAATCAAGACTATGAAATGTGTGTATCAGTAATATATTCAAAAAAACATTATGGATGTAACTGGATACGGATTCAAAGCCTTTGAAAAGGCTCAAAATATTACAAAACAGAGCACTAAGAATCGTTTTACAAGTGGATTCTTGATACAGTAGAAGTCTTTTATACGAAACACTTTTTATAGATTGTTTGAATGTAAATGTAAAGAAATACCTTGTTATTTGTTTGCTTAAGTTGTTAAATGATTTGTTCCCTAATATATTGAGCTCCAAAATGGAAGTTAAACAATCGCACCCTCTCTCTCTCTCTCTCTCTCAGAAATATCGAACGGATTATTCTCCTTCCCAAACCCGACACAACTTTTTGAAATAAAAGCACAATATTCACTTCACTCATTTAATTACCTCCTTAAAAACTATACGAACGCAAACTAAAACTGTTACTATATAAGAATTTCTATCATTTGGTTATAATATCCCCCATACTTTCTCCAAGAAGCATTTGACTCTTGATAACAACGTGCAAAACACACATGGTGTGAATTATAGGATAATATTCGGTTTATTATCAATCATAAGTATTTATGTACTTTACACTCAGTTCATTAACCAGTAAATCATTTGTTCGGTGATACTATAGTTGGTCTCCCCCAAATATACTATAGCACACGCACACGTCCTCTTGGCGTTCGAAAGCATCCTGAAGACGTCAAAATCTTGAAATTTATGCACGGTTCTAAAGGAATAATAATAATAATAATAATAATAATAATAATAATAATAATAATGATACTCAGTTCTTTTATAGGGGCGGGGTGGGGGCTCTGTGTTTCTAGTATGGATTCATTTTCTACATGTGCCTCGAGATTTATTTTGTTAAGGGGAGGCTTGAGCAGGATTCCATGACATTTGCTCCGGCGACAATTGCTCCGCTGTAAATTTCATACACTAATCGAATGGCTAACTTCAACCCTGGATTCAACACTATACCCTACCCTAAACCTAACCCTAAACCTAACATAAAACCCTATTGAAACCCTAACCCTAACCCTACATCTTAGACGAAATAAAGCCCGGAGCAATTGTCGCAGGAGCAAATGTCGTGTCACCCTGAGCAGCCCCTCCCGTTAAAAAACACACAGCCCATCTAGAACCACACTCTTTAAGTGACTCGGTAACATTGCCTCAGATTCTGAAACAAAATCCTGGATTTAGCTCATGCTGCTATCATAATTATAAACCTTTATGTCAGTCATGATTCCTATGACTTTGACAAGCTGATCGCCTGTCTGATTATCAAAATATTTATGCATAAGTCTCCATGATAATAAATGTAGAATGAACCGTTTGCATTACAGTGAAGCAGTGTCCGGATGGTTGGGGAATGAACAAGCAGACCGGGTCCTGTTACAAGTACATCGGAGAAGCTCTGTCCTGGAGTGCTGCTAGATCAAGATGTCTTAGTTATGATGGAGCAGATATGGCTAGTCTGTCAACCAAGGAAGAGATGGGTTTTGCCTATGACTACATCTTTTCTGTCATCGGTACAGCCACCTGGAAGAACGTCTGGATCGGTGAGTTACTATGTATATTTTTTTATAAGAGAGCGAAGAGGGTCACGGAGTTCCAGAACGCCCGCCCCTCCCCCCCCCCCCCCCCTCACCTTTTATTTGTGACACTTCCGAGTACTTAAATCCCTTTTTTAATTAAATCATGGAGCAGCCCCAATATAATCATTGTTTCTCTTATATAGTATCATTATGTATTAGAACCCTGCAAGTGCAGAAGGCCATCAGAGCATACTCAGGTACCCAGGCACGTATCCAGAATTTCTTAGGGGTGGGGCCCAAATTTGAAATCAATTTGAAATTTAGTATGCTGAAATTTGAAAATCTGCCGGCCAATATTTCGCTCAGTGGGGGAGGGGGGGGGTTGTGCTTATGAGCACTATTTTTTTTTGGCCCTCGAAAATTTGAAAAATCGCACCCCCCCCCCCCCCCCATTAAACGCCAGGTGGGGGGCCCATCTCCTAAAAAAGGTAAAATTAACGTGCTTTTACACGTCCCCCCCCCCCCCTCCCCCCGGAATCCGCCACTGCAGGTAACGATACATTGCCTTCAGGGCGGGTGTCCGATCTTATGGCAATCAATGTATTTCAGCAGTACCTTTTATGTTGGGGTTACTATGGTCGAAAATTTGTTTTACATAGGGAGGGGGAAATATAGAACTGAAAAATCTATCTGGGACTTTTTTCTTCATTTTGTCTTGTTTTCTTGTTTTCTCCTTCTTTTTCTTTTTTGTTCTCCTCCTCCTCCTTCATCATCATCTCTCCTTCTCCAACTTTAGACCATAATGGAATACATCATAATCTTTCATTAAAATTGTATCGTTTTGTGATAAAAACACATCAAACAACTCAAGAGCAAACATTGTGTAGTGTACTACATGAAGCATAAATATCATTAT
>NW_022145597.1:29766796-29942223 GCF_000002235.5 Strongylocentrotus purpuratus
TTCATCTTTTTGTACATCAAGTGTTAATTTTCTTCTTATTTAAACAAACCCTGAAACTTTCTAACATGCTTTTTCAACCAGTTAAGGTTAGATTTTACACGATGCAACCAGTTTTAAATGGTTGCAAAGTGAAAAGGTACCTTTGAGGCCATACAATGAATTAAAACTCAAGGACCCTCACACAAAAAATATGGACATAAGATATACATGTAAGCTAAATATTGTAAAAAATATGATATTTAGCAATATTCAAGATAGTCCTATGTATATGTATGTACAAGTCAATATACCCTATGAAGGGTGTTATAAATAATATTTATATAATTTGTAAAATGAAATAAACAATTCATGGAATGTGACAGACTATATTAAATCTTACAAGTTATACATGTACATGTACTGTCCTGTGCACAAACGCAATGTACTATTTTCAACGTCAGTATCAAGAGAATTTATTGAAGATTCTGACCGTAGGAATATCTCACACAATAATGAACAGAATCCCATGTTTAGAGATAGACCTTAATGTTGTGGCTGGTAATCATTAATCTTATCCCTAAAAGCATGATCAGATAATTTTTTCATTCCAGACCTTTGCATCAAATCAGTAGCAAATGTTATCGCTTGTTCAACCATCCATTGGTATATACGCACAGTTTTGACAATATTCTTTGAAAGACCATTCAAACATAAGTAGGGTGGGATCAAAATATTTAGGGTTGATGAAATGTGAGAGATTAGGGCCATAGAATCTGGTTGTGCGGAAGGGGTCGTATCACATACACAAAATGAACATATCCCTTAATGATACTGAAAGAACAATTGCTGCTGAATAGACAATGTATATGAAATATATATAAATATATAATTCTGATGGATGTTTACTAATGCTGTTTTAAAGCAGAGTAATACATTCTACCTTCTTGGTCTTCATGAATGCTTCATACACCTTTGCACATTACATTGTATTAACATTACCTCTCATCCTCAGTATCTACACAGGTTTATTCTCATTAGTTCCTTTTAAAAGTGTAGAAATTGTAGTTATAATAAGCCTTGGTTGCTTTACCCATTGAAAATAATTCATTGCATTTTCTCTCTTTTTTCCCAAACCCATCATTAAAGTACATGTACATGTAGTTGAACGCGTTTTGATATTCAATTAGAGTGATATATTTTTTACTTAGTACTCAAGGTGTCAAGAACTGATGCATGATCTAATAAAACACTTATCAGGTGCATCGGTGCGATGGCAAAAGAGAATAAATATAAAATCAAATATATGGTTCCTTCAATTATAGCTATAGTTATCTGTACTTTCTGAAAGCAACATATGATTCACAGCTTCCCTCCCACCACTACCTCCAACAAACTGACCAATATCACCCCCTGCTTTTCCCTGACCTTTGCCCTTTGACCCCTTATCCACGGTCTGACCTTTTGCCCCGACCACCCCACCAGGCCCCTTACCTGCTCCCTGCCCTCTTGTCTTTGCACCTGCTGCAGTTCCATTCTGGTTTTTAACGCTCGAGTTGGGACTTCTGGCATTTGATCCCACCTGACCCTTGGCGTTTGACCCCACCTGACCCTTGGCATTTGACCCCACCTGACCCTTGGCATTTGACCCCACCTGACCCTTGGCATTTGACCCCGTCTGACCCTGTGCGCCTGCGAGACCAGCATTGCTTGATGATAGTCCAGCGTGGAGTGTCGGGCTTGGACTGCGACTGCGTCCTGCCAAGGAAAAACAGAAACACAATGGTGAAGATTCCTCTTTCTAAGACCTTTTTTTTTGGGGGGGGAGGGGTGAAATCAACATTCTCATCCAGTGTATAATGGTATAAATGGGTGTGAAAAATCATCAACTAAGGAAATGTGGCAAACAATTATCATGTCAATAGTAAACCCTATAGGAAAAAAAGATTCAGCCCCCCCCCCCCCCCCAACCAGCCCTCTAACACTTTTCAGGACACATTTAAACACTACCTTTAATTTTCTTCTTACCAGGTTTGATGCATTTAAAATAATCTGCAATACAAAATGTCTAATTTTAAGGGAAGGTTACAGATTCTTGCGAACAGGGACACCATATATATTTGCCATGAAGCCAAAAGAAGAAAAGGCACCCTGTCATCCAATCAAAGAGAAATGGATATTAATTTTTTTTTAAATTTTCACCAAGGGTGATGAATCAAAGAAAGTTTGTCAAAATTACGAATTTCCAGACAATTATCAACTTTAAGGAATTTCAAGGGAAAAGAGGCATACCCCTTCTACAGCCCCACCCCTATATACCGGTAAGTCTTACCTCCCAATCTTAAGCATTCCTCCTTGTGCCTAGCATTCCATGCTTTAATCTTACACGCCTTGCTGCAGTAGTAGACCTCCTTGCAGCGGGTACACGCAGACAGACGCACCCCTATATACCGGTAAGTCTTACCTCCCAATCTTAAGCATTCCTCCTTGTGCCTAGCATTCCATGCTTTAATCTTACACGCCTTGCTGCAGTAGTACACCTGCTTACAGCGGGTACACACAGACAGACGCACCCCTATATACCGGTAAGTCTTACCTCCCAATCTTAAGCATTCCTCCTTGTGCCTAGCATTCCATGCTTTAATCTTACATGCCTTGCTGCAGTAGTACACCTCCTTACAGCGGGTACACGCAGACAGACGCACCCCTATATACCGGTAAGTCTTACCTCCCAATCTTAAGCATTCCTCCTTGTGCCTAGCATTCCATGCTTTAATCTTACACGCCTTGCTGCAGTAGTAGACCTCCTTGCAGCGGGTACACGCAGACAGCCCCACCCCTATATACCGGTAAGTCTTACCTCCCAATCTTAAGCATTCCTCTTTGTGCCTAGCATTCCATGCTTTAATCTTACACGCCTTGCTGCAGTAGTACACTTCCTTGCAGCGGGTACACGCAGACAGCCCCACCCCTATATACCGGTAAGTCTTACCTCCCAATCTTAAGCATTCCTCCTTGTGCCTAGCATTCCATGCTTTAATCTTACACGCCTTGCTGCAGTAGTAGACCTCCTTGCAGCGGGTACAAGCAGACAGACGCACCCCTATGGATCGCCCACACTCGTAGCAGTAACGAAACAATGGCTTCCTGTAAGGCAAGGTATAGAGGAGCGTATTGAACACTATGGGGATGATGATGAGTATTGGTTAGTTTAAATCACTAGAGGTTATCTTGTTTTATAATAACATATTAAGATTCAAAGAATGTTTTGGTAGTGTTATCCATGTACATAACTGGCTAGTGTGAAAGGCTAGCAGTAAATGTTCAGTATATTTTCTAGAACTTGGGGAAGTGTTGTACACATAGGTTTTAACACTGCCTGTTAAATCTTAGGCAAAATTGGTAACCATCATTCTGAATCACAAAAATAATTAGATTCATTACGTGATTTATGTCAAACAAAATAAATATACATACATTGGCTTTTGCAAGTAGATACAATATGCATTCAAAATGAAAGCTTGCCTCAGAGTAGGAACTAAATTTATATTTTCTGAATATCCCATGATATGAACACATTTACTCATGTCTAATTGTGTGTGTGTGTATCTCTATTATCAAAATTTTAAGCCACACTTGAAAATGAATATCATTACAGCTCTCATGGATAACACAGTTACTAGGGTATACAAAATTTGAATGTCAATGCTATTGCTGAAGTATGAAAATGTAGAGAAAATGTGCATCTGTGATGTACAAATAAGTGGTTATCGTAAAACTCTTTCTTCTAAAGATTAATCTACAACACTTTATATCATGGTTTATTGTGTTCATGATTTAACATACAATTGGTAAAGTTAATAGAGTAAAATCTAAAACTACAGCATTAATAATGTCACACACATCATTGAATAATAATGTTACATATCAGGTATTTACACGTAGCTTAAATGGAGTAAATCAAAATGGCAATGTTAGAATGATATGTGTGCATGGCTACTACAGTACAAGCCAGAAAGAACTAGCTCATGTACTACACTTAAACACAGAGTAAGCACCCTTTCAGCTGTCAGCAGAATACATGTATATGTACATTCCAAGCAATCGTCACTTCTGGTTAAGAGTGAGAATTGATGATAAAAAGGAAGTTCAACCCAATATTATTTTTTTTTGTAGAAGCAGAAAATGAGAGAAACAGATCAGTGAAAGTTTGAGCAAATTCTGATGAAAAATAAGAAAGTTATGCATTTTTGAAATGAGTAAGGGGAGCTCGTAAGATATGTCACAGATTTGCCAATTTTTGTTTGGTTGATTGCACCTTAAAAAATTCCTAACTTTCTTATTTTCAATCGGCTGATACTTTCACTTTCATCGACCTCTTTCTCTCATTTTTCTGCTTCTACTAAAATCAACTTAATATCAGGGTGGACTTCTCCTTTTAAAAAATCCAACCAAATTTACTATGAATCATAACATCTACTTATATAGATGATATCTGCCAAACGAGCTTGATAAAGAATGCATAATGAGAAATGAGCTACGTAATGAATATAATGAAATCGAGGCAGTCTTGCAGGCTTGTTGAACACACACATATTTTGAAAGATTGCCAAAAAAGATTTTGAATAGATTTATAACAACTGCTTGTGCAAAGTTAACTGAAGATACATACATGGAAAATGACCATTACTGCAGTATATAGTGCCATAGTGCAAGTAACTGATAAATGAGTACTGCAGATATACACATGTAAATGGATGGTTAGTCAGTCAATATCACAGCAAAAAGCTATGTAATTACATGTAAATGAATTATTTGGTATTTTAATACAGATCAGGTACCAAAAGATTGAACACACATACACACACAAATGGATAAACTACATGGAGGCTTACATACAATGTGCACATCACACATGAAAATATATGGTATTGATCCTCGTGGGTAGGTTATGATGATGGTGAGTTAGGATATTAGTATTTCACTGCATGAACTCCAAAACCTGTTGTTAAGTGGTGTATTTTAGACCCTTGCTCAAGAGCTTGACCTTGGCCTCATGGTCAGAGATTTCCTTGACCATTTAATGCCAAAGCATCCATCTGGGTTACGATTGGTCAGAACAGAATTTTTCTAGAGGAATCAGTGGTGGCTAGCACTGCATAATGCCTTTTCAAAATTAATGTTCTATAAATTAAGGGCTTAGTCACTGGTCATGAAACTTATTTCCTGTGTTCTCTCCTTCTTCATGTTTGTTATAAAAACTTCCAAAATTAAGTGTCCAAACACTACGTTCCAAAAAATGGCTTCTTGGTCCAGAATTAATAGAGGATCTATCCGTAGGTCCCATTCATGAAACAAATTTACTGTTAGGATTCTGCGACTTCTAGTTTACACTAATTGACTTCATTGTGAAATTTTCGGAGACACAATATGTCATGTATTAAAAGAGGGTTCTGGTCTGAAATAAAAGATTGTCTTGGCCCTATGAATCAGACGATTTTTGTTTTCCATTCCTTCTTTCTTTTAGGTTTCTGCCTCTTTTAGTTCACTCTAAAATTCAATGAGCAAGACCCAACTAGACCAAAACTAATGATGAAAATGATGAAAAGGAAAGTTTTTGTCTAGATCATGATTTTACAGGACCAATTTCCTCTGGTCTTAGTCTATAGATTATAGAGCTAGTTCTAAACTACATCACTCATGTTAGTATGCCTGATATACACACAAATATTATCTGAGTCCTGGGCCAACCTGATGTGGGACCTGCTGGCGTGCTTGACCAGTCGCTGGGTCCTGGCCTGGTCCCCGTTAGTACCCTGCGACAACTCCACCGTCATTACTACCTTCCCACCACCACTACACAGGCAACCATGGTATACCACCACCACCACCCAAAGGATTATGGGTAAATGCATGCAAAAGGGGTCAAGGGTCAAGTAAAAATACAGAAAAAAGAGAAGTAGGTCAAGTCATTTTTCAGAACTATTAACAATCATTCAAGATACAAGATTTTTATCTTTTTAGAAATATATCAATGAAATAAGAAAAATAAAATAGTTAGATACAACAATGTTAATTTCAAGATTAATTTGTTTTTAACATAAATAATGTTGACTTATTAAATTGCTGTGACCCGCGATAACACTGATATTAGCAAGTAATTTTAGAACACAACACAGATATAGCTTTCTGTTTAATTTAATGTATGTAACATAGACGGATATGCTAGGTAAAAAATGATAGCGGGTTGTGTGTCCGGACACCAAACAAAAATAAAGCCTTCTCTTTTGCCTTTGAATTTAATGAAGAATATTCATCATAATCGTCCATGACCTAGCATCGTTTAGCCATTCATGAATGAACCTGCATTCAATCAGCAGATGTACGAGATTTATTGTATTATTACAAACGCTCCTTCTCTCCCCTTTCCTTTTCTTCTCTGCAAGTCAGTCTTTTCTATTTGTATTTGTTATTGTTGTTGTATCTAAGTTGAGGGCTGCGGGCACATCAAGCTACTTTGCTTATTTCTGTAGCCCTCCTGCATCTAATGTATGTTAATTATGCATTCAATATATTTGTTTAAATTCATTTACTATCTGTATAAAATTATATACACTTAAAATATTGTATCAAACCATATTATGTTCATGAAAATGTATGATGAAAAAAGAAAAAAGATGCAGAAACCAATAAATCAAATCAAATCAAATCAAATCAATTCAAATCAAAAGCACTATTTAACCATCATGAATTCAGGTATTTATCATTCATAATATTATCCTACATAAGTAAAGATGAATTATTGCTGGTAAACTTCTTTGAATAACTGTTAAATTGCCTGTCTGGATGACTAAACATAACATAACCAGCAGCTATGAATTTGGAAGTGTTCTGTTTTTATATCATGTATTATAGTCATTAGACATACAGGTACAAGCATTGTCACAATCACAACATTGAGCACAGCATGTGGCTTCTTTTGTGGGGAAATAGTTGCATACCCTTTTGCAATAAATACGAGTTTGCATTTTTTATTGTGATCATTGCATTGCTTTCTGGGATTCAATTTGCATGATATCAAACAACTCAATGTGAAAATAGAGCACAAATGCATTCAAATGTCAAATCTTCTTGGCATACAAAAAGGAGTGCATACAATTAACAAAAAGTTTATGTATAAAACACAACTACACATAAATTGAATGAGACTTCAAATTTAACAGGTCACATGACCTTTATTAACCGAGCCTTCTAACACTGGATAAAGAACATAACTAGAGACTTGGTCATGTATTTAGCAAAGTATTTAGCAGAATTTCTTCTTTAAATGACATAAAGTGTAATATGCTTCATATTTTCTGTATCTCACTCACAAACACCGTCGCTGTTTTCACGAAGTGACGGTAGTGAAAAAAAATTGCATTCACTTTGCGTTACGATTTTCCTCACTACCGTCACTTCGTGAAAACAAGGACGAAACATAGCTTGGTGCAAACATGTATGACGTCTCTTGCGCGCAATCGCCAGTTAATTCACATGTATAAAACCCCAGCATTTTTTTTTTCCTTTTTATTGTGGCAATTTCTAAACAAGTTTCTGAACAAGCCGTAACGGGCTCTACAACACAATGGAGGAAGACAATGGATCTGTTGTCCATTAACCACACTAACTAAATAAATTACAAACTTTAACATGGACCATGAGCGACCCCATAACATATTCGCGTCGCACTAAATTCAGCCCGTTCAGAAGACGCATAAGAAGTCATGTTCATATTTTCGCGGGTTCTGAAAAACCGCAGACACCGACTTAAGCGCAAAATCTGCGAAAAATTAATTTACTGCCAATATTTTTGCGTTTACAGTACCTTACCCTGACCCTAATCCTTCCCAAAACATGTAATAAAAATGCTAACGTTAAACCTTGTTCAGATTTGAAGTGGTAAACCACAGCTTTGTACTTTTTTCAGCAACATGTAAATGAATGGCAACAATGCGCAACAAACTTAAGGTACAATTAATGCATATTCACTGAGCTATGTGTTATACGATACAGAAATGTGAAGAATATTACCCTCAAGTTATCATATAAGAAACCGCTGAGGTTTACAGCGTCTCATCTGAACCAGTCATAACTCTACAGCTTTGACAAAGAAATCAGGGGGGTGTTTCACAAAGATCCTAAGTCGAACTTAACTCTAAGTTGGACCTAAAAATTTGAAGAGTCATTTGTAGCCTTAAAATAAAGTATTTTCAAAAGCAAAAATTGAAGTATTTTCATAAATTCCATATCAAGAACATAAAATCTCCTTGATAATAGAAAATATGAATGATTTGTTTCAACATTTTATGCCTTTTGAAATTACTTTTACAAACATTTTCAAAGATGCTAATGGCTTTCCATAATTGTTAAGTCCAACTTAGAGATAAGTTCAACTTAAGATCTTTGTGAAACACCCGCCAGAATGCCAATCCAGACCCTGCATAGTCAACAAAATATATCCTGAAGCAAAATTTATTGGAGCATGTGTCTGATCTTACCTGACGGTCATCTCTTCATCGCGATCCACCAAGGGTTGCACCATACCGCTGCTATCCTTGGTCGTAGCCTCAAAGGCCACCTGTTTACTGCCCTCTAGCCCCACTCCTTCACCCCCTTTGAAGGAGATTCGGGAGGGGCTCTTGCTTCTCCCGATGCTGCTACCTTCCGATGTCTCGGCCCCTGCCCCGGTGTACAGGAATCCATGGCTTGGGCTGACACCTGTGAGAATAGAGAGTTGATAGTGTAAATCATCTTTCCACTGGACCTTTGCTAAATTGATTCAGGAAAATATTGATCTCTTCAAAGAGCCTTCTCAACAGTCTCATTTTTGGAAAGGGGCTGTTTGTACAGATACATATTTTTCAAGCATCTTTAAAAAAAACTGCATCATTACTCACACTCTGTTCCAATTTTCATGTACCTTTAAAAAGAAAGTGTACATGTAGCTAAGGTGAGATTTACTGGGGAAATACACATATATCCCCAATTTCCCCTCTATACCAATATTTCTCCAGACCCAATAGGCATTGTCCAGAGCAAAATCATACCCCCAACATATCATTTATGGCCTTGATTGTAAATGACTACTATGGAAATTGCATAGAAATAAATGACAGCTTGGCATTTTTTTTTCTTTTATTTACAAATTCAACATATAAAAATAATAATATTAATAATTTTAGAATTGCATAGCACACATACCAGCCTATAATCACAACCCAGGTGCAAAATCAAGACATTACATTAAATTCAAAGTTCTAAATATGAAAGACTAATATGGGGCATTGCAAGTTGACAAATTTGCAACTGATATTTGCAATCAATTGCAACTCAACTTTCTTGCAACACCCCACCAGTCTCCTAAATGTCCTAGGATTTTATTAGGATTAAAGTTTAAACGATTAAATTAAGTTAACTAGATCTAGCTTTTACCCCCCCCCCCCTCTCTCTCTCTCTCTCTCTCTCTCTCTCTTACTATTGGGGTGTCACAAGAAAGTTGAGTTGCGATCAATTGCAAATTTGCAATTAATCGCAAGACTTACGCTTGATTTGGGGGAGTTGCAATTGATTGCAACTTTCTTGCAATGCCCCTTAAGACTTACTTCTCATGCCATCATACTCCTCCTGGTCCAAACGGTCCTTCTCTCGCTTGACAGCGGCCTCTCTCAGGATCTCTCCCAGGTGACTTAGCAGCTTCCTGCGAGCGTTGTAGGTGTCGCGCTCTGCGTGTGTCAGGGCATGGTACGGCATGTGTGCTATCCGACGGTCCTGTCAAATAAAGGAGTTGGATACATGAATATATGTGAGGGAACATGAATTATTAGGAAGTCTCTTGATCTGAATCAGTTTATCTGTGACCAAATCGATTTAAAGGGTGATCAGATGTTTGCTTTGGCAGCATTGTTTGTTTGTTTGTTTTACCTGACTGCTATACAAGAAAGTATGTGTATGCTTGTAAGTAAGCAACCAGGGGACCAGCAGATTTGAGTCCTCTCCAAGGGACTTTGTGATGAGGATTAATGTCTTGCCAAAGGGCGCTAGCACATCGACTTGGTTTCGAATCCGGGACCGTCTGATTCAAGACCACTGAGCCATCGCGCCTTCATTTAGTCTGGACTTTAATTCATCAAATAAGCCACATTACATGTAGGTGTGGGGTTGAGACAGAGTTTTAGGATAGATTAGGGTAGAGGTTACAGATGAACATGTAGGTATTGAGTGATGGAAGTTTGGATTCAACTACTGTAACAAACTTAACTGAAAAGCAATGATCAGTGGAGCATACAGCATACTATACAAACATGTATGATGTATCTCCTTATTAAAGGGATCCGGTAACTTTGTCTCAGATTCTGAAACAAAATTCTGGATTTAGCTCATGATGCAATGATAATTATAAACCTTTAGGTCAGTCAGGAACCCCATGACTTTTACAAGCCGATCGCCTGTCTGATTATCAAGATATTTATGATTGGAATTACAAATTTTGAAAACCGTTCGCCTGACGGTTTTCATAACACTACAGGCTATTGGGGAAAACGAGTATGGTAAAACCGGTCACTCAAAGATTTTTATTTTTTTGAGGCACTTCTTGATCATTTTGAAGCGCAATTTTTTTAGGGCTTCAATATTACACCATATCACAGACACTGATAACACGTAGAGCCGTGTATCTCAGATTTAACATTGTTAAACAATCCCTTTAAAGGATACAAGTAATAAATTACTACATTGTACATACATATTACATTTGATGATTGTTAATGAAAACTAAATACAAATTCTTTTCAACTAAGACTGCTCTTCATAAATAGTACTCTACCAATCGTCAAGTAGCAGCCTGATTTTAAATCGATCAGGATCATGTAACTGTGACTTGTCTTTAACTTTGTGAAGTTGTGTTTAAAGGCCATCTGTACTAGTTTGGCTAGGAGGAATAAAACCGCCAAGGGATGTCACTGATAGGTGGCTATCTCATCAACTCAGCCCTCAATTTAAAAGAAAAAGAGGATCATGGGGGACGAATGGTCACCGATTAGGCATTGTTTTCTATATAGAGGGAGCAAGTAGATACAAGGAGTACAGTGTGGCTTTAAACGCAACTTTCGATGATAGAGGGCGCTAGACAAATATTCTCCTGCGACTGACCTGATTGAACATCCAGTAGGCATAGTCTACAGCCGTGCCCATCTGACGCTTCGGTCCTACAGCGATGGGTGCTGCTATGTTGGCTCCAGCTTTGACTAGTTTGTCAATCTGCAAACAGAGCATACACGCATGGATGTAATTAGATCAAGTGAAGAACATTGAATATAAAAATACAACCTTGCTTTAGAGTAAGAGGGGAAATATATGCTGTCTGAATGGAAATGCAATAAAGCAGTACTTGTCACGTATTTGGTGTGTAGCAAAGGATACATAGGCCTTATGAAATGTGTTAATTTCAATGATTTAAAAAAAAAAATCTTTGTTGTTGTTTTGTTGTGTATTTCTCTGAAATCCAAACTTTTGTTTGTGCTGTGTTGGTAAAGACCCTTTATATAGATTTCATATTGTCTGAAAATTGAGACATGGGATGTTCTATCATTTATATGACTCTCCCTACAAACAGTAAACATAAAAATGAAAGACAAATATTTGAAATGATAGTGGCTATCATTTACAAAAAATATGAATATATATGCTATATTTCCATGCATGAGATGTGTACCTTAGCCTCTTGCAAAACAAATAGTACATTATTCCTTTAATAACTATTTTAAAATCCATCCTCTGAGTACTTCCATCTTTCTTCTATCACATCATATCAGGATGATCCTCTACTGGAATCATCCATTACATGAGAAAGGGGTGTTCTACACGTACCAATGCTATTCTCTGTTGAGGGGTCCTTCTGAATTCAAACTGTGTGTTAGCAGCTACACATAGAGCGCTGCCTATGCTCTGGCCTAGTGGTAGACTGGTGTTAGCATTACAGCTTAGCAACTCATCAATTGCCTATGAGAAAGAGGAGTAGATAGATACATAAATATATGCAATTTATTCTATTCTAACAGAATATATATTCCAATATATATGTTACTCTAACAATCATGCACCTTCTTTCAAGTGTCAATCCATTTATTTACTCTCATTAGTACAACAAATACAATGGTATGAGAAAGAATAGTAGATAGATATATAAATATGTGCACTTTGTTCTATTCTAACAGCATTATTCTATTTTAACAGAATATATTATATTCTAATATATATTCTACTCTAACAATCATACACTTTCTTTCAAGTATAAATCCAAGTATTTACTCTCATCAGCAGAGCTGCCAACCCCAACTGAACAAAAATCCTATTTTTGATCGATAAGCACTTTCTTTTTCTTAAACAGTGTTAGTCAACATTTTGAAGAATTATGCATAGTACATTTTACAAACATTTTGTTGAATAAGCAAGAGTTTGTCATGAATGATCATTTAATGAACCAATGAACATCCCAATATTGCTTATGTGAAATGCTTGAAGGATACTTTACAGGAGAGAATGGGCAATTTGCCATTGTAAATGACACACACGCACATAATACACAAGCACATTCAACTTCTTTTTTTTTCTTCTTTTTTGTGGATTTTTTTTTTTTACCTGTATATGACATCGCCTTCCCTTATACTAGTCACAATAATGTAACGGCCCAGGAATTAATAAGGCACCCTTAAAAGCATCGCTTCAAACCACATCAATATGCTGGTGCCTCACAGACAACATTATCATATCATTTTGTTTGAAATTGACTAATTCTCAAAAATGTATTCTATATCAACAGTCATACATCTTTTTACCGTAATGTAATTTCAATTAATGTAATGTGATGTCACTTATTTAAAGTTTACTATTAAATGATTACTAAAAGGACATGCTTTCGAGTAATAGCAATTTCAGTTGCTTTTGTCACCCCTGACCAGCAGATTGTATCCTTCTCTCTCTCTCTCCTCTCCACTTTCCTATAGCTGTATGTATTATGAAATTTCTATGTATTATCTGATTGTTATACTCATTGTATGTTTTTCGATTGGTCAAATAAATAATAATAATAATAGTAATAATTGAATTCATTCTAAAAATAGTTACTAGCTTTAAACCCACATCAGGAAAAGGTGCTGTATTGCAAAACGGGTAAAAATATTATTTTGAACTGTAAATTGTTGTTCGATGTTAAGGATATGAGAATCTCATTTAGCTCTTCATATTTAAGTCATTCCTAAAGTCATCCTTAACTTTACGCACAGCTTATCATATAAGGTCTACCGTGTTAATTCAATGTATTCTTCCCTTACCAGATCATTGCCGCTAGCGATAGCCAGTGAGAGCGGCGACTGTCCTTTACACAATACGTTTGGATTGGCTCCATGCTCTAGGAGAAGGTGTACCACCTGACGTGCCAGCTGCAAGATAGAAGATCGAGGAAAAATTTCAAAGATTGTATACCACCACCACCGCGGTGGTGGTGGTGGTGGTGGTTATATTACCTGACTGCATGGTAAGAAAGCATAAATGCTTGTTAGTAAGCAACCAGAAGACTGACAGCTTTCACCCGACAATGGACCACTTGGGACTTGTTCAAATCCCTGCCATTGCAATTATATCCTTTGGCAAGGCATTTATCTACGTTTGCCAGTCTCTACCAAGATGTATAAATCAGTACAAGACGGAAATTCTTTGAATGCTTCATTGTCTCACACGGCAGCTTGGCTAAAGCCAAAATAGTAATAGCACTCGGCCTTACATATGGTCAGGAAAAATGCATTTTGTAAATCCAAATATTATCATTATTTTTACCTCATAGTCATCATCCCGATCGCAGGCAATATGAAGTGGAGTACGACCTCCTTGATGATCCCCTGCTGCCTCCAGCTCCAGGAGATAGCTGAACACACTCTCATCAAGACCAGGCTTCAACTTCACACTAGGATCCAAAGGAGACAGATCCTCCTGCAAACAATGCGACAGTGTTTTTTGTTTGTTGTTATTACACTTTAGTGGTAAACTCTCTGCTATTGCCCATTAGGCCTAAAAATCTTGAAATCCACGGTCAGCTTTTTGAAAAAGTTTTTTTTTTTTAACCGTTTTTTTAGAGAGAAAAAAAAACAGCAAAACAGAATAAGGTCAGCCAAAAGAAGGAGTTAAAAAAAAAAAAAAGATTTTCGACCGACCGACCCATGTTTTAGGCCTCATACTGATAGAGTTGCTGCAGTAATTCATACTTTACAGACCCGTATGAAGTCATCCTTTATTTAAAGCAAAGAGCGCTTCTTGAATAGGCAAAACTCTACTTGTGTACATCTAATTTTCTTCTTGAAACTCATTTGCTTTTCTAATGCCTAATTTCTAATGATGAGTGTCTCCTTTCTAACTTGATTTAATTCATAATTTCTAACTTCTAAATTCTAATCTTGATCAATTATTTTCCCCTTCCATTGCTAAGTTCAAATACCATATCTTCTCCAAACAATCCTTGTCTGATTATATATATATCTTATTTCTCATTTTTAAATCAACCTTGGATTATAAGTTCCTGTACTTACAGGATATTCCTGAAGATCTTTGTCCATTGCTCTGGTGTTGGGATTAGCCCCCGCTGCTAGCAGGAGCTTGGTGATTTCCACCCCCTCAGCACCCCTGATTGCACTCGCTATGTGCAGAGGAATCAGGCCTTCTTTCTGTAATGGGGAAGGGGGATCAAGCTGTTAGGGGAGGGGATCAAGCTCACATAGGAAGATGGGAGTTGGTCTAGCAGCATGTTCACTAGGTCAGCTCTCTGTCTTCACCTTGCAAACCGGCTCGGATGGCCCCGGCTCGAAACTCAGTCACTTCTTTCGGATGGTTAAGTTAAAGGTCAGTCCCCAGACGTAAATAATCATATACTGTATGATTGATACACGTCTGAAAAACCCAATTATAAACACACACACTGTTACACAGTGCACATGTACATGAGATCATGTAACTAGGAAAAAAATATCCAGATATGAATCAAAATCTGTCTCCTTTCCTTTTTGTCTCTCAGTCTATTCATATGTCTCATTCTCAACTTTGTATTAATCTAACGTTTTTGTATACGCATGTAGATTACATGACTCCTCCTGATAACTTTGACTTAGAATCTTTGTGAAACACCCCCCGGACAGACTTACCTCAGGTGATAGCCTGGCTTCCGTGGATGCCTTCTTCTGTAGGAGTATAGAGACTGCATCGACATCCGCAGCCTTGATCGCAAAGAAGAGCACGGGCATGGGTACAGACGAGGCGTTGGGGTCCGCACCTCGCTTTAGGAGTAATCGGATTGTGGCCTCCATGTTGGTATGTCTATGGAAGTGAGATCAGTTCAGTTCAGTTCAGTTTATTAAAAAACACATGGCATAGTAATCATGACGAACAAACATGATCCAAATTGAGACCCCAAAAAGCAATGCTTGTGAGTGGGGCCCCTTTGGAGGATGGACATCTCAATCCCAGCGGATTGGCAAAGAGACCAACGTGTTTCAAGGATCTGCGCAAATCAAAACATGAAAGATGGTAGGATACGATCGATCATGGATACGATACAGTCTCGATAGAACCAGAGGGGGAGAGAGATTAAAGTTTGAGTGCTTCACAATTGGAGAGCATGCAATATCTCTCTTGCTATGTTCAAACATGACATTAAACATGTAACAAAATGCAGAAGAAAAGGTTTGCATGTACATGTACAATGAAAGTAAATGGCAAGAGGCATACCTTTGTGTGTGTGGGGTGTGTGTGAGAGAGAGAGAGGGAGGAGGGTGGATGGTGAATTAAAATGTAGCTACTTACAACTATGAACCGTATACCTATTCACTGATTTTTGTGTTAAAGATTCTTACAGAGACTGAAGCATGCTATCTCATTCAATAATCTTTTTCTTTTTAACAATCCTTCTAAATTATGTGAAGGTGATTTTTTTTTTATCTTAGAACTACAATGGAGGTGATGATGAAGTTGATTCTTCATAAGAAGCTGATGTTCATCACATACATAGACAAAAATGTAACTTTGATCAAATTTGGTTTTAAAATCCACAACTATCATACCCATCCAGACTTTCATTCAGATCTACCACGTATTTCAGCTGTTCTAATCATTCTACGTAACCATCACACTCACTCTGCTATATCGATAGCCCGCTTCCTAGCCTCATCCAGATTCTCTTCCTGCCGTGAGATTCCCCGACTAACGACTCTGGGGTTCTTGCTCATCGCGGTGGCGCTCCTCTCAATGAGGTCTTCTGTTATCTTGACACCGAATCCTTTGAGACTCTGGTCCGTCTCAAAGTCATTGATGGAAGTGATGATGGAGGAGGAGCCATGGAGGGAGGTCAGCTGCAAGAGAAAGGGCAAGATTGACAGTAATAATAATAATAATAATAATACATTTATAAAGCGCAGAAACTGTCCAACATTAAGTATATATTCTACTGCGCTACAGGAGCTCCTGATATGCTTAGATTTACAATCAATTGAACAGATGTGTTTTCAATTTTGATTTAAAGATATTTACAGATGGTGATTTCCTGACTTCAGATGTCCAGAGTTTTTGGGCTGCACAAGCAAATGCTCGACCACCTAGCGTTATTTTTGTTTTGATAAAAGAGAAGAGGATAGTGGGTACAACAGTTCTAAATTACAAGACTGGTTCAATATGGTTTCAGTTTGCGCATCATTTCCTGGTATCCCCCTCAAGGCTAGTCAATATTATATCATTATTCAAGGCAATTTTAAATTGTTATGACAATTAACATAGTTTTCACTAACATCATAAAAGATAGCATACATGTAGTTTCAGAATATGGCTCCAGTTCTGTAACCCCTATCGTCTCACATAAATTGTATGGAATTTTAAATTCTTTTAGAATAAAAAAAACTACCCCTTGCACTATCACCAAATAATTATTGGACCAATCAAAGTTCCCCTCCCCCCCCCCAAAAAAAAACAGTGACTCCTTCTTAACATCATTGACTAATCGTAATCTTTTAATTGACCAAACAAGATGAAAGTACAATGTACCTATATCATGACTCTGTGATGTGTATATACAATGTACATGTTCTCAACATACCTTTTGGCTAAGAAGACTGCCAGCTTTCCTCACACTCCGTCTCTCCTCCACTGATTCATTATCCGGATCCCACTCAGGAATAAAACCCTCATCTTCCTCCATTTCAGCCCCAACTTCTTTCACCGGGCTCTCAATATCAAAGAAATCTCTATTCAAGTCATTCCCAGGCTCATCATGGACGATGTCACTCCGCCCGACCTCGGGAGCCGTCTCCGGGGCAACCGTTTCCTCTGGGCTCGCCATGTGGATCTTGACTTTGACACGTTCCTCGCCGAGCGGCACTGGTAGGTAGCGCTCCGCGATGTTGTACTTGAAGGAGGCAATGGGGTAGAAAAGAACATGGCAAGCAGCCAGAGCAGAGAGACCCTCGTCGTTCAGTTTGTTGACGTCGGCCCCATTGTCTAGAAGACAATTGATGACGTCTCGGTGCATATGTACCTGAAAATACATTTAGTTTGTTTAGCTTGATGCTTCATAATGCAGTTTTTACCATAAAGTAGACCTTATCACGGTTACACCCTATGTTACCAATTGTTTTAATTCTCCTGCTCCCATAGAATTAACAAAAAAGCACTAAATATGAAAATTAGGAAGAGACATTTTTTGACATAGAATTTACTTAATTGTTCCACTTATTTCAAACAACTTCCCTTTTTCTTCTCCATTCTCTCCTTACCACTGTCTTGGTTCTTCAACATGAAAGTATATTATTACATTACTGTATAACTTTGTTTTGCAATTTCGATTTCATCTTACAATGACTTACAATATGTATTTTAGTTTTGTATATGTTTATATCTCTCTATATTTTTAACTTGTTTGTAAATTGAACATTTTCAGCCTGCGAGCTGCTTGTTTGATGTGATTTCTCAATAAACCAAACCAATTCAATTCAATTTTATATGGAAATCAATTAACAAATCACATTCATACAGATTGAAAGTCTATACACCTATGCAGTTTCACCACATATTAAAATCTGCCACTGCAAAAGCTACGCATGAAGGCGAATTAGACATTGCAGGAATCATAACTTACTGCTGCCCCGATCAGACCGACGTGGCCGTTCCTGTCAGATACATTAACATTGACTGCCCCCTTGGATAAGAGCAAATGGACTGTGTCATAGTCTCCTTTTGCCGCTGCCTCTATCAGCTTCTCTGACATTAGTTCAATGGGGCCCTTCTCAGTGAAGACTCCTCGATCACCTAGGTACAGAAATAGAGTAGAAGTAGAATTGCATCACATCACTGGTTAGCTGTTTTTTTAAAGAAATTCTACAACTTTATGTATACAACATGCGTCATGTAGAGAGCTGTAATATTCTGGCTATTTTCTACATCCAGTTCGCCCGCAAAAAAAGAAAATGGGCAGCTGAGTTAATATGAATTGCAGCACATCATAGGAATACCGCATGGGCCCCAAACTTTGATCTATTTGATCGTTTTGAGATTGGGATCAGGGGAGAATAATGTGAACACCTTTTTGGGGGTAATCTACATGTTTGTAGACTTGAAAATCTCAGGGTTTTTTCTTGTTTTTTTAAAGCCATTTAGCAAATTTGAATAACCATTTGTTGGCAAATCTGTGTGAACAACCAGAACTATTCCATGCCCCAGATTTGGACACTTGACATCTGTTTGGCTGGTAATTCACCACTCTACTAACCCAAATGGGCATGCACATACGACAATTAGGCCAAGAAAAAAAAGATGTTGTATTGCCCTTAGCGACCGACCCAAAAGTCTTGAAATCTATGGTCGGCTTTAAGTATTTTTGTTACCGTTTTTTAGAGAATTTTTTTTTTAAAACATTCAAAACTGAGAAATATCAGGCCAAAGGGGGAGATTTACAAAATAGAAGTTTTAAAAAAAAGAAAAATTTCTGACCAACCAACCCTTGTTTAGGCACCTAAAGGGCAATACAACATCTATTTTTAGGCCTTATGAAGCTATCTGACTTACCATGGACAAGGGCATCCACCGGGAATTTGACCACACCTTCTCTGTTCCGATGCTTCATCACGTGAAGCTGCATCTCAATCAGAGAAGGGGTATTGTTTAGTGCCGTCAAGGTGTTGTCAGAATCTTTGCTTCCCTCATTCTCATCTCCAAAGAAAGCCTTGTCGTACTCCTCTCTGTCATAAGTCAATGTTTTCAAGTCTACGCTCTCTCCCATGCTCGACTGAAAGATGTCGAAGGTAGTCTCAAAATTAACACTTGAAAGTTTCTCCATCATCGCTCGTAACGACTGTTCCATGTGTCCGTTGGTGTTTGAATCATTACAGGCGTCGTTCAAGGCCCCGTTTAGGGCCGGGTTGCGAGGATCATTAATTTTCAGGCTCAAGACATGCTCAGTTGGGTTGTACTCAAAGTCTGTATGATCAGCCATTGTAAATGCACCCTCTATAGGGCTGCACAGTTTGACAAGTCGCTCTTTCCTCCACACTCCGATGTCATGCTTTTGATCGGGGTATGATAAAAGACCAGGGCCTTCCCTCTCATCATTGATGTATAAACCCTTGAAAATAAATTCATCAAATAGATTAATTAGTAGTTGAGAGAGTTGTCAAATTATCTACGGTAAAACCAAAAACGTTCACATGCATAAAATGTTATTGATTGCTTCATGTTTGCGAAAGTATTATTACTGGAAAAAACTAAATTGACGCACCCCTAAATTTGAGCAATTCATGACAATTTCTGGCCATAAAAATGGCTGTCCTTTTAAAGCATTGTATCCAAACATTGGTTTGTAAAATGATCATACTTGTTCTTTTATTCTTCTCATTATAAGACTAGCATTTGGTCTCTGTCCTCCTTCCATTTTTCTTCCTTTCTCTTTAGGACTAGCCTTTTCCCTCTGAACTTCTCTCCACTTACCTGAAATTCATTACCACTGCTGAATTTGAAGACACCATAGCCTTCCTTTTTGTTCTTGTAGAAAGTCCCCTCAAAGCATGACTTGTCAGGCCATGTGTAGGTTCCCTCTCCATGACGATGGTCTTTAAAATAGGATCCCTTGAAACTCTGTAGAGGCAATAAAAGAGGTTATAACATTTTGGATTAAAGAAATCATAAAAAGAAAGCCTTTGAAACAACTAGAAATGATCTTCTAGTATAATTTCAAGAGCATAGATGTAGATTTGTAGCTCAAAATCCTACACAGCCATAATTCCATAAGCAGAGTAATATTTTTAATTAAAATTGTATTTAATGTTTTGTTTGTGGGATCTTTTGTTTGTTTATTTAGGAAGCAAAGACATATCTCTCCTCATGAAAAAAAAGAGTGATTTATAAATAGTTATGACTTAACCAACCGTCAAAGATTGCATATAACGGAATCTTTATAGTATTTTTTTTGTTGTTGTCAGTGTTCTTTCTGCAAATTTCAAAATAAAGCATCTCACCTCTCCATCTTGCCAATTGTGTTCTCCTTGCCCATGCCTAGTATCTCTGACGAAATCCCCACTGAACTTTGACCCATCTGACCAGATCTGTTCCCCTGCGCCATGTCTATCATTGTCCACATACTCGCCCTTATACCGGTCTCCGTTGGGCCAGACGAAGACACCGTGCCCTTCCCGCTTGCGCCCATCCAGCTGCCCGGAGAAAGTGGCCCCACTCTTATAGTCCATGTGATTATTGTCCATCTCCTTCTTGGCTGATTTCAGCCGTGGGAAGGCGTAGAACTCCAACTTCGAAGGCATTTTTGCTCAGGGTTTTGGTGTACCCATGTACAGAATCCTACCTACAACAATAAAAAAAATAAGGAATTTGAAAATGGAGAACTTAAAAAAAAGGAAATACATTAGTATTACAGAATATAAACTACTCTCAGGCAATTGCTAGTAATTAAAAAGAAGGAAAGGAAAATGTTTTCCATACAATAAGCTTCATCTACAAGATTATTCAGGTCGAATAAGATAGTAGATCTACAGTGAATTTTTCTGACGTAGCCATAGAACTTTTTTTGTGGCTGCGACCCTTTTTACAGCAAGAAACTTTCAAGAATTTGCAAACAATTCAAACAAAATGTTTTCTTTGATTTAACTACATTAGTACATGTATAGATCTAGAACTATAACATAAACCTTTTGTGAATCAGGACTAGAGATAGAGTCTACATACACGGTAAATTATAAAGACTTTTAAAATAATTTTGATGGGGATATTCGGCGCTAGTGTAGTTCCGTATCCATTTTTTTCAGCAGTTTAATATTCATTCTTAGCAAAGGAATTTTAGCCCAATTGTTTACTAATTTTAATAATAATCATATATTGCATTTTCCACCTGAATTTGGATCACATCCGACATCGGGAAACGTTCGTTTATGGCTTCGATGTCGACGTTGTCGCTCAGTACCGTCTCTAAGCTATAGTCCTGCACCTCAAACTGAAGCTATCAGTACAAAATTATGAAGACTTCTCGTATGGTTTATGGTATCGCGCATACGAGAAGTCTGCCTAGTTTTGGACTGATAGCTTCAGTTTGAGGTGCAGGACTAGGTCTATAGCTTAGAGACGGTAATGAGAGACAACGTTGACATCGAAGCCCTGAACGAAGGTTTCCCGATGTCAGATGTGATCCAAATTCAGGTGGAAAATGCAATATAGACTCTAGATCTATGATTATAATTAAAATTAGTAAAAAAATTGGGCTAAAATTCATTTGCTAAGAATGGATATTAAACTGCTAAAAAAATGGATAGGGAACTACACTAGCGCCGATATTCTACCTATTTCGGGTGAATAAAGGTGAACATTATTTAGAGTGATTCACATGGATATTTTTTTTAAATCAATCTTTAAACAGCCATGCACAGCTGCATAACCATCCAACTCCCACTCCTAGTCCTACTGACTCTTTGACTTTGTACACAAATACAATCATGACAATGCATGAAGTCTAACCGTAAACGGGATGTCCAAGCCAACATCAACTTCCAAGTCTCACTCACTTCTGCTTTCTGGGAATCAAAAGCTTCAATGGACAATGGTCAAAAAATTTATCATTTCAAATTTAAATCAATTCTTTTCAGACCTAACTTCCTGAAATGTGCTGCCAGCTTAATGTCGATTTCCGCACGATTATAATGTCAGAATGGCACGGCTGCCGAATAGCGTACCCCGTTGCTAACTGACAACGGAATGCGTCTCGACTATTCGGACCGGGAGCATACTCTATGCCCACAGTAGCCCACCAGGAGATAACCAACAACCGGTGGACGTCCGCAAAATTCTGTTATCATTTTCGAGCCTTTTTCATAAAGGAAATAAATCACTTAAACGAACAAATTATCATAAACGACAAGTATGTAATACATATATATATTTTGCATATAATTCGTTATCTAAACATGTATGCTCACCTACTTTTTTAACTGTTTTTAGTGGTCAATACTGCGAGTTAAAGTAACGCCGTTCATGTTGCTGCAAATTCGTGGACGTGGAAGTATTCAATTTTTGGCAGGGAATAATGGTTTTAAATATATTTATTCAAAGTACTAAATATTCTTATATTAATTTTTCTGATTAATTTAATTAAAAATGAAATATAAATTGTTTGTTAAAACATAATTTTTTGATGATAGATATATCACTAATTAACGAATCAACTTAGATCAAATAATATTCCCCTACCAAAAAAATGGAACAGTCATTTCCAGCGATTCACGAGATAAATGCCTTGCTTGGAAATAATAATAGAGCTCTCAGCTCTCGCTCTCTCTCTCTCTCTCTCTCTCTCTCTCTCTCTTTGGGTGCGTAATGCGACATCAACCTGCCCCCGAGGACAGATACCAGTGATCTCCTTTTCTCTCTGAGAGCAAAGCACCTCAAATCAGTTCCATTTTGGTAAAATAATAATGCTGTCTTCAGAAATATTCATAGTCTCATGAATAGATGGCAATCTGAAAGGAATCTCATTTTGACACTGTAAATTGCTGGAAGATTTTTAAGCAACGCATTTGCGCCTCGCAAGGAAATTTGGATGTACTCTCGTTGTGTCTTGTTTATATGAGCAGCATCCATTAGGCATTACGTCATAATAATACGCACCTTGCCTGTCATGCGAGAGGAGAGCTGTCACTGTGGATGTTCTACGTGCAATTAATCATTCTTGCACGGTTGTGTAGCGGCTGCGGTAAACAAGAGCTGTTCAAAAGGATTCGTCGTATTTATCTGCGATACCTGATTTTGTTTAAACCATTGGACACTCACAAATGAGCAACAACAAATTGAAAAACGACTTGGAAGTAGGGCTTATGATGGCGGACACCAGCAACACCAACCATCGGTCCAACAATGACGGGCAAGTGGAGGTGATCGGAGCGAATGCCTCTGAAGGAGGAATGGGCTGCTGCGGATTCCTTCTCACCATCCTGTCTTGGATCATAGTGATATGCACCTTGCCTTTCTCTCTCTTTATCTGCATAAAAGTGGTCCAGGAGTACGAGAGAGCTGTTATCTTCAGGCTTGGACGGCTCTTGTCCGGTGGCGCCAAAGGCCCAGGTCTGTTCTTCATCCTGCCCTGTATTGAGGATTACACCAAAGTTGACCTCCGCACCATCTCTTTTGATGTCCCCCCTCAAGAGATTCTTACAAAGGACAGTTTGACGATCTCTGTGGATGCTGTGGTGTTCTTCCGCGTCCAGAACGCAACGATCAGCATCGCCAACGTGGAAGATGCCAACAAGTCTACCAGGCTTCTCGCGCAGACGACGCTTCGCAATGTCCTGGGCACCAAGAACCTTGCAGAGATCCTTTCCGACCGTGAGGGCATCAGCCAGTACATGCAGTCCAACCTTGATGAAGACACCGATCCTTGGGGAATCAAAGTAGAGCGGGTGGAGATCAAGGATGTCCGCCTGCCTGTCCAGCTCCAAAGAGCCATGGCTGCCGAGGCTGAGGCCTCCAGAGAAGCCAGGGCAAAGGTCATTGCTGCGGAGGGAGAGCAAAATGCTTCCAGGGCGCTCAAGGAGGCTGCTGACACGCTTTCAGAATCCCCTGCAGCCCTACAGCTGAGGTATCTTCAGACCCTCAACACCATCTCTGCAGAGAAGAACTCCACCATCATCTTCCCCCTTCCTATTGATCTGCTCAACAGCTGGGTGAAATAGTCTAAAATTCCAGATACCAAAATCGGAATAAAGTATATAAACATAAAGTTGTATTGATCAGTGACTATCATTTTCTGGTTCCCATTTTTCTGTGCATAATCAATCTACTTGTTTAAAACATTTTGCTTCAAAAGAGAAATTCTTTAATATTCAACTGTGATATCTCTTGTTCCAGTTGCCAAAAAAATGATCTATTCTCATGTTTTGTAATCCTAGAAGTTTATTATAAAATTATATTACATAGATTTCCGTCATATTTATCTTTTTAAAGTATGCACTATTTAAAGGCAAAAAGTATATTGAACACAGTATTTAACTTCAAGTGATTTTTTACACCAGTATATCCTGGTTCCATATTTACATTTTATGATGTATAAATTAGATTTGATGTGCAAAATGATGTAAAGTTAATGCATGTACATTGCATTGTCCTGTATTTATGTATTATAATCAAATTGTGAAATCAAGCCAAGTGTAGTTGTACTCTCCTTAATATATTTTCTTAATTTCAAATCAGTTGACTAATCAAAGAAGAAATCTATTTATTCACAAAGTAATAGTTACCCGTAGGCAAAACAAAATTTGAAAAGGTATCAAGGCCATGGTATTCCATTGAAAGATTTTGTCAAACATAGAAGACGAAGTTTGTCTGCTGATGTACTAATACTGTATGTATTACATCTTGAATATTATTTTTCCTTACAAAAAAGACAATTCTCTGATATACGTGTACTTTGCTGACTGTAACTGAAATATTTGCTTGTTTTAAACTTGGTTCCAATTTGTGAAGTGAATCAAAATTTGTGAATCCCTTGACTGCATATGATATGGGTAGAATTATACACAGTGACTTGTAAATAAGCACATTCGGCTTTAGAAGGAACAGGGATTTGGTTCTGCACTGTACAATATTTACACAAAAATGAAAGAAAAAAATCTTCCTTACTAAATCATGACTGAATGAACTATTTCCTCTGAATTTTATGTATTGAAGCAAATTTATTCCAGAGTGAGACACTATAAGATTGAAGTGATATAAATGGGAGGAGTAGTACCAACTACGGTAGTCATATCAATAAGCCATTTTTGTAATGAAACCAAATTTAATGCATACAGTGTATGTCTTTGTGAAGTGACAATACAAACTTATTCCATTCACATACATGTATATTACAAATACATGATGTAACTGTATTTTGATATTTGGAATGCAAATTGCTTTAGTATGTATTGTGAGTTAGGGCAAGCCATGATGTTCATCATACCTAGGCTATTAACATCAGTTATATGAAAATCAATTTTCACAAAGAGGTACATGCGTACAACTTGGTTACATTACCAAAATGGCCTATTTTATACAGATTGTATTATACTGCATGCTCATAAACTGTCAATCGTTTGTTACTTAAGATGTTGTTGTTCATTGTTGTAATCTTGCATTTAGTTTTGCTCCTAGTGTTGAGCCATGATTTATATAAAATTGATGTTATTTCAGAATATCTTATTATTTTGTTTGGATTGTATTATTGGTTAATTTCCCGTTCAGTGTTATGTGTACATGTACATATACAAACTCAAGCTTATCTTTAAGGTATAATGATGCAAAAATATTCCTAGTACAATATTCATGTAAATGCAATTTATGAAGGCTACTATAGGATTTCCCTCAATATATGCCAAAAAACTCTTGATACATTTAATTCAAATACCAACCATCTGAATCATGTTTGCCATCTCCAGTAGATGTCGACATGTTTCCTCATAACAGTCATCATCTCAGACTCAAAGTAAATGACTTTAACATTTATGGATAAATATTCTGATGCATTTTAGAAAGAAGGTACCCTCGAGGCCAATATTGGGGGAACATCTGCAAAAGTGAAATAAATACAGCTGTTTACATGATACCACTACGCATTTATGGCATGTACAACACACATCATGTATCTGTGCTGTGTGCATCAGTTGCCGTGCATTGATTCAGCAGCGCTGGCAAACTGCAACTGTTTGGTGTGTTTCATGCCGCTGAGCTGCTCATAATCAAATGACTCCAGCCCTGGGTATAACGTGTGTGTTGAATACCGTTGTCATCGTGTAGAGTTGACCAGTATTCCTGAATAAATATCCATTGCATTTCCAAGTATAATGCGCCTTGCCTATTTTCCAGAAGCAAGTATATGCACAAGGAATGTGTATTCGCTCTGTATTTGCAATACATGTTACCCTAAAATAAACAATGTTTGATATAAAATAAACACTGGGAAGCCTTTGAATTAAAACAGCAGAAGTGTTTGCAAATTGGAAAAATAACCCTTGATGCTGCATTGCATGATACATGTAGATTACTTTGAGGGTGCATTGTTATATACATGTATAGTTGATTGTACTGCTAGTTGCATTCACTCAATGAATATTTACATGTAGTAATTGAAGAATATAATCATCTCATTGTTATATTTCCAATTTCAGATTAAAATAAAACCTTGAGGGTTTGCTGTACTTTGATCTCTAGATCTGAATCTACAGCAGCACATAGCAGTATAATACATGTATGTGCATTCATGTTGTTTACCATATAAAGAACTACCAATATATTATGTAGAATGTTATGGTCTGCTTAGATGCCGGAGACCACATACTGGTATGCCGGAGATTAGATTGGCATGAAGTATGTACATGTACATGTACATGTATGTACATATTATATGGCAGGGGAAGGACAAGTGCTGTATGGTAAGCATATTCAACACAAACACCTTTTCCATATCATCTTGTTCTTTTGTTGTTACTGGTCATATGGTTTTTATCATGGCAGCTTGTATTCATCTTAAAAACATATGTTGTATTTATTAAGATTCCACATGGAAAAGCGAAAATGATGCTATAAGTATATAATATAATGTGTTTGAAAATTCATTTATAATGGATGTAAAATGGGAACATGATGTAAGTTTGGTGACCAAAATATCAATCTGGATGAAATGTATTTATTATGTTGAATAATATGCTCTGTGTACATGTAATTCAGTGCACATCTTGGAAAACTATTATTTTTTAGGTATTGAATGCACCATTACATTTCAATAACCATGTACCAAGGTCCAAGGACAACGCATTGTGCCCCATTACTGCTATATTTAGGGTAGAAGAATATGACAGTCTCGCCATGTTATTTTTGACTCGATATAATTTGTTTTGACTGAATATAGAATGTTGTATGCTTTGTAAGAATTGCTGTGCTTGAAAAAGTCTTAACTCTCCATTTTATTTTGTACATTGTATGTGTTGTATGATTATGACATCAGTACAAAAATACCAGTCTGTAGTATTTATGAAGCTTTTATATTGGAACCAAAAAAAAAATGTTTTAAGTAAATGTATGTGTTTTACTTGATGTAAACATGTAAATGTAAATACAAGGTATTATTTGTTGACTTTGTGCACAAATGTGCATGTATATATTCATGTATTTATTTGATCAATAACTTCCATAAGCACATTCGAATGTTCACATATCGTTAGAAAGCTTGACTTATCCTGAAATTGTATGTACCCTTTTCACCCCAGTTCATGTCCAAATTTACTACTCTACTGAACTACTTCATTTCCTGTTATACCAATATCGCTGTTATCCCCAAATTATTTTTTTGTTATGCTGTTGCCAATTTGATTTTAAAATCCCTGCATCGTCGCGGATAGTATTTGAAGCATCCACACAGTGGGGATGCATTTTGCGGCCGTCGTCGCCGCCAAATAAATGTAAATATTGTCTTGATGCCGTGTGCTCTCTGCACTGAAGGGGAAGGCAAGATGTCATCAAGCCATGCATAAACGGATGCCTGCTGCATCAAAGCAGCATGGCCGGTCGGTCCACACGCTGATGAGCTGCATTTTGAGGGCTAATTTTCAATCAGACCATTCGCTCAAGCACACTCTCCTACTAGTCTGTCATCACAAACCCATTTTGGTCGGCCGCGCGGAACGTGGGTGTTTTGGTATTTCCGTCCCTGCGACGATATTAATCCGATCTGCTCCGCATCTCTCGCGTTGGCTTTGGGTTTCTTTTTTGATACTGTTGTCATGGGGAGCGTGAGGAATTTAGGTCCCGGTGGGAGAATTAGCAAAGTTAGTTGTTGATTGATGGAGTCTGAATTGAAAGACTAAAACCTTTTTTCTCTACTTCTGATATGATTAAAAGGGCAACATGAGTCCAGAGTCTGGGACAATGTGTGGCCCCCATGGGCATTTAGAGGAAAAATGATGAAATTGATCTTAGTGCTCACACGCAGACATATCTAGGCCAACAAAAATGTGTGTAATATAATATATGACGAATAACAATACATGTAATTCAATTTCCTATGATGGCCATCTGAATATTCAAGGGTGGAAATGCACTCTTTGAGTCGTGTTAGGGATCAATTGAAGTGGAAATCTATGTTAAAAATGTTGGCATTCACTCTCAAAAGAGTTCAGACTACTTTTTAAAAGTAATTCCACTATGAATTGATTTAGAGTGAATTCAACTCCAAAATGAAGTGATCACTCCTGACATGATCACAACTTTTTCTATGAAAAATCATCTCAAGAGCAATTTCACTACCCTATTATACACTCCATAGAAATCATGTTCAGAATTAATACATCATTGTCATGTTCTCATGTTTAAATGGGTAATACACAAGGCTATTCAAATTGCCTGAGGTTGATTTTTCAAAAGCAGTTGTGATCGTATTTCTTCTCCATCAGGAGAGTATAGCCTTGAATGTAATACATTGTATACATGTACATATAGAGATGCATCAAAATCTACTTGTCCTAAAAGTCAAAGAAAATGAGTGTGCTGATAGCCAATTAACCACAAATAACTAACTAAGAATTACATGTAAATCCCACATGCTTTGTTTGCAAATTTATCTAAAAAATGGAATTGATGTTGCATAAATATACACGTACCTGTACCATATGCAATGCAAGTCATAAATTGTGGTATTTTCTACTATGGTCATATTTATATAAAACATATGAAGGGTTGATCTAAAAAAAAACTCGCCTGTCTCTGGTATTCAACATTTTGATACGGGGACAGCCTAACAAAATGAAAACATATTTGGTATACCAAACCATAATCTTTTTTTCTTTTTTTAAGAAAACATAAAATATAGACTGTTGGCTATTAGAGATTATTACTGTCATTGTAACAAAAATTATGAAACTTGATAATAACAGTTTTTTTTAAATCATAATCAAATAATAATATCCTTGTGTATTTAAAGGGTAATTGCTTCGGTTCTTGTATCTTGCCCCTTCTTATAGCACAAAGGTTCAATAGTTTATGTGCGAATTGCTACATTAAACCTTGTCATGTTTTGTGTCTAGAGAAGTCATTATTTTGTCGATTTGACATGAGTTGTAGATCTTTCATACTTTTCTGCAATATTATATTGTTTAAATAAAGTATTGAAAATATTGTGGAAAAAACAACAAAGCTTTGTTAATCCTTTTGGTGTTTCAGCATAGAAGGGAGGTAGAAAGGTATGTGATTGTAGTTTGAAAAAGAGAAAGATAATGGAAAGAAGATAAGTGAGAGAGAGAAGTGAAGGGGTTAGAAGAATTAGAGAGAAGAAGAAGAAGGAGAGAGAAAGAGAGAGAGGAGTGAAGAAGAGGAAGAGAGAGGAAGAGAAACTGCTGATGCCAATGATTAAGGGATACATGCGAAGTAGAAAAAAGGCCCCAGCCTGTTATGTACGATTTAAAGGGAGAGATAATAGCTCAGTCGCATCGCCAAACCGACTCCTAGCGAGCAATTCAGGCTAATGCAACTCTTTGTTCCGTTTGTCGTCGATCTTGTGTGGTTGCTATTGGTGTGACTGCATTTTGGGTATTCATCTTTTTTTTCTTACACTGAAAAAAATTAAGATGAGCGTGACATGACATTGGAAGAATCATGTATACAAAAATTATATTGACTATCCCAATACCCTCTCCCCCCCCCCCCCACCTCACCCCATCTCTCTCTCTCTCTCTCTCTCTCTCTCTCTCTCTCTCTCTCTCTCTCTCTCTCTCTCCCTCTCTCCCTCACTCCCTCTCTATTTCTCTTGCTTTCTCTCTCTGTTTTTCTTTTTAATTGTCTGTCTCTTGGCTGCCTCTTCCAAGCCAAATCCACAACATTATTACCTCATCATTCTACCTAATTTCTCTCTGTCTCTAGTTTCTTTTTCTCCTCGCCTCTCTTTCCGGAGCGAATCCATCTTGTTTTTGATATATTTACTCTTCTGAAATATTTCAAACTGAATCCTCAATAAAATGAACATAATGCAACAAAACCCATATCGTTATTGCCAAAATTATTAGCATGACGCCAATATAGTGGTTCCATATCTATAGTAGATGTAATACCACTCCCATAAACTCTGAAGAGCAGTACTTTCCCTTCCTACTTGGATTGAAATATTATTCTTCATTAACCTCATTAATATACTATAACAACCCCTATCTGTCTCTTACCCATCTCCTCAATAATTCATTAACTCAATAATAGTCTTCCATCCGTCTTGGAATTCTTTTCCTATTGACTTTCTAATACTAATGTTTAATTCATTATGTTGTAATAATTATCTGTGATATATGCTGGGCCATTCCCATTCCTTTCCCATGTAGCCTGTAAAATGTCTGTATGTCCCCCCCCCCCCCCCCCCCCCCCCTCTCTCTCTCTCTCTCTCTCTCTCTCTCTCTCTCTCTCTCACTCTCTCTCTCATCTCAATCGGAAACAAATCTTTTCTTAGAAGGGGAAGGAGGCTTTGCATGGGGCTAGAGCTTGCTAAAAACAAACACACCCCCAACAAATATTCTTGATAATCAGTGCATTAAATTTATATACCGGTAGACATATTTAGAGAATGAATGCACAAACCTTTAAAGTCCCTAATAAGCCTCGCCTGCTAGGAAAAAGTTTACTTACTCCGCCAACATCCTCCATATGGTTGCAGAATCATAATTTGCTGTTTGTAGTTTTTTGTGATTAATTACTCATTGTTAGGAGCTTTTTTCTCTCTCCGGAGTCGAAACAGCTAAACAATAAAGCAATTTTTACACCACTGTTGTCATCATGATACCTTGTAAGGAGTTTATATCTAATGTAGATCTCATTTCACGCCAAAAATGGAAATGTATAACTTCAATGCTCTACCCACTGTAAGTTTTGAATGTCGAGTAAATTTGGGATTACATGTACGTAACTGAATAAACAAAAACCAATTAAGAAATCAATAAATTATATTAACAAAGAAAATAATTAATTAGAAGAACAATAATAACAACAACGATGATGATGATGATGACAATAATAGTAATATTGATTACAAAAAAATAATGATGACGATGATGATGATGACGATGATAGTGGTGGTGGTGGTGGTGGTGGTGGTGGTGGAGGTGATGATGATGATGGTGGTGGTGGTGATGATGATGATGATGGTGGTGGTGGAGGTGATGATGGTGATGGTGGTGGTGGTGGTGGTGGTGATGGTGGTGGTGGTGGTGGTGGTGGTGGTGGTGATGATGATGATGGTGCTGGTGGTGGTGATGATGGTGATGGTGGTGATGGTAATGATAATAGTAATAATAACAAATGTTTAAAAAGTGTTTCATTTTCTATAGGTCTCAATTTATTTTTAACCGTAAGTAGAAGATCGGAGCGCGGCATTCTGACTTCACGCTAAAAAGAACTTGACGAGACTTCTTTTATAGCCCATGATTGTTAAAATTGCATGCAGCTATAATGATGGATGAATAAATCAGCACGCGACCGTGATAGACCAAAGAGATATTGGATAGCCTATAGGATGGTGATAGTCTGCAGAGTAGAATCTACACGCCCCTGTAGGTATCGCTTTCGATTCGATACCCATGGGTAGTCTGCAAGCAAATTTGTCAACATGAAGCGAGATGATGAAACACTCACGAGGAGTTCACATATGGTAGACTGCATTTCAAGACTCTAGGCAGTTCAAGAAGAACAAAACGGAAAGCTGTACCAATGGCGGATGAGGAGGAGAAATTTGGCCCGATGTTTACACTTTTCAACTTGACGGTCTATAATGACAAAACTTCTGTTCTCCACATTTCGTCTGTTTAGAGCCAAAGGGACGTTAACTCTGTATAAAAGGAAATTAATTAACGCCCTTCTGGCTTCAAATAAACACTTGAGATTTCCTTTTCCCAGTTACTTGCAGACAGTTTCTTTCACAAAGTAATCGCATGACAAAAATTCAACTTTATCTTTAGACCCTGCACATCTTCCCGTTATTATACCTTTAAATCATCTGAAAACGAAATTGAGCACGCATTACCGAGTGCCAGGAACATTAATTCACGTTAGTCATTTCAATCCGGATGGTTGGTGCTAAGCTCTCTATTTTCCAGCAATAAATTATTTTTTACTTCTTCGGTTTCGATGGCATGTCAGCCCAAGATTACAATCTGTGATGAGCTAAAAGCAACTCGTAAGTAATAATTACGCTATAAAACTCGGTGATGGGCCGATAATACCGACGAGAGGTGTGAGAAAGGGAGAGAGAGAAATACTAAGAGAAGTAGACAGAAAAAAAGAAAAGAAAAAGGGGAGAGGGGGCACGAGTGGGAGAGAGAGAGAAAGAGGCAGAGAGAGAGAGAGAGAGAGAGAAAGAGAGAGAAAGAGAGGGGGCGTGAAGAAAGAAAGGAAAAAAATGGGTATTATGTCAAGCAAAACGTGCTCCTAATGACAAAGTAATAAAGAGGACAAAAGAGGATCTAGAAAAAAAATATGAGTGGAAAATTTTAGGTCTTCGATGAATCTACAAAAAATGTAGAAACACATCATTATAATAGCGACGTGGGCATTACCCCCCCCCCCCTTCTCTCTCTCTATCTCTCTCTCTCTATCTATGCCTCATGCTTGTAAAAAATTATCGTCATCTCACCTCACTTGGTATACTCTCTAAAAAAAAATCGAGTGATCACGGACGTCACTCCTCTGGACTCTGGAGAGTGAAAATGTAGTGAAAATAGAGTGAACATTCACTCTTTTCTTCTTAGAGAGCACTCTAAAATCAATCGATTTCACTCCTAAACAGGTGATCACGGACGTCAATCCCAAGAAAGTGAAAATAGAGTGAAAATTCATTCTTTTTTTTAAAGAGAGTACATTGTATGTTATTTTTGATGCATGACTATATCTTTGTTTGATTGTTTATTGTTCTGTTTTTGTTTTCTGTCAACTGAAAAATTATTTTATTAATTTTTTGTATGAATGTATATATATTATGTGTATCGTAATACCATGTAACACGAAAAATTTCCATTGTTAAATGGACAATGAATATGAACCCTATGAACCTTACCTTATGCTTCCCCCTTTCTTCAAGTTATTATCTACTTGGGTAGGTGTATAGTACTCCTGCCCCCAAGCTTGTGGATTCGATGATAATTTACAGCATCACACTTCGGAGCAGGCTGTTTACAAATGTGAGAGCTCTCATTATTTTCTCAAACCGTAAATTATTTTACGGCTTCGTTGGTTTCGATGCACATCAGTCTAAATTACAGTCTGATCTTGCAGCGAAAAAGAGCTCGTAATTTATATGAAACCCACTCAAGGGGAGAAAGGGGGGAGTAATACCAATGAGTTATTAGGCTCAAGCCTCATTATAACTCCAGGGCAATAAAGAGAGAGAGAGGAAGAGAGGGAGGGAGGGAGGGAGGGAGGGAGAGAGGGAGAGAGAGAGGGGGAGGGAGGGAGAGAGAGAGAGAGGAGAGAGAGAGAGAGAGAGAGAGAGAGAGGGAGATAGAAGGGGGCGACGAAGATAGAGAGGGAGGAAGAAATAATGCCCACCTTTATCTGCGAAGGAGCATCGGTAGTCTGACATTTTCATTTGACTCCTAAAAAAGAAGATAATTTGGTTTGATTTGATTTGATTTGATTTAATAATAGACTGAAAATACATGTTTTTGTTATTGTTAAGTTTATTGTTCCACATTTCACATGACAAGGTTGTCTCATATACATAAGATTAAACAAAAGAAGGCATTATAAAACAATGATAGACATGTAACATATAAAAATAATAAAGTGAAAAATGGGGATCCTGTTAAAATAAATCTTTAGACTCTTCACTGTCGATACTATAGGGCGACCTCTGTTGTATCATTCCAGATGACTTCCGAAATTACCTATCCTGATATTTAATGTTTTTGAAGGCATATGCGCACACGAAATTCATCATTTCCAAGTGTTCTGGTTTTCACCGACCAAACAACATTAATGTCTACATGCCTCAAAATTACTTTTTATAAATCAATTCCTTTGAAGTGCATTCCCACTAACTTGGATGTTTTATATTATACCAGCTCTGTGTTTGTGTTCCTCCTTCTCTTTGTTCCTCTGGCACCCGTCTCTCTCTCTCTCTCTCTCTCTCTCTCTCTCCCTTCTCTTCTTCTCTCTCCATTCCCTTTTCATCAACATTCCTTTCCTTTTCTCTTTATCTTCCCGCTTCACATTTTTTCTATACTTATTTTTTCCCTTTTTGAGTTTAACTGAGTTTTTTCGTTGAATTTTTGTTAAATAACGAATTGTAAATATAATTTTTTTTAAAATCAAATCTCTGTAAATCATGCATGCGATATGTTGATGAATAATACCATACCATACAGTTGATCAGTGGCGTAAATGGACATGGCGTCGAGGAAGGGGGGGCGGTTAGGTGGTGGTGGCAAACAACCATTTGGCCTTTTTGGGTATGTAATGAGCATCTCAGTAAAAAAAAAAAAAAAAAAAAAAAAAATTAAAGGAGCCTTTTAGCCCATATATTATGGACACTCAATTCTAACCTTTTCTTTGACTTCCGTCATAGTTTTTAATGTGAATTTCAACCAATTATATCAATTAATGGAAACTTTAAATTATAACTGGTTTGTTATGCACCTCTATGCTTTATTAGCTCTCAAATAAGCTCTCAATACAACTTGAAAGCAAACAAATAAATAGGTTCACCTCAAAGAAATTCAATGTTTTGTAAAGGCTGAGCAGCAGGGTGAGAATGAATATGAAATATAGAGAATAATAATTCTACAGGCTAAACATTAATAGGCCCTACAAATTTACAACGGTTATGAATGATACCTAAAACAGCCTAAACAACGACATGTTTTCTCCAAATGGCGCAACTCTCTTTCAGCAGCGGTTTTGGTCTTGCGCCCTCATTCAACCACTGTCCGCTGCGCTGACAATAATCCATTGAGGTTTTAAAAGGGAGTTCCCTGCATTCTATTGGTATTCAAAGGGGGCTTCGGAACACGGTTGTGTAAAGGGGTGGAGGAATGGGGGGGGGGGGGGGGGGGGTGTGTGTATAGCCCCAAACTTGTAAGAATATACTTTTAAAATGCTGTGGCATTGCATTAAAATAATAATATGCTTGCTTGCATGCTCATCTCCATAACCGGCCCCACCCACTTTTGAAAATGCTCCGTGGTTCCTACCTGTTGTACACCTTTTTTTTAAATATTATTTAAGATTAAGTTAAGATTAACATTTGAATCATATCTTACCTAACTCAAGAAAAAATATCGTCATTTCATGATTAAAAAGGAACTTCTTCTTGCTTTACCGTTAGGTTTAGGGTGGAAGTTTAGTTGTAGAAAACGTACAATGATTAATGTACCTTGCAACAGAATGAAACTTGATACCGTAAATGAATGAATGAAACCCGTACCAAGCGTCAAGTGGCACACACCGTTTGCCCAGCGGGAAAACCAATAGTATCACAAATGCACAACGTGTATTGCATAACGTATGAATGCCCTACATAAATACGCCGCCGCGCCTCCGTAGAGTGTTTCCGATGATTGTCATAACAATTGTTAACGAAATTGAGGGGACTTTTATTCGGATAAAAAGGACATTCATGTAAAGAAATATGGCAGCTTGTCTCAAGAGTGTGACAGATTTTGTGGTAAGTTGGAAACAACAGATTTTTATATTTGACTTGTTTTTAAACCTCATTCGACTTCTCTTTGCCATCATGTTTACGTGTGTTGCGAGGCAGCGGTGTCGCTCCGGGTTCCGATATCCAGCCGAGTCATCAGGCAGGCCGCAGGGAGCTGCTAGTGCTAGGACCGGGTTTTAGACTCAGCTAGTATCATAGTCAGAAGAATCTTCTTGGAGTCGAATTCTTGCGAGTTAAAGCTGTGGTCAGGCTCGAAAATCGATTTGTTGGAACCTGGAAGAGATTAAAAATAAGAATATTCATTCTAATTCACAGCCTGCATTCTCATGATTATTGTTGAACAGATGGTGCTGGCGCTGGCGGATATGAAATTTAGTTTTAACTTGAATCGTTTGTAGTTTTGTGTTGTGAATGGTTTTCATGCAATCTATCCAATATGTTAACTGGTACATGGTATTACTGTTTTTGTATTTTTACTACTACTAGACCTAGTAGTACTTAAAATGATATAGGTCTAGGTCTAGCCCCTTTTTGTTTTATGTACAAATATTTTCATGCTGTCTAGATCTACAGTTGTACCTCATTCTTTTGTGTTGTTCCTTTTTTAAATTACCGGTATACCTTTTGAGATTTTTGACTTACCGGTACTTTTTTTTATATTGTGGGGTTATCAAATTTGAAAATGAAAAGGGTTTATAATTTTGTAAATAAAGTAAGGTTCTCTTGCACTTGTGTTTTGGACATCTATATGCACAAGTATCATGTACGTAAAATCATGGTGAAAGTCAGTGGATCAAAATCAAATACTAAGATACGCTTACAAGTAAATAACTGGATTAAAAAACTAAATAACGAGGTAAACGCCATGGAATTTCTCAATACATGTACATGAAGTTGAATGAAATTCATACTGTTGTAATTGTATCATTGGGTGGTACGTGTAACTTGTATATTTGAAGAGGGGGTCAAACTCCATCAATTTCAGAGATAACAAAGCAGAAACCCAAGCTTGCACAAATATACTGTAGATTAGAATTGCTGGTTGGAATGATATTTTAAATTGATAACACCAATATCAGTTGTGAACTACAGTACATGTACATGTACAGGGTGTATTAAAGATATTTGCAATTTGAATTGCCATTTGTCGAGATTACGTGTGTATAGTATACAGTATGTAAATGTAACATGAACAAGATCTCTCTCTCTCTCTCTCCCCTATATCTCTCTTTCTCTCGCTGTCTCTGTCTCTTCAAGTTGTTTTTCAACTTTGACTATTTCTGGAACTGGAAAACACTGTTCACCCTAGTGGGTCGTGCAGGGCAGGAGAGAATTTTGGTAGACTTCATTTTGTAACCAAAAGTTAAAAATGATATCAGAGAACAACATCACAGCACAGAAGAGATGATAACCATCATGTTGCCATGGCAATCTCACCTATTAATGCATTGTTGTGTTATTTAAATCTTTGCTACAGGTACCGTACTGTAACTGAATCCAGCAGTGTAAAAAAATACTTCTTTGTATGTGTACATGTTGGAGCTCTTATAGGACTTGGTGTACATGGTAAAAGTGTGATTTTCCCTCATTGAAATTTAAGTATTTTATTGTTATATTACCGGAGCTCTTCTTTGGTTTACCAGAGCTATTTTGGAGCTTTCCAGAGCAAAATCTCTCATCGCTCCCACATATTTTTTTTTCTCGCTGGAATGCAGTTGCCATAGCAATAGAATGATCATCAAACTTGTACATGTTGTGGTTTATGGTTCTACCATTTTCTACCATGACATTGGTGCCTGAGGAGATTGTATTTCATTTTTGTGTTTCATTAAACCTACACATGTATGCAAGTACTACATCCTTTAAAAAAAAAACTTGATTTAGCTCATGCTGCAATGATAATTATATACCCTTAGGTCTGTCAGGAACCCCATGACTTTTACAAGCCGATCGCCTGTCTGATTATAATCAAGATATTTATGATTGAAAATCTAAATCAAATTTTGCGTTTGCCAAATGGTTTTCATAACACTACGGTCTATTAGGGAAAACAAGTATGGTAAAACCAGTCACTCAAAGGTTTTTACTTTTTTGAGGCACTTCTTGATCATTTTGAAGCGCAATTTTTTTAGGGCTTCAATATAACACCATGTCACAGACACTGATAACATGTAAGGCCATGCATCTCTGATTTAACATTGTTAAACGATCCCTTTAAAAAGAGAAATACCTGGGACTGCTCCTGAGGAGGGAATTTCAATAGCCTTGTTGGCTTGTCTCCTAGAATGAAAGTGTAAACATTACCATGACAAATTACTTTACCGGTATCTGAATATTCATAACATGATTTCTATGGGATAATGTATGTACATGCACATGTACATGTAGTCTTGTATTGCTCGTTGATACAATTTCTGGAAGTTTTTGAATCTGATCATGTTTTTTTGAGGAAAATAAAGATGAGGTGTGAACCTCCACAAAATCTGATCACCTCTTGAAATCGTGAAACCAGATGTTCTTCTACAAAGTTATTTTCAAGAGGCAGTTACAGTACACATCAGCTGTTATCCACATCACAGGAAGAAATGTCGATATGAATGGCTTTTCAAGTTGTAAAGTACTTTCCTGCAATCCGTCACTTGTCACTTGTCACTGCACGAAAAAACAGTTTGTCTGCATAAAGTAGTGCTGTAACATCACGGATATCTCCAATTCCGTTTAACCGCCAGTCAAAACCGGACGGTTTTCGGTTAAACGATTTTAAAAAAATTAAAAAAAATTTAATTTTTTTTTTTTTTTTTTTTTTTTTTTTTTTACCGACTCTGTCGGCAACTTTCATTTAACTGCGAGGTGCATTTAAAGGGGCCGATTTGTGCTTGTGAACTTGTCACAAATAATAGTAACAATGTTGTTTTAAGAAGAATGTGTAAGATCATTAATGTAAATTAAAAACAGTAGAGGACCTAGGACAGAACCTTGTGTAAAAGTTGGATGAATTATTATTATAAACTACATATTGAGATGATGAGATCTATTACAAAGATTACTTTCAAACCAAGATGACAGACAAATTGGAGTGTTGTTCTAGTTTTGGAGTGGTGAGTCAACACACAGATTACTGAGCTGGGAGACATTGCCAGGCATAGTGCCAGGTGGAGGGGCATAAATCGAAACTTTAAAAAAATAATAAAAATAAAAAAAAATTATAAAAAAAAAAAAAAAAAAAAAATATTAAAAAAAAAAAAAAAAAAAAAAAAAAATCGGGAAAACGAAACCGTCCAATTGAAAACGGAATCCGCCATGGGCGGTCGGATACCGGACGGTTAAACGTTTGACTACAGCACTAGCATAAAGTGGCTGTTCTTGAAATATGTTTCTTAAAAAACATGAAGAAAAAAAAGAGAGAAAAAAAAAGAAGGGAATTTCAGTAAAATCAGGGGTCAAAGATTGAATGCTTAAATCCTTTCGGGACTTAACTTAACCACCTACAGTACTTTATCATTGCCAGGTGTAAAGTTGCTATTTTTAGATCAACAAGAATATCTACACTGTACAGATGGTTCACAATGTTATGGAAATTCAGTATTGATGTGTACTGTTCATTTTAAACACATTTTTAGAATCAAGATTAATTATTTCATTGGACTTTTTAATAAAAAAACAAACAAATAAAGAGACCGAGGAGAAACTTCTTAAAATTCTTAAATACATGAAGCTTACTGTACTCTGAAAAGCAGGTAAACAAACTATCAATATTTTTTGGATACAAAACAACCAACAACCATGTACAGTACATGTACTTCCAGTTAAAATGAATTGATGATATTTCAGCTTCCAGTTCCATATTATTATATGATTTGTAAAGTGTACTTGCATAGTTTTAATGATGCCAAATATATTAAATTAAATTGAGTGAATGTACATGGATGTGGTACTTTTATTTTTTTTTTGCCTACAATACATTATACATGTATATACCTGTACCTATAAATGTTCTCTTGTTATGAATGCACCATTATAATACACCATGTGTATCTTGTGCATTTTGTTGTGTTCAGGCTGCTGTACATAGTTACATACACATGTGATTCACACCTGTTTGGTAGTGTGAAGGTGCCCTAGAGGAGTATAATTTTGTCCATTCATCATTTTACTACTAAAAAAGGCCTGTCGTCATCAGCTCGAGATTGCCAAACAGCCCGCTATTTCTGATTTGGGAAATAAGCCCAAAGTTACTAATCACGTCTTCATCTGCTCGAAACTCTAAACTCTAGCTCAAGATACTTTTCGCGGCGTTCACAAACTTCATGCATAGTGCGAGTCTTCGGGCTGGTGGAGACGCACCAGACAAAGAGCAGGATATTTTGCAAACTAGCCCAAGATATATTTGGATGATAATCTCAACCAAATATCCCGCTAATTGCAACTTTGGGCTGAAGAAGACAGAAATTAACTGGATAGTTTGCGATCGGGATAGTTAAAATAGCGGGTTATTAGGCAATCTCGAGCTGATGATGACAGGCCTAAATAGACATGTTGGATTTGACCTCTGGACAGGGAAGAGCTACAGGCCTTATCTCAAGCGAGGCCAAATGTTTACGTTTCACTCATAATTTATGGACGTGATTACAAACCATTACAATCCTCTTGTTTCACTGACATAAATCATTGGCATTAAAAAACAGCCAATGGTCATAAAGAGTAGCTACTGCCCAGAGTAATAGCTCTATTCAGGAAGTGACAAAGTCCAAACGTGAATGAAAGATGAATAATACAGAACTTCAAACTTGTTCATGCTACCCTTAAAAAAAAAAATCCTTTCTGTAATATTTCAATTGTAAGCCCTACATGTACATTTACATGAATCTTCTTAAAACCATGTGGATTTAGATAGACCCCTTGCCTTTATAGAGTGGACTATTCTTATTCCTGTACGAGCTTAGAGAAGAATAACAGGATCAAGCTAGTCAATGGGTTGATATCACACCTGTCAATGTAGATCTTTTGTGTAACTGGGTCACACTGGGTGATCTGTTCAAAAGAATCACCATAGATTCACTGGCTTCTTTTTAGTATTATTTGAGGCAAACATAATATTATAGGAGGAGACTAAACTTGGAATGAATTTAAATCCCTATGAAAGGTTCTTTGTAAGTCTTACATGTACATGTATAGCAGTCCTTGAGTGGGGTTAATAACAGCAGTTCACATTTTGCGTTCTACTTCTATTGTCCTATTCTCTTCAATACCTATAAGCTCACCACACATACTATCTCACTGCAATCTGAATTCAGAGAAAATGAAAATACCATGAGATATGAAAATACAATTGTAAGTCTACATGTTTAACTTGTGTAAACTGGTAAAGTTTTTGTGATTGAGATTCCCAAAGATCATGTGATATTGGAAGGAAGCCAAGGTATTTTAGGCTTAAGTTCAAGCCAGAGTAAAGGAAGATTGACTACAAATCATACAGATTGATCAGATAATTTGCAAGATTAAATATTCCTGATGGGAATAAGAGCTCTAATGTTCTTTTCTTACATTCAATGATACCCACGAAGAAATGAGAAAAAAAATTACATTTATGTGCAGTATAATGAACAGAATATATGCTTTACTTTTCTCTATTCATTATGATATAAAATTTGTAAGTGGTTAGGGCAATTATAAGGTACAATACATGTAATGTACCCTCCTTAAAATATGAAAAGAAAAAAGAAATTACCCACTCTAGTGGAACTAGTTTTAAATAACTTGTCATTCATTTGATATGCACTCCTTGACACTAACACTGTAACAAGCATCTGGAAAACCTAAATTCTATTAGTCCGGACCCAAATGAAGTCCGTATTTTATATCTAGGGCTCCTGCATACAAACAGTAAAAATAAAACAATCCAAATCCTTCCAAAAAGTTATTGTCATATGAAATAAATTGTTGTCAACTACATCAAATTTCAATCACTTGTCAGATACAGATTTAATAAATAACTAAGGAGCAAAGTCTTAGTTCAAAGAACCAACTCGCACATTCTACATGTATACTGCAATCAGAGTTAGGCATTATAAACAAATCACATGGGTGTGTGATAATGGTGTTTCTTTTAGAGTACTACTGATAGTTGATGTACCTCGTTATAGATGATGAATTAATGCACTTTGAGACGGCACTCCTCCCTTTAGTTAATCAATAAACAACTCCAGCGTATTAATGCAGTTTGGGAACCCTTATCATGCGAGCCTGATAAATATAGCCATGATGACAAGCCTACAGTGTAGTGTGCTTTCAGGCTGAACATCATTGATTCGTCTGGGAAAAATCCGGACATGAATGCATGCAATTGACATTAAAGTAAAGTTCTCTGATTTAATTTATTCAAATGTGCATGTACATACTGTATACACACAAAGTTGAGTACATTTGTTGTATATGATGCACGCAAGTATAAAATCAACTGCCCTTCTAGTACGGCGTAATAAAGAAGATAGGGCAATCATGATTAAAGAAATTCATATAAAACCGAGTAACTGTCAGCTGTTAATTTTAAGAATATAAACAATGTTTGATAGTCAGATGCTTCTCCGTTTTCTCTAGGGTGCAGTTACATGTGTAGCTTGTCTTTGTTTACTTTGAAGTGGTTTATATTAAAAGGGTCTTGCTAACATCATTCAGAAGAGAGAAAATGGTGCTAAGGCAGTGACATCAGACCATTATTAATGATAAAAATTGGGGAAAAAATGATCAGATCAATTCCTTAATTCTCCCAACTATACCATTCCAAACATTTAAGTGTTGACAGATTTTTAAAAGCCTGTTTTATGTCTTATTATCATGGAAAATGGTTGGGAAAATTCAAAATTGGTTGCGAGAATTTACTGTTAGAGGGTGTCGCACAGTGACGCCCTCAAAAACCATAAATATCTTTGTGGTTTGATAATTTGTTCAGGATTTTCTGCATGTTAGAGGGATAGTACAGTAGAAGGAATATAATAAATAACATTTCATACCAAAATTACACAGTTTTTCCATCAACCTTCAACAATGTTATTGGTTCACTTTAATATCTCTGTCTCTTCCACTCTTTCAGTCTGTGATTCAGTGAGAATTGTGTTTAGCAACCGTTTCATCCTTCCTAAATGTTGTTTGAGTCAGGTCATTGGTATCATGCCCTAGTCTGGCATGTCATGCAGGAGATCTTTTATTTTGTCTCTATTCTGAGCATTAAAATGAAATCCATAGATCAATTCTCAAAATACGAATTTTTGATTTAAAAAAAATCTACTTTAATACTCTTACTGTACACACATGGATAAATGTTATAAAATCAAACCATTCTGACACAAGAAATTCAAAAGGTGCAAACTCCATCTATTTGTATATTGTAACCATTTAGTTATGATTGATCGAAAGTCTGTTCAACCTTTCCCCCACATGTTACCATGTTTTGTAAATTCTGTGGTTACAGGTCTGCCACTCAATCTGTGTGGGCTACACCCAATTATCCTGGGATTTGTAAAGTGAAACTCATCAGTCAACATGTTCAACCCCTGAGGTGGTCTGCTGAAATGGAGTCAGTTACTAAATATAGAACAGAGGGTAACCCCAGTCAACCTCAAAGGGTGACCGTGGAAACTGATCTTAGTAACTGCATTTTGATGAGTCCAGCTGTTTTCCTGGTTCTTTGATGGAGAAAAGAAAGGAATTTGTAATAAATGGGAAGTTTCATGAAGTTTGCCTTGAGTTTCTTGGAAGCAGAAAAATGATAGAAATAACATACCTAAACAATGTACAATGTGCATGTAGGCCTAATATTGGCCATACATGTACCAGTACATGTATACTTTACAGTGTACATGTACTGGATGTAATACTGTGATGTGAAAATTTGAGACAAAGTTGGCAAAATAATGTGACTTTTAATGACAAATCACTCATGAATACATGCACATAAACCTACAAGTACATGTAGTCATGATGTGTCTCAGTGTCTTTCACTAATAATATTGTCATTATTATGACAATGTGGTTTAGATATTGAATAGACATATTTAACGAGGGGATAGGCCTATCGGAGAATGTGGTTTTAGAGGTGTTTTTGATAATGTTCACCATAATGCTTTACAATGACAATGACAACCTATTCCAATTGGAATCATCACCCGTTTTTTTGAAATTATATTTTTGAAGCTCCTATCATCAAGTTCAAGGCAATAAATTAAAAATAAAATTAATAAGTAAAAACCTTGGAAAAATCATGTACATTTTAGATCAGTGCAAAGAAGATCTGTTCAACATACCGGTATGTACAAGTACTGTAGAGCCTCTGACACAGCAATTACCTGTATATTGGCTTTGAAAATCAACATCATAATTGTTAGTGTGTATGAACACACACATCTCTCTATAAAAACAAATTTCTTTGTACAATAAACTTTAAAGACTGTAAAATATCAACTTAATGGTAGTTGGATCTCTCAATTCCCTATTATTAGAAATGATATTTGGATTATGTAAGATATCCCTAAAATGTCGGCACATTTCAATAGCTCAGGGCTCTTGAAATTGCCCATTAAAAGGTATTTGCATGTGCCCTACATATATAATTATATATATACAGTGTACAGAATTTTCTAGTGTGAATGCCCCTTTAACACTACAACAATTCTTCACTACCTTTTCCTTTTTTCAAGTACAGTATGTACATGTACTGTATATGTATACATTTTCTCGAGTGTAAATGCACCATACAGCGTAGGACTTGCATGTACTGTACTGTAGGAATCTATGGCAGCAATGTCAATATTATGATAGAGGAGAAATCAAATATGGTTTGTAGGGCTAGGGTATCCTGCTCCATCTTGCATTGCCCTATGGTGTACATGTACCTACTAGCCTCTTGAATGAAAACACCTGCAATAACCCTATACCTGAAGGCATTGTGAACAGTTTGTTGCAGATCGCAAACTTTTTTTCAAATTATAGGGATCGAGTGAATATACAAATGTAGAAAGATTCCACAAAATCTTGAACCCGAGAAGAAAATTTGGAGCCCTTACACTTTTACGGCATTGAAGAAAAAAAATCATGGGAGCAATGAGCAATGTCACCTTCTGAGTGACTCAACCGCAAAGATGGCTCCATGTGCGAAAGGGTAGCATACAAGATGAAGAAAGCTTCAGAAGAGAGTAAAACAAAAGAAAACATTATGTTACAGAATATCACTCTGGAAATACTCCACATGAACATCAAAGAATTATATATACGACCAATTATGTACTTGTACAACTGTACTGTAGCTCTGTCAACAAAATTTTTATTTTCATTTTAAAACTGCAAGGGAGATTTACATGTAAGTCACATTTCACAGAAAGCTACTGATTTTTGGCTAATCAAGTATTAAATAATAAATTATTAATGAAAGAAATACACAATCGAATAAATGAATATAAAAAATAAAATGAAAGTCAATTTACATGCTGACTGCTGAGCATCCTATACTACACATGTAGGTTCAAATCAAGCAAATGGGACCTCTAAAGAGCCAGAAATGCAACAGTTTTACTTGTCAAATTCTAAATCCCCCCTCCCAGACTCTCCCCGACTCTCCCCCTGCTCCTCCACTCCTCTCCCTCACAATTATTGTATCTAACCCTTTTTTTTTAGATTCAAAGGTTGGCACACGTATGAAATTATAAAAAATCCATGACAAATGCTTCTTTGACTATTGCTCCCTGGAGTTGTTTTGTAACATGAGACACATTCCTAACCCCAACTTTCGACACCATGTCACCAGGCCTGGAGTAAATGTCGGATTATCAAATACTCATTTCAATACCTGGGTTTTGCCTCTCGAACTGGGCCTTAGGAAACATGGTTGATCTGTGTATTTTCATTCTACAGTGGTGGTGTCAAAAGATGAAAGGGAGGCTCTAGTATTACTCCCATCTGGAATTTAAAGAGATAGTTGAGTTAGTTCTGGTAAAAGTGAAAAATAATTGTTGAACTTTCCTAATCTTTTTACATCAATTTACAAGTGTAATGTTCAATCTCCTGAAAGCTACCGGTATTTATAGAGATGTAATAATTTCTCCTCATTTAAATTTGTGCCCACTTCGCAATGACAAAACCATCTGTTCGTCGTAGTCATGATCACATATTTTCTCCTCTCTTTCTGTTGATTGTTGCAGGGCGTTACCTAAAAATACTTTTATGTGTACATGTACATGTACATGTACAGTGTACGTTCCGCAGAATCAAACCATTCTGTTCTACAATGGTGCATTGCATAATTTATTGATTTCATTAATTGTTCATTTTCCTCTTAAGTGCAATAGATCTATATATGCCCACTTCAGAGTGATGAATCAGTTTGTCAGCATCATCATGATCAAATATATATTTTTTTGTTTGTTGACTGTTCCAGGGCCTTGTCAAGAAATATGTCCCGGAGAACAGAACTCTGTTTGTACAAACTGTAGGCAAAAACATTTAATCTACAATAGCAGTTTGCATCATCATATACATTTCATTTTATATTCTACTTAAAAGTAGTGATATGTTGTTTATTATACTGTAGAATAACTAACAAATAAATAGTTCTTCCTCAAAATCTATGATAATATTTTCTCGCTCTCTCTTTTCGTTCACTGTTCCAGGGCCTTACAGAGAAATATGTCCCAGAGAATAGAACCGTGTTTGTGGGTAACAAGCCCCCACCCGTCGAAGATGAAGCCTACATTCCACAAGACTTTCCTGACAACACTGTTGTCTCTTCAAAGGTAACGTATTCACCTATACAAAAATATGTATTTCAAGAGAGTATTCAAATGAAAAACTTTAAAAAAAGAAGACACTTTCATCATTTGTGTTGAAAAAAGTGGGAAAGTTGTCTGGAAACAGGTAGTGCCAGGTGGTTCTATTACGCAGGAATGAGAGAATACATAAGTCAACATCATATTTCATATGTGTGTTTGTAGACAAGGACACTAAAATAAACATCAGGCTTCTATAAATATTGGACTGATATTTACTTGGAGAGAAGGGGGAAAAAAGGGTGCAATTTTCATTACTTCGTTGTATTCTGGTGGTCTACTAATTTCATGTTCATGCTGCACTGCTGTTGCTCTGTGGCTAATTTTGTTTTCAGACACTGCTCTTTCTTTTGAACACTAATCAACCTCATTAGAAGCACCTGCCTCCTTTCAAACATAATTACGTAACACAGTATTTATATGATCATCAAGGGGGAAGGGTGACCTTTTACTATTAAACAAAGAAAGAAAGGTTTATAGAACACCCTCATGCCAAGAAATGTATTGAAGAAATGGTGGTAATAATGGCCAGGATGCAATACAATTAATGAAAAAAATGTATTTGTACCAGTATACTACATGTACATATACTGTACACATGTACAGAATATCAGCAAAGCGCTTAGAAATACTGATACTTAAATCTCATGTCATACACTGTAGTATCGATGGAAGATGCAGTATACTATAGTGATCTCACATCACCATGGCAACTGCTTCTCTGAGAACTCGTTATAACCATGTGCATGCATTTAATAGGAGACAGATACATGTAGGCCTATTGTACATGTACAGTGCAATACCGATCTGATAAAGAATAAAACTCAAGCACTTTTTTGCAGGCCTTGCTTTCAAAGTAGCGGTATAAAGCAAGATTCTATGATTTCACATAAAAAATACCTGTTTAATAATGTTATGCATGCTCCTTGGACAAAAGTTTCTCTCGATAATTCAGGAAATGTCAGAGGCTTGCCAGTCATAGCAACAGTTAATGCAATCACAGTGGATTCCACCTACAGAGATGCCATCATATATTCTGTACATGTAGCATGTAAAAAAGAAACATGATGTATATTTTAATTGATTTTAAATTGTAAATTATTGTTACTACTATTATTATTGTTATCATTATTTCTATTTTTATTATTATTATTGTTATTATTATTATCATCATCATTATCATTATCATTATCGATATCATTGTCATTGTTATATTGAAATCCATTAGTAAACACGTTAATTGATGTGCCTCTCTTTTTACATTAAAATAATTAACCACAAAAAGCCAAAACAAAAACGAAAGAAGTAAATAATAATAGATTTAAAAAAAGATAATACTCCATTTGCCTGAGAGAAAGCCCCTCTACAATATTCTTTGTATTTAACATATAACATTTTACAAATAGCCCAAGGCATGTACGTGTAGTACATTATTGCTGATCAAGATCGAGGGTCTTTTCTATCACAAAAGCTTGCTTCACATCTCACTGATTAATCTCTTGTTTTCAAAATGGACAATATCACAAAAGAGTGATGGTACATCAGTTGATAAATGAGAAATACTGCCATTCATCTCTCTCTCTCTGTTTCTGAGTAAACAAATTGCTTTTAATTTAGTTTGACTGTGGAGGCATGCACTGTGCAATAATCGTGATTGATGATTATCTAGCAAAGAAAAAACATATATCTCTCTTTGAATTACGTATAAAGACGTGTATTCTCTGCATGCACTCATTAACGAACATACCTATTTATACTTTGCGATGTTGCTAAGCAACGCAGTGTTCTTGCTGGAAAAGCGTGATGCAATTCGCAATTGTACAGAGAAAAAAAGGCTGATTATCTAAAAGCAAAAAGTGATGCCTAGATTTTTGTCTCCCCATGTATATTTTAATTTATTTTTTATTTGCCTGCCTACCCTTTTAATTTATTTGACATATGAATTGATTGTTAGTCATGATAAAGCTCCCCCTCTCATTCTGTATTCTTATAAATGTGACATTCATACATTTATGGAGAAAAAAAAGAAAGAAAAATATTACCCCTTAAACAATAGAACAGACTGCTATAGTGACCACCTGTATAGGAAGACCACCTACATGTACATGTATCTATAAATATGTTTCTAATTGAAACACAATCAGTAACCTGTAACTTGAAGGGATCCGGTAACTTTGTCTCAGATTCTGAAACAAAATTCTGGATTTAGCTCATGATACAATAATAATTATAAACTTTTAGGTCAGTCAGGAACCCCATGACTTTTACAAGCCGATCGCCTGTCTGATTATCAAGATATTTATGATTGGAATTACAAATTTTGAAAACCGTTCGCCTGACGGTTTTCATAACACTACAGTCTATTGGGAAAAACGAGTATGGTAAAACCGGTCACTCAAAGATTTTTACTTTTTTGAGGGACTTCTTGATCATTTTGAAGCGCAATTTTTTTTTGGCTTCAATATTACACCATATCACAGACACTGCTAGTACGTAGGGCCGTGTATCTCAGATTTAACATTGTTAAACGATCCCTTTAAGCCCGCCTGCTTACATTAAAGAAATACATGACATTCTTTGCTTCCCTGTGTAATCTTTATATACAGGTTTCACTGTTAGATCAGTGTATACTATTTCCCATGAGTTAACTCCCTTCATACTCCCATGTACATCCATAAAATTAATTGTATTTTGGCTGTTATTGCATAAAGGCTCGTTCAATGCATCCCTAAACCGCGTAGTACACCTCATATTTCTGAATCTTATAACGGAGAGCTCATTGAATGCATGAATAACTTGTTGCATATAGTTGCAATTCACCACAAAAAATGCTGCAGGTTTACCCAGCAAATCTGTGAAAGAGCCTTGAGAAAGACCTGTCTTTACACTGTATGTTTCTTCTCAAAGGTATAACTCATTGAAACCTGTATGAAAGCAACCCTGTATGAAAGCAACCTGATCATAAATGACCACATTCCTTCCATTTTTTTTTGGTTTCCTTTGCATGGTCTGGTATATTCCCCTTGAGTTAATCCCCTTCTTCTTAATTCTTTTTCTTCTTCTTCTTCTGATTAAGTCTGCCTCCTTCAAATTGACTGAAGATTCTTGCAAACTATGTGCGTTTGTGTGTGAACCGTAATTTACGTCCATTCGAGTACTATTTACATTATAATACAGTTTATATATACAAATATTTACAAGCTCATGCAACATCAAACATTGAACATCCATGTATTCATTTAATTATATCTTTAATAGTTTTGAACTTTCTTGTTTTTAAATAATCAATGAGTGTTTTTTCTCTCACTTTTTCTCTTGCAGTACACAGCACTCAACTTCTTCCCTAAAAACCTGTTTGAGCAGTTCAGGAGAATCGCTAACTTCTACTTTCTCTGTGTGGCAGTATTACAGGTAAATTGTTTGTAAAAGAAGCAAGTTTGTATACAGTTTGCATTTATTTATTTATTTTTGTGCATTTATCTAAAATCTGTGTGCAGCGCTTTGTAACTGCAAGGAAAAGGCGCTATATCAAATATTTTTTGGATTGGATTGGATTGGATGCACCTCAAGAACAACTAAAAGTTGTACTGTTTGATTTTCAGGAGAGTTTGATCATTGTGTACTAGTATTTAGTCAGCATGGTCAATTTTGTTGAGTTTACTTTCTGCATCTACATGTATGTATTTGGTGTACCTACATGTACAGTGTATGTTCACATATTTCATGGCACCGTTTTAACCAATATGGTTAAAACTTTAAAACAATAGACATCTTGTAATTAGAATTAATAGATTTTCATTCTCTTCCTTTTTTAACAGTACAGGTACATAAATGTCTGTAATTGATCAAATGTGCATGTACAGTGTACTTGTTTTAATTTCAAAGCTAATGAAAACCTCGGATTTACAAGCTAAGAAAGATAAAATATAGAATTATCTGTGAAGTAATGCCTTCTTCTATACATGGACAGTGTACAAAGGTACTGTAGACGGCATGTGTTGTACGCCTTCCAGTGCACCGCCTATTTGCACATCCGCCCGCTGAAAGCTCCTTATTACTGATCAAGTGGAGTTAATTATTAAACTGAAGTGTCGATATACACTCATAATTATGCATACAGTATGATGTCATTCAGAACGTTAGCTTTGTGACTGATATGTAGGTGTGTCCACTCTGCAACAAAGCAGAGTCTGTGATGATTTTAAGAATATAGTAATTATTATCATTAGGGCAATTCCTTAGAACATACCTCTCTTCCATGTACATTCATCCACAAATTAACTTTTTTAATGATATGACCATTTCCTATTGCTAGTGAGAGTGATACCAAAAGATCTTTTTTAAGGATTTGGATGAAATGAATGGATAAAATGGTATGTTTCACAGGACACACGGCACAAAATTGTCCATTATTGCAGGCTACTGGTATCCTGAACAAGTTAGTTAGCTACTTTAGGACGAGTTACAATGTAACACATATTTTCTCAATGTATAGTATTCTTTTATAATAGTAAAATTTGGGTGAGGGTAGTACATTAGTGGCAGCATTACAAATGACCTACACCTATAAATTGTTAATACATCTACAGTGAGTAATTGTCTTAGGCTATTCAGAAACTGAAATCAGTTAATGCTCATATGAAGCAAATGACTATGGACTTTAGCCTACAATATTGTTAGCCTACAGTGTACCTTCTTGTATAATTACAGTGAGTGCTGGCCATCCTAAGTTTGAGTGTTTTGAACATAAACCCTGTTCAGTATGGAAGAGACATAATGTGTAAATCCAGGCATTTTGTTTTAAAAGTGTACCAATCAACCAAAAATGTTTTGTTTTGTCTATACATGTACATGTATACATATTTGCTAGAATTTTTTTTCTTCAAGTTTAAACATGCTCTCAATCAAGCTAAAACGGACTTTTGGGACTGTAGATGACTTGACACCTCCATTAATGGTCTCATACAGTAGAGCCCCCATAGAACCCAAGTGTACAGTTTCTGGATTAGATGTTAGGTTATGTTTAGGTTTAAGGTGAGGTATAGTGTTACAATTTTCAATTTCATTTCAGTTTTATTCCACAATTTGAAAAAACATAACTGTATGAACTATGTATCAAACATTCATACATACAATAATGATGCTACATGTAGGTTAAAGTTTGGAATGAGTTGGGTCTGTTTCGGTGCATGTTTGCCAAAGGATAACTGTGCTGTTGATAGCAAAACCATAGACATTCATACAGGATGCAGGAAACAATAAAAGAGGCAATTACTGTACTCCCCATTTCAAAGCTAGACCCAACAAGATAGACTAACACTAACCCCTGGGTCTAACCTAAACCTGATTGCAACCCTAACCATAACCCTAACCATAACCCTACATACCTGCCAACCCTCCCGAATAATCCAGAATATCCTGTTTTTCTGGATTTTTAGGACCCCAAAATGCGGGAGATTCCGGATTTTCAAAATTTTGATTTTTTGTTTGTTTTTTGTTTGTTGCTTAAGCCAAATTAAGCTTGTTTTATCATATGCCGCGATGTGAGAGTTCACGTATTGCATACGTTGAAGGGCTGCATGATTGAGCAGTGAATTTGTATTCGCCTTTTTGCACAGATTTACCGCGTATTGCCAGTTACACTGCCGCTGCATGTGCGAACGCCTGTTAAGGGTACAGATTTCTTATTTTCTAAGACATACCGTGCTAAAAATTCTTTAATCTCATTTTCAAATGTTGGCAGGTATGACCCTAACCCTATTTCTTTGACAAACCATTAGTCACTGGCCCGAGTGTTGGAACCCTTGTACAGTGTACTCAAATGTCAAGCATTAGCATTGGACTTCTTCGATATCTGATGAAAGACAGTTTAAAGAATGTTTTATTTATAGCTTTTGATTATGTTTTCTATATTTTTGTTTCAAAAGCTGGATGTATTTCAGTTGAAAATGACATAGAGAATAGTTTGCTAAAGGTCAGTCGTGCTATATACATTGTATGTACACTGTAGATAGCGAAACCATAAAGACAAACAGGATACAGGAAACAATAGAAGCTACGATGTAAACTAGACTTCCCATCCTTGCATTGTTGGCTCATTAGTTTACATGTACACTTAAAGGTAATACAAAGTTTTGGGAAATTTTGAAAATTGGGTGGATAGTGATTCTTTACAATTTTGATATATTTGGATGCCCCTGTGGATGAATTATAAGCACTTGAAAATTTAGCCCCTAAAACACTTCTGCTTTCGAGAAAAATTGAATATAAAAATTTACCGGTGCTCCCGGTAAATTTTGATAAATTTCAAATAGCGCCTACGGCCGTACAATGATAGCTGCGACAATGAAAATCTCAGAATGTGTAGTTGTGATATATAATTTCCAAACGGCAATATTTTGATCTTGAGAGGGAGCTATACAACATAAAGAGTTTATTATTTCCAATTTCATAACTTTAGACTCGATTTCAACCGCGACGACGATCACTGAATATTGTAGGATCGCATATGCTTCCAATATGTTCATTTGAACCAAATTCATGACCCCATACCAAAACTTTGTTACCTTTAATACAGTGATCATGATGAAGGTCATAATCATATGATCTATTTCAAGCCAGAAGGCCATTACTGTACACATAGCTCAGAGTATTTGTGGTGCAGCCAATCTTTGTTCCTTTCTGAATTATTTCTATTTACTTGTGTCTGTGATAAAACATTCACAATGAAGTAGAGTAGAGAAACAGAAACAGAAAGAGAGAGAGAGAGAGGGGGGAGGGAGAGAATGGGGGAGGGAGAGAGGGGGAAGAGTGAGAGAAGGGGAAGAGCAAGAGAAAGAGAAACAGAGAGAGAAGGAGAGAGAAAGAAGGGGGAGAGAGAGAGAGGAAGATAGAAACAAGGCGCATTTATACTGTCAAATACCTCATTTTGAAAAGTCGCGATGTTTCGTGTACCCGGTTACACTTGTGCTGAAACATCACCGACGGAGCTGTTCAGCGATGTTTTGGCGTGTTTCGGTTGGTAATGCGCATGTGCAGTCTTCCCGACCTTTGACCCCGGCCTGCTATAAGATTTTTAGCGCGCGCAATTTCCAGCTAGCGCTATAGCTAGCTAAATAGCGATACATCCCATGCGCATGCATGCGATATGTTTTGTTTATCTCGCGTGTAGTATTTGAGGCAAGAGTGGATAAGTTACGAAGTACGGACTACGGCTGCTGATTCAGTTTTCCCAAATTCAATCGAAATCTAGTAGTAAAAACGATATGGGAAGGTTAAGAAAATCATTGTTGTTAATTGTTAATTTCATGCTTTCACTCATTTCTCTGAAGCCCTTTTCCCCACGTTTGCAGGGACGCTTGGAAGTCTGGTGGAGGAGCTCTCCCTGCCTCCACATCGAAATCAAGAACTTCATCTCATCATCAGTCCAATGGGAATTGTTCACTTCCATATTAATTAATCTAACAAAACACTCAAATACTACTACTAGACAGATATGGCCAGACGGGAATAACGAAGATTGAATAAAGGATGAGTTAACGGAATGGGAACAAACGGAGCTGAATGAACGGATAACACGCGCGACGATGGAAATGCTATAAATATCACACGGGAAGAACGTGGTTTAAAAGAGCGCGGGTAACAATCCGGAAGTGCCGGAAGTCACGTGCCTAACATCGCGATGTTACAACTGCGAGCGGTTATACTTGCCAAACACGCCAAAACACGCCAAAACACGCCAAAAGATCACACTTCGTTTTGGAATGTTTGGGGCTTGGCATGTCTGCCGGTAAAGCGTAGTTGCCCTTGGTAACATCGCGGCCAGGCTCCGGTTTGGCATTTTTTGGCGTGTTTGGATGACAGTGTAACTGCCCCTAGAGAGAGAGAAAGAGAGAGTATCCTACATAAACAATGTATTGAGTATGGAATTGTTATTGCATCTCATGATGTTGGTAATACTGCATTTAAAAAGTCTGATTACCACATACAGTGTACTTGTTCCTTGAAAGGCACTGAAAATATGTTTGGATGAATTTGGCTTCATCGCTGCAAAAAAAAAGATAGGTGTTCGACATCTGAAATGTTTCTATATTCCAACAACATAGGCAGGGAGTCTAGCTAGGGAGGGGGTTTATTCAGTTTAATACATTATAGATGGATGGCAGTGGGAATTATAAGCTGCTTGGCTGTCTGTCCTCGTGTAGAATTCTACAGATGCAGTGTATATGTGCCTGTGATCACTTTCTACACTAACAATCAATAATAGACAGACATGTCATCTCATTGTTCAAATTAATTGACCTGCTGTAATTCTGAAATATTATAATGAACTCCAGTCTATTATCTTGCAACGTTGGATCATTTATTGGCAATTTGTTGCTATTGTGTGAAATCTAGGGCAGACAAGGCCATTGCAGTGCGTGTTGTATAGGCCACATGGATACAGAAACAGACAGCTGGATATTTTACAAAAGATGTTTAGAATGGCAAATTATTTGAAAAGTCTAAATCATAGGTATGACTAAATTTGATGCCTTGTTTGAAAATTGGTGTTTATGCATTGTGTGTATCTTAACAGTTGGTTCATTCATATTTCACTGATCAAATTTGAAATTATATGAAATTCTTATGATGTGATCTTGAGCAAAAAATGATTTTAGTGAAAACTGATTTGTGTCCAATATTCAACACTAACTACTTTTTATGTGGACCCTATACCAAGCAATATATGAGTTACCGAACCTTACCTCTAGCCCTAACCTAAAACTCACTTCAAACCTTAACTCTATCCTTAGGCCTAAAAAAAAAGAAAGATGTTGCATTGCCCTTTACAGTGTAGGTGCCAAAACACGGGTCGGTCGGGTTTTTTTTTCTCCCTCTTTGGGCTGATATTTCTCAGTTTTGAATGCTTTAATATATTTTTTCTAAAAAAGGGTAACAAAAAAAACCCTTTTTCAAAAAGCCCTTTTTCAAAAAGCCGACCGTAGATTTCAAGATTTTGGGGTCGGTTGCAAAGGGCAACACAACATCTTTTTTTTTTAGGCCTTACATCTTGATGAAATAAAGCCAGGAGCTAATGTCGCAGCACCTTAAAACAGGAAAGCAACAAAATTAATACAGTGTAAAATCTGATGAAAGCACTTACATGTAAGAGGCCTGGGGAGTGTTTCACAAAGACTAAGATCGACTTTAAGTTGGACTTAACTATGGCAGGCCATTCTTGTCACTGGTTGCTCTCACCATTGGTCTCTCAATAATGATCTTTAGATAATGTTTTTTTCTTTCAATAATGAACTATAAAAAAAGAGTAAATTCTGTAGGTATGTGACCGTGATTTGTACGTTCCTTGAGAGACCAATGCCAGTAAATGGTGAGAGCGAACAGTGGACTGACCGCCTGCCGTAGTTAAGTCCAAATTAAAGTTGATCTTAGTCTTTGTGAAACACCCCCTACATTAGGTTGTTTCTGTATGCCAACAGTGATAGAAAGGTATAATTAATAATAGCACTTTACAAGTTTACATACATGTAGAGTGAACATCCTTCTGGATCGCACTGGACAAACAGATCGTTTTAGAAATTTTATTAAAGAACATGAATTAATAACAGGAACAATAATTTCTAAACTTTCATGCATATTGCAAGCTATCACGATTATGAGAAAACAGCTCTTGTGAAATTGTATGCATATTGTTAATTAATTCATAAATTGATCTTGTTTTTATCGTCTTTTTTCTTGTGTGTGTGTATCTATTGCAGTTAGCCATTGATACGCCAGTGAGTCCTTGGACAAGCATCTTGCCTCTCATCTTCGTGGTTGGAGTTTCTATGATCAAACAGGTAAAGAGAGTTGAAGAGCTTTTAGAGATATAGTCTACAGAGGTTGGTACAGGGGGGTGTTTCACAAAGATCCTAAGTTTAACTTTAATATCTCTAAGTTGGACTTATCAATTATGGAAAGCTGTTAGCATCTTTGAAAATATTTTGTAAAAGTTATTTAAAAAAAGGCATAAAATGCTGATTCAAATCCTTCATATTTCCTATTATCAAGGAGATTTCATGTTCTTGATGTGGAATTTATGAAAAGTCAAAAAATACTTTGCTTTGAATATATTTATTTTAAAGCCACAAATGGCTTTCCATAAGGTTTAAGTCCAACTTAGAGTTAAGTTTGACTTACGATCTTTGTGAAACACCCCCCTGGTATAAGACCAGAATAAGGAGGATAGTGATCGCAAAGATTTTTCAATACAATCAACATCTATAGGGAGAAGAGACCCATGGGTAACAGTGATTCAGTTCACTTTTCCCCTCCCAGGCACAGGTGGATGCCAAGTACTTAGTAATAATATCTCAAGGTCAATTTCAATTCTGTGTTGTATTGCATACATGTACTTGGATTATGTAATATGTCATTATGAATTTGTAAAGCATAACGAAAGGTGATGCACAAGGCTATTGCAATGGGCCTATAAATTTTGATTACTTGGAATTGTCTGTGATTTTGTTTGTAACTAAAGGCAAGGTAATGTAGAGACTGTATGGTAGGAAAAAGAAGAAATGGAATTAGAGGAAAGCTTCTTTAATAGCGTGAAGAAAATCAATCATTTAAGGTAAGATATTGAAAATAATAGGAAAGATCAAGATGCAAATGGATAAAGGGTAAATGAAAACCAAATATATTTAAATAATAACAAATACAAAATTAAAATGAGAGAGGGCGACATGTGAAAGACAGGAAAACAAATAGAAAGAAAAGGAGGTCTAAGGCAAAAATGTGGTGGAAATATAAGCAGAAGAATGACTCATAAAATGAGAAAAACAAGTAGAAAAAGGTAAGAAAAAAACACACAAAAAAGGTTAAAAAGCAAGAATTAGAGGTCTATGGAAAAAGGTGGTGCAAAAAAAAGAAACAGGAGTCTGCTGTAATAGCAAAGAAGTGAGAGAGGGAAGTGATTCAGGACAATGGAAAACAATAAGAAAAAAAGAAAAAAAAGAAATAGATTGCAAATAAAAACGAAAGAGGAAATCAACCTGTTTTATAATCCTTTTCAATGGAGACTTATACTCAGCCATCCGTTTCAATTAGCTATGATATCACCTCTTGATGATGCTTCACAACCCACTTAGAATACGGAATTGGACAATTCACCTGTTTGGATATTATATTGAGAAAGGGGAATTTACAATTTTGCACTTGAAAAGTGCATGTACATGTAATTTCATTCCCTTTCATCAAATTGTAAGCAAACACCTCCTTGAATCAAAGAGCTGTTTTTATATCAGTTTTAATATTGATTTACAATGTATAGTCAGCCATTCGTTGAAATTAGCTATTATTACACCTCTTCATGCTGTTTCACAACCCACTTCAGAATAAGGAATCAGACAATTCACCTACTTGGATATTATATTGAGATCTTGTATTGAGATAGGGATGGCCACCTATATTCTTATCATATGTACTTGAAACAGTCAAGTACTTGTAATTTCATCCTCTCTCATTAGTTTGTAAGCAAACACACACCTTTAATAAAAAAAAAAAAGGCGTTCATATAAATGAAGGCAAATATTGTATTTGCCATTCTAGTTTTAGGGAATGATCCTGGAGTTTTTTGTAAGCCTTTTAAAGAATATTATAACTTTATAAGAAGATGTAAGAGGAACATATTTTACTTTTGACAAATTGTTTTTTGTTGAATGGAAATTTAAAGAGATTTTCCCCATTCTTTCAAAAACCATTCTACTAATTTGAAATACATGAGATCAAGAGAAACTATCTGTTTTATTTTACATCCCTACCCCAAAATTCCCATTATACTGTATATTTTTTAAAACTTGTGTACACATGTTTATATTTAATATTTTTACCCATATGTATTTTATTGTATTTGCTGGAATTTAAATAAACAAATTTAATTGCAATGAATTGAAATGGCAAGTTCAAGTTCATCAGTTTTCTTTAACAATAATATAAATGAAAATACATAAAAGTTCACAATTATGAATGAATCAGGCAAACAAACATACATGTACATGTATAATGAAAAAAAATACAACTTCATGTTGTCAATGATTACAATGATAATATCCCCTAGACAAGTTGGATATCCCTAATATCATCAGTGGTACAGCTTTACATAAGTGAACTCTCTGCCGAATGTACAGATCGACTCCATGCAGAAGATTGTGTTTGTACATTTGGCCAAGATTTCAAGAGGAAACGTGACCTCAATGATTTGAGCCTGGTAATCAATAACACACACCTTCACCTTCCGATAATGATGAAGGCATGCATGCTTGCTTGCTCAACATTATTTCTCTGTTTGGTTTGGTTGTCAGGGTTACGAAGATTGGTTGCGTCACAAAGCAGATAATGAGGTAAACAAGCGAGCAACCCTCGTCGTGCGAGACGGAGTGATCGAGAAAATCAAGTCAAAAGATGTTCGGGTGAGTCGCCAATGTCTTTAATAAATTATGGCTTTGTTAATAAACAGAGTAATGCAGTAGAAATGATGATAACAATAATAACAGTGTTGACAATGTACATGTATGTATATAACCGCTGGACTACAATTATTACCCCAACCTTTTATACCCAAGCTTCACTGATGAGGCTCTCTGGCATTAAAGGATCTTTTTACTAGTTATCCATTAACTACTCCTAGGTAGAGAGTGTCTAACATAGTTTGATGTCTTGCCAAAGGACATTAGTGCTGTGGCATTGAAGGAGAAATAACAATATGCCTTTTAAACTATTTGAAATCCACTTTTAATGAAAAATAGAGCTCCTGTTAAACAAAAAACTAAAATATGGAATATAAGTTCTGAGCAAGAAATATTGGCTTATAAGAATAGTCCTCACAAGCAGCTTTTTTTCCTGACAGAGAGGCCTTATACTCAAAGTCATTTTGAGCAATGAATAGTGACAAACTCTATTTTGCTCGAAATCATAATTCCTGAGATATATGTAAATGTATATATATGCATCATGTAGATACAAAAATTGCATTATTATATATTTTCTTCACTGATTAAGTTTTGAATGTAATGCTGTATATTTGGCAACACTCTTTCACTCGTATAAGTGATACTATTTATTTTTTATTTTTTTAATCGAAATGAATAAAGTCATTGATATTGTTATGTACATGTAGATATTCTAAACAACACAATATTGAAAATAAGGCCTGTATGTATATTGTTCTCTTGATGGCATCCATGCTATGCAGTTTTAATGGCAAAGAAGCTGGTACCCCTATATTTGGTACCATTTTGATTGATATATCATTGCTATTTGTCACACTTCCTCCTACTACATGTACATGTACATGAATATTTACCACTGCCCTGGATAGTCAGCCCGTCCTTCACTTTCTCACTTGTTCTCTTTCTCTATCTCTTTCTCTATCTCTTTATCTTTCTCTATCTCTTTATCTTTCTCGTTCTCTTTCTCTTTATCTTTCTCTATCTCTATCTCTATCTCTATCTCTATCTCTATCTCTTTCTCTTTCTCTTTCTCTATCTCTATCTCTATCTCTATCTCTATCTCTATCTCTATCTCTATCTCTATCTCTATCTCTATCTCTATCTCTATCTCTATCTCTTTCTCTTTCTCTATCTCTTTCTCTATCTCTATCTCTATCTCTATCTCTATCTCTTTCTCTTTCTCTATCTCTATCTCTATCTCTATCTCTATCTCTATCTCTTTCTCTTTCTCTATCTCTATCTCTATCTCTATCTCTATCTCTATCTCTATCTCTTTCTCTTTCTCTATCTCTATCTCTATCTCTATCTCTATCTCTATCTCTATCTCTTTCTCTTTCTCTTTCTCTTTCTCTATCTCTATCTCTATCTCTATCTCTATCTCTATCTCTATCTCTTTCTCTATCTCTTTATCTTTCTCTATCTCTATCTCTATCTCTATCTCTATCTCTATCTCTATCTCTATCTCTTTCTCTTTCTCTTTCTCTTTCTCTATCTCTATCTCTATCTCTATCTCTATCTCTATCTCTTTCTCTTTCTTTATCTCTATCTCTTTCTCTTTCTCTTTCTTTATCTCTATCTCTTTGTCATTCTCTCACATTCACTTTCTTTCTTTCTGTGTTTTTTCTGTGTTTTTTCTCTTTTTTCCTTTTTTTAGTTGTTTATTTTTCTCTTTTTCTCTCTCTCTCTCTCTCTCTCTCTCTCTCTTTCTCTCTCGGTATGTCTGTTTGTAGGTCTCTCTCCCTCTACACGTTTATATTCTCCACCTATATCTTTCTCTACTCATTGATTATTATATGTATTGTCTCTGTTTTTGATAGGTTGGTGATATCGTCAAAGTCCAAAACAACGATGAAATACCATGTGACATGGTCTGTATATCATCAGTGCGAGAGGACGGTGACTGTCATGTGACCACTGCCAATTTGGACGGTGAAACAAATTTAAAGGTAAATCCCTCAAAAAAACTGTCTCTTTTCAAACAATGTAAAGTATGTCTGTTTAAAGCCAGAAGGATGGTAACCCAGTATTATCATATATTTCTTCTTGCTCCAAACAGACACTACTGTAAAAGTAGAAATAATTGCAGTACATTAATTTTTGCGGATTTCGTACTAAGATCGGCAAGCGCAAATTTTAGCATGACTTCTTATGCAAATTCAAGAGCCAGCAAATATGTTTTGGGGTCGCTCAGTGCGAAAAATTAATCACGCAAAAATAACAGCGTTTACAGTATGTAAAATGTTGTTTTTGTCAATCATAACTTTTATTGCTGATTTTATATACCCGGTACTGTCTTTTATTTCTTTTCTCTAAAATCATAAAACAATCTTTTTAAAAGGTCTGTTTATTATCTCAAGGAAGTGAGTTTCATTAAAGTTATTGGTTATTTCCTTTTATTCATTTTAACAAGGTAGTTAATAGCTAATTATTAATTGAAGTTTGATTACTTAGATAAACTGCTTTAAACTTCTCTGATGAATTTTAGATAATGCTGTGATAAATAATTCACAAAAATAACTACAAAGTACCCTCTTTTTTAACATGAAACTTGATCCAACATTGTTACTGCAAACATCTGGAAAGGGAACACTACTATAAAAACATCAGTAACGTGCAATATAACAATCATGGGTATAATACAATGAACAATCAATCAATATCCTATCAATTTATCTTAAATGAAGGTGAAAGTTTATAAATCACCCATGGACAAGCCCCCCATTGTCACGCTACGGTTAAAATCTAAAGGTATTAGGGCTGAGTGATGACCTTTCAGACAAAATAAACAAACATAAATTAAAATTCCATTTGTATTTTAAAATCAGAAAAAGAAAATCACAGCAGTAATTAATCATGGCACAATCTTATTTCACAGGGATAATTATCTTCTTCAAAACTTAGCATTTTTCATTAAACTAGAAGATAAGCATGACAATTATCTTTCATAATACAAATGTTCACAATATATAGAAATATTAATAAGAATTTACATCACTGAATTAAATCCAATGACAAAGAGATTATGCTTACATCTTTAATAGTTCTCACATTGACTGCTTATAAGCTAAAATAGGGAGAACATTCCTTTCTCTCATTTTATAATTCAACTATCAAAAAGCAATTTCACTTCAGTTGAAGGTCAAATATCATCTTCAAAATACACAATAAGAAACTGAAATAACCAGATTTACTATCAAAATATCCAATAACAAACTTCCTATGTGGTCTGAAGATGGAAACCTGCTGTGTAAAGGAACTGGCTATGACATTGCCAAAAATAATGGGTACATCTACTTCATACCCGGAGATGCATGAGCTACAGGCAAACTCTGTCTTTGCTCTTTGGAAGCTAGTTGCAATCTGCCTTAACATGGCCGAATGCTCCTTGATATACCATAAATAGGTTTTCTTTCTAATTGAGCGCTCAGTGCATGTAATGGTGCAAATCTAGGGGTGTTTTACAATCAACATTTCTCTTTTCCCTTTTATTAAGGGTGGTTTACTTGGTTGGGCGGAGGGACTTTTACGGTTACAGTGATTAAGTTTGCTCTCTTCTTCCCTGGCCGCCATCTGTTGCACTCAGAATAGTGCTACAAAAATTTGCATTTGTATAATTTTTGTCATTCTAATTTTGTAATCACCTTGTTTATATTGTCTTATTGTTATATTTCTTGAAAGTGCTGAATAAATGATGATGATAAAAAATATGTTCAATTTTGCAAAATACAAAATGTAGGAGATAATTTTGGATCTTGATTAGTCATGTGTCAGATGAAGACCTGTCCCTTGTTAATGAAACGGCCATTGCAGCAATCGAGCGATGGAAGAACTTAATTTAATTTAATTTACTTCTAAGTTAAGGAACTTTACATTACTATCTTGATCTAAGGAGACACGAACGAACGAATGTGTCACTCAGCTACATGTATGCAGAATAAACACTAGGTTTTAATCATGCTCCTCTTAAAATAAGGCATTAATGATCATCTTTGTGTTATATCTGACTACAGATATTCCGGTCCTTACCCGACACTGCCATTCTACAAACAGAGGAAAGCCTTAACTCTTTAACTGCCGTCGTGGAGTGCCAGCAACCCATCTTAGATCTCTACAAATTTGTCGGGAGGATGACGCTATACCAAAACACCGATGTGCCTAATCAGAGTACTCCTACTCGAAAGTAATTTTTTACCTGTTATTTATTAACCTCTTTCATGCTGTTAGCAGCAATCTCTGTCCACAATCTGAATGTCAACCAGTATAATAATAATAATAATAGGCATTTATATAGCGCCGTCTATCTCAATTCTATTCCGAGGGGCACAAGAAAAATAGAAAGAATGAGAAAGTTTGGACGAGTGTCATAGTGCCAAGTACAGGTATTGTTAAAAAAAGATAAGATTTCAGCTTGGATTTAAAGATCTCTATAAAGGAAGTTATGATTCTCAATAAATATTCCAAAGAGTATGTTGAGACCAAAAGTGGTAATGTATTTTCATCCTAAAACAGTAACAACTACTGTAACAACTACTCTGACAAATGGTTAGTATATCTGATCAGGACAAAAATTAATCAATAACTTTGCCGAGAAGTCTAATAAACAGAACATTTATTACAGTTGGCCTGCCAGACTCGGTCAAGCAATACAATTGTAGTGTTATCTTGGAAATTGTATTTCAGTATTTGATTTGTGCTTGAAAATGTTAATTCAATATTTTGTTCCCTCCATTGCAGGCCTTTAACTGCAGAAAATGTCTTATTACGTGGATGTCGCCTTAAAAATACAGAATATGTTTATGGTAAGTATATTTTGTAGTATTTCAAGTCTTTGTGAGGATGTGAGTCCCTGCACTGCTGATGATATTGGTGTATAATGTTTAGTAAATACTGCACATGTAACCTACGTGAGTGGTCCATAGCATGTTGCGGAAGTTGACCGACCAAAGCAGAAAAGAGTTGAATAAAAGCTTGTCATAGCTTTTTAATAACTTTTTTTTCATTTCCAACCATTAATCTGGACTGATAGAGGTGTTGTGGTCCAGTAGATACGTCTCTGGACTTTGAACCACAAGGTTTGGGGTTCAAATCCCGCCGCGGCACTAATGTCCTTTGGCAAGACATTAATCTACATTTGCCACATTCAACCAACGTGTAGTAAGTCAAAAGTGGGTACCTGAAAGGATTTATTCCGTTAATACACTGAGCGCTACAGTTGCCGAAGCTAAAGCCGGGGTAATAACATCCAAAGAATTTTGGAAGCTCATAGAGACATCATATCATAGCGTGATATGTGCTAAACAAGAATGCTATATTATTATTATTATTATTACATATCCATTGATGAAGTGCTTCTTCGTGTCCTCTCTACAGGTTGTGCAGTGTACACAGGAGAAGAAACTAAGATGGGCTTGAACTCTAAAACCAAAGGACAAAAGTTCTCCTGCATTGAAACGTGAGTATGCTTCACATGCTTTACATATTGGAGTTTAAAATATAGAGTGTTGGCTGATATGTTTGCACATAGTATTGTGTTTATTTTCTGAAGGAAAGACACAGACACAGGTCAGGTTCAAAATATAATCAAACATTTATTTCTCATGAAACTTGGAAATAAACTTCAAAGTTTTTCTTTAGAATCCGTAACAAGAGAATCAATCACAGATTCTATGTTGATTGGATTATGAGTTGAAAAATAATAAGATTTTGTTTAAAGGGATCCGGTAACTTTGTCTCAGATTCTGAAATAAAATTCTGGATTTAGCTCATGATGCCATGATAATTATAAACCTTTATGTCAGTCAGGAACCCCATGACTTTTACAAGCCGATCGCCTGTCTGATTATTAAGATATTTATGATTGGAATTACAAATGTTGAAAACCGTTCACCTGACGGTTTTCATAACACTACAGTCTATTGGGGAAAACGAGTATGGTAAAACCGGTCACTCAAAGATTTTTACTTTTTTGAGGCACTTCTTGATCATTTTGAAGCGCAATTTTTTTAGGGCTTTAATATTACACCATATCACAGACACTGATAACACGTAGGGCCGAGTATGTCAGATTTAACATTGTTAAACGATCCCTTTAAAGTTTTAGTTAGGTGTTCCCCGAACTGGAGCTTCTAATAATAATGTTGATGCTACTCTTGCTGCTGCTGATACATTGAATGTTGATCAGTGTAGATGTAAAATTACTGTTCATATTTAAGGGATTGGTTATCTTTGCTTCAGATTCTAAACAAAATCCTGGATTTAGCTCATGCTGTAATCATAATTATAAACCCTTAGGTCAGTCAGGAATCCCATAACTGTTACAACTGATCACATGTTTTATTATCAAGATATTTACGATTGGAATTCGAAATTTTAAAAATCCTTTTCCTAACACTACATTCTATTGGGGAAAATGAGTATGGTAAAACCGGTCACTCAAGGATTTTTAATATTTTGAAGCACTTCATGATCATTTAGAAGCGCAATTTTTTAGGGCTTCAATATTACACCATCACAGACACTGATAACACGTAGGGCCATGTGGAAACATTGTCAAACAATGCCTTTAATCACAGGTGGTTTTAAATGAGATACATGTATTCATCTTTTTATTCAACGCTCACAGATAATGGAACCATTTCCATATTTCCTTTTGTTTTCACTTTCATATCTTCTCTCTTTCATATTTTTTTCTCTCCAGAGTGATGAACTACTATCTTCTCTTCATGCTGGGGGTATTAATATTTGAAGTTTCGATATGTACCGGCCTCAAGTACTTCTACAACTCAAGGGGTTACGTCCCGTTTTCATGGTACTTCTATGAAGTCGCCAAACCGGACTACGAGATCTCGGTAAGATTATAATGAGAATATGAGATGGTGAGGACTAATAAAGTTTGCATCATCTTTTGTTGAAAATTACGCTGTAGGTTTTTCTTCTCAATCACTAGAAAAACTACTTTAAAAAGTTTTATTCACTCTTACTATCGCCGATGAGATAAACATCTGTCTTTGGTAATACTGTAGTAATGTACATGTAGTAATAGCTGGATATATAAAGCATTTGACTCGAGGATACAGAGCTTGGGTTACTGTTACTTGCTTTGGGTTAAAGCCAATTTTTGACCCCGTTGGAGATCAAGAGATTATTTCACATCCCCACCCCAAAATGGCAAGTTTTAGTTCAATTTTCAATAACGATAAAGAAAATATATAAAAGTTCATATGCATGTGTGGCTAAATCAGGAAAACATAGGCAATTTACAACAACAACAAGTCATGTTGTCAGTGATAAGAATAATACCCTCTTCACATAAGATGCTAAAGCATTCAAGAAATTTATCATACCAGGGGAGTGTTTCACAAAGATTAAGATTGAGTTTAAGTTGGAACTAACTATGGCAGGCTGTCCATGCCACTATTTGCTCTCACCATTTACTGTCATTGTTCTCTCAAGGGACGTACAAATCGTGGTCACAAATCTACAGTATTTACATAGGTCTTGTAGCCAGGGGGTTCCGGGTCTGAAACCAAGTCAATGCGCTAGTCCCCTTTTGTAAGGCATTAATCCTTATTACCAAGTCCCTCGGAGAGGACTTAAAGCCCTCTGTCCCCTGGTTGCTCACCTACAAGCACACACATACTTTTTTAGCAGTTAGGTAAAATAAACAAAACCAACCAACTAACTTACTCATACTTCTATCGCATCTAATTGCTTCTGTTACACCTTTAACAATCCTGTTGAATAATCATGTTCTTTTTGTATTCCTTCCTTCCTTTGATTATCTGGTCACAGTTTTTAGGAGTCATGGAGGACTTCCTTTCCTTCCTTGTGCTTTACAACTACATCATTCCAATCTCATTGTATGTTACCATCGGTAAGTGTGCTAATATTATCCCGCCAAAATACCACGTAAAGCTCTCTGAAACCATTTGTGTGAGAGCACTATACAAACGAACATATCGAGGGGTCAGTGACACAATGACGTAACTCCATTTTGGCCAGTTTTAGAAAAAGCAGTTTAAAGATAGAGGTCCACTTGGGCCTGAAGGAGTTAAGTCTATGTTTCACTAGCCATTGACTTCAATGGGATGTTTGGTGGAGTTAAGTCTTTGTGTTTCCTGGTAAGCCTACATTTTTCTGAACATTTTGATATCAGATACTCATTTTGGCAAAAAATATGGAGTTACGTCTTTGAGTCACTGAACCCTCAATATTATCATTATTATAGTATAAGAAATAATTGGGAGAGCTACAAATAGAGAAATGTGTAGAAAATGAAATTGGTACTTTCATTAAAAAATTGGAGGGTGAGAGAAGAGGAATGTGGTGGAAAATGTGGGAGAGTGAAAGAAAAGTGAAAATGTAAGCAAGAATTGGTAACGATTGTGTATGAATATTTATGTAAAGAGGATGTTTGCTACAGATTATTCATGTATACATTATGATCTATGGTAGATGTTAACATATTATTTTGCACACGGTATAACAGTAATACACTCCAAGATATGATGTAGTAAGAGATTGCTATTGGGACAAGAAAGTAATTAAGAGAGAGAGAAAGAGAGAAGAAGAAGAGAGAGAGAGGGAAAGAAAGACAAAGAGAGAGAGAGAGAGAGAGAGAGATTGAGAGAAAGAGAAAGTGAAAGAGAAAGACACATACAGACGAATCGACTGATAGACAGGTCCGAGAGACAGAAAGATTGATAAAAAGAAGAAAAGAAGAAGGCGAGAATGATTTTCAAGTAAATCAAAACATATCCTATGCACGAGTGTGTTACAATGTTTTAGTTGTATAATAAAAAAATGATCTTTTATGTGTGTTCTCTCCTTTACAGAAATGCAGAAGTTTCTTGGGTCTATGTTTATTGGATATGACATAGAGATGTACGATGAGGTAAGGAAATTAAATACAACATCAGAAATGTTTATATCTCTTCTTTATCTACACTGTACATGTATGTGTGTTTATTACTATCATAACAAAAGTAGATTATGACTACATGTATAGCTGTTAGCCAAAACTCACAAAATCTAAGAGAATAGAACTACAGTAAAACCTGTCTTGGTGGCCACCTGTCCATAAAGGCCACTTGTCTATAGTGGGCAAAGATGTTGGCTCCTTCTCAAAGGAAATGTGTGTTGATGAACCTGTCTATAAAGGCCACTTTCTGGGTTTCCCTCGGGTGGCCTTAATAGTCAGGTTTGATTTTATTTTTATAGTAAGAGATGTAATGATGGGAAACAGTCATGAACGCTGGATCAAAACAATAAATTCATGGAAATAAATGGTAGGGCAGTCTTCAAGATTTAAAGGAAAGAGGATTTTAGACCGAGAAGACAGAAATAAATGGAGAGAGAAGTTAAAAAGAGATATAGAAAAAAAGAGGGATAAGGAGAAGGGGGAATCCTAACAAACAAAACTTCATGACTTGTGAACTGTTTTTTTATCAGTCCAAATAGAAAAACAAATAAATCACTCTACATATATTAATTGCCTCCTTCCTCTGCATCACCATGACAACAGAAAACCAACGAGCGTGCCGTCGCCAACACGTCTGACCTCAACGAGGAGTTGGGCCAGGTGGAGTACATGTTCACAGACAAGACCGGTACTCTTACCGAGAATGAGATGAAGTTCAGACAATGCTCCATCAATGGGGTCAAGTACGTGGAGGTCAAAGGTCAGTTGCAGCCGCAGAAGGAAGGGGAGGCTGAGGATGAGGTAAGTGAAGTTGAATTCATTCAGTTGTCTTTATATTTGCGGCTGTACATTGTAGTGTTTTATGGTCGTAAAACATCTAAATTCTCGCTACATTTTTGGAATTGGGTGCTGTTTATTAGATAATAGGAGTCAAAATTTGATAATCATGAAAATAAGCCAATTTTTTTAAATATGTTGATGATACTCTATAAAACTTTTCCTAATCCTTTAGGTTATGTTCATAGTTGTGATGGCCAATTTTCAAAAGATTATTTTCTTTATATGATCTACAATAAAATGGTGAGGTATAACAATTTATAAATAAATGTGTGAATGAAATTATAACTGTATGTATTGATGAATTTATTTATTTCATGTTTATTTTTCTTGAAGTTTGACAAAGAGCAGTTCTTGCTGACCATGGCACTATGTCATACTGTCCATGTACACAAAGAAGCAGGTTCATCTAATGGAGTCGAGAACGGTACCGTTGGTGAGACACCCATGCTGCAGTATGAAGCATCGTCACCGGACGAGAAAGCTCTTGTGGAAGCAGCAAGCCAGTAAGTCTGATACCACACATTGCTTCTCTGTTTGCATCTAGACATTATTCCTGTTTGGTATAGCGCTAATGTCTGTCACAAATATTACCCCGGCTTCGTTATGGCTGCCATTACGGCGCTCTAGCATTTCAAGAAATTGTTTCCGGCCAGGTACCCATTTACATCACCTGGGTGGAGAGTGGCAAATGTAGATTAATGTCTTGCCAATGGACATTATTGCCGCGGTGGGACTCGAACCGGGGACCTTGTGATCCAGAGTCCGGTGACTTATCCACTTGACCACATAACCTTTTGTCTTGTATCTCATATTATCTTCCCACCTCTCTCATACCATTAGGTACGGTACAACATTCCTGGGAGGCACCCAAGAGTACCTGGAGGTCAAGCACAAAGGTCAGACGCTACGCTACCAGATCCTTAACATCCTAGAGTTTGACCCGACCCGGAAGTGCATGAGCATCATTCTGAAATCACCTACAGGTGTGGATTAATATGAATTCTTTGTTGTCTGGTAAAGCTAAATAATTTAACCCTATCTACCTTCACTAGTCTTTAATGTATAGAGCAATTTGATTAAAGATAAAGACCAGTTATGGTCATGTGATTGCATTGTGAAAGAAACGTTGTGAAATCGATCAGAAAAGGTTGATCATCTAGCATAGATGTACTGCAAGGTTCTGGAATCATCAAATGATAAGAAATTTGGCCCAGTCTTCATAAAGTTACAAGCACTATACACAGAAAGATGTATATGGGACTACGCACACATGCTTTTTTTATCCCTCACACACCAATTGATAAACTAATTTACCAAATATATGAATTAGTAGGTGGTTTCCCGGCAATATTGTTATCATGTATTATTCAAAACATATTCTTTCACATGATTGGTAATAAGAGCTTCCATTTCATTTTTTGAAATTGGGATGTTTCCAATACTGGTCTTTACCTTTAAAGTTCATTAGATAGAGAGAGAGAGAGAAGAGAATGAGAGAGAAAGAGAGAATACTAGTTATTGTTAGGATCTTATTTGTATCAACTCATACTCCATATCTGTGTCACTTAAAGTCTATCAACCTTGTAAGTACTTGTACAATTAAAAAGATTGTACAACTCATGTTGTTGTGACAATGTCTCCATGGACATGTCCTACACTGACCGAATTCTGAACCACAACGCAAAACCTAACCTTAAACCCAATTGCAACCCCTACGTGCCAGAGCCTGTGTGGAGCACTGGAAGGGACTTGTGTAGTGACCTGATAAGAAGAAGACCCTTACGTATACTTGTGATGAAATATAGCATGGAGCAACTGTTGCTAGAGGCTAGAGCAAATGTCATATTGAAGTATGAAATATTTCAAAATGGGCCCAAATTTATCTTATGTACATTTACTTGTACCAAGAGTAATGTAAAAGCAATTACAGTCAAACCTGCTTTTGTGACCACCTGTCTACAAAGGTTACATTTGTTGTTTCCCTTGAAAATGGTTTCTCATTGAATCATGTGTACTAAAGAAACCTGTCTACAAAGACCACCTGTCTACAAAGGCCACTTTTTGTGTTTCCCTTGGGTGGTCGCTATAGACTGGTTTGACTGTATAACATTGTGTTTGACTTTTTTCTTTTTTGTCCGTGTTTCATGTGTCAAGGAGAAAACCTGCTTCTGTGCAAAGGCGCTGAGTCATCCCTCTTGAGAAAGAGCGTCAGCGGTAAGAAGGGCGAAACAGATCAACATGTCAGCGATTATGCTATGGTGAGAAGAACAACAGACCCTGATAATCTAGACCTAGACCTGTAAGGTTTTCTTAATGAATATTCAGTTAAACCTCCAGTCAAACCTCAATAGAGACTCCCTAAAGTGGCCTTTGAAATTGTCTGTCTGTCAACTCAAAATTATTTTATTGAATTTGTCTTTTTGTATGAATGTACGTCTATTTATGTGGGCGCAAGTAACTTTAAGTAGGCAGTGGGGCTTTCAATTAAAACTTTAACTAGAGTACATCGAGAATCTCTTTGATGGTTTTGTGGTACGGGGTCACATAATGTTTAACATTTATCAAATGGCATGGCTCTTTGTTTCTCAGGAGGGTCTAAGGACGCTGTGTTTTGGTCAGAGGAAACTAAGCGATGATACCTACGCAGGGATGGAAGAAAAATTGAGGCTAGCCGCTACAGCTTTAGATGATAGAGAAGAGAAGGTAAGAAGATTAATTGTTTTTTTTTTTTTACCCATGGTAGCACCATCAGTACAATTGCTCTTCCGTAGGTTCCTGCAGCTATTTATTATGCAATTGTTGCCAGGTATCCATTTAGTATATCTGGGGGGTGTTTCACAAAGATCCTCGGTCAAATTTAACTCTACATGTAAGTTGAACTTAACAGTTATGGAAAGCCGTTAGCATCATTAAAAATATTTTGTAAAAGTTATTTCAAAAGGCATAGAATATTGATTCAAATCATTCATATTTTCTATTATCGAGGAGATTTCATGTTCTTAATGTGGAATTTATGAAAAGTCTAAAATGCTTACATTTTTGCTTTTGGAAATATTTATTTTTAAGGCTACAAATGGCTCTCCATAATTTGTAAGTCCAACTTTATTAGAGTTAAGTTCGACTTAGGATCTTTGTGAAACACCCCACTGTGACAAGAGGGACTCATGTGGGTGGAAAACCTTGCCTGAGGATGTAAGCACCAGGCAAGGATTGAAGCCAGACCCTCCTGTATGAGCGGCAACACCCCTCACCATTATACATAACATGTATTACAGTGCTCCTCCTACATATCCATGGTGGCTTGATAAAATTGATTACAAAAAATTAAGGGTCTTTCTTGATATCAGGAAATCATTTGCCAAAAGGTACATACTGAACAATAATAATAATAATATTAATAAGATATTTCTATAACGCAATTGCATAATGCCTCAAAGCGGTTTGATGTGGTAGGTTTTTTTTTTTCTAGGGCATGGACAATAATCCTGTTAAGCTTGTCAATCTTCTATAAATTCTATAATTTGGATCAGAGTTTATCATAGTAAGTTTTGTGTCGAATTGGAAATATTTAGTTGCAATTTTTATTCATATTTTTAAATTTTATTTTTATTCATTTCTTATTCAAGAGTGTAAGAAGAAGAATTTGTGGCGATTTGTGATGGCAAAGCTGATTCAATTAGACCTATAGAAAATTCTGAATAATGATTTCTTTTTTCCTTGATTGAATACAGCTCTCTGAAGCATATGACATGATAGAGCAAGAGCTTCATCTGTTAGGAGCTACAGGGGTTGAGGATCGCTTGCAGGATCAGGTGGCTGAGACCATGGAGGCTCTCAGGGAAGCAGGGATTAAGGTAATCCATTCTTAATCCAATTTTATTCCTTTGTAGGATGATGTAAAAAGTGAAAATTGGTATGGGGTTAATTGCATTTAAAATCTTATCTTAAGTTTAAGTTCAAGATTATTCCTTATTCCATTATACAAGTTAAAAACTATATTTGAAACATAAACAGTTAAACTGTTACAGATGAAATTCATCGTGTAAAAAGGATCATAAATGTGGAGGGGGCAACTACATGTACATAAGCCAATGGTCTTAGGAGGCACGCAAAGATCACAAACATTAGGTTGGTTTAAAACACCAAAATTGGTGGGTGATTCTTTTTCCCTTATTTTCGTATTCAGTTTATTTTCGTATTTCTCATTTCATGTTGCACATTGTCAGCTTTGTGATAAGAACTTCCACATAGTTCCTGTATGTGAACAAGAATGAACCAAATTCTGTTTGAATAATTTTCTCTGCAAATTGGGCATTTTCTCCGTTGCTTTAGATAATGAATAACAGATAACAAATTAAGGCACAATGGTCAAGGAATATTATGTAAGATTTACTCAGGAATACATGTAGTTGAACACATAATTAATAGTTTAAATGTAATTAGGTTGCTTATCAGATATCAATTTAATTTTGAGGAGCATTATCTTCACAGCTTGGGCAAGGGAACCACAGTGGGAAATAACATAGTTTTAGCTCTGGTTTGTAATGGCATTTGATCAAAGTTTCAACAAATCTTTTTTTTTTGATGTCCGTTACAGATCTGGGTACTGACGGGGGACAAGCAAGAGACAGCGGTTAACATCAGTCATTCTTGTGGCCACTTCAAGGATGGAGTAGTAGAACTCCTACTGGTCAAGCAGGACGTTGAGACATCGTGTGTCCAGACCCTCAGAAGACTGAAAGAACAGTAAATATTTTGTCTCCATTAAAACCTCATTCACACCTGGGCCTGTTGCATAAAACTTACCATAAATGGTAACTTTTCCCTCGATGGCAACTACCATGGTAACTAGGCTTGAGTCGGTACAGTCGATCACACCGGGACCCGACCGTTGCCGTCGGGTCCCGGTTTCGTTTTTTGAGAACCGATGCTCCGAAAAAAAATTAGAAATATGTAAGAAATTGCAGTTTTGCACACCACTAAAATCAATCCACCTTAAAACATAAGTATTTAATGGTTACCAATCATATTCTAGCTCATCCTGAATCAATCCGAACTGCTGATATAAAGGGTTGCAAGGCAGTTCGCCCCATGGGGTTGTTGTTGCCAGCTGCTAGCTAGCTACTGTACTGGCCGGGTCTCTCGGCAGGATTAATAAATCAGGTTGAAAGAAACATTAATGTTTGAATAATAAAACGGCTTTCTAAAAAGTACTTCTTTACAACATGACGATCGAATAATTTTTAAAAGACAAAATATATATTTTTTCTTTGATTTTGAACACCGCCTGCTTCTTTTAAAAGCTGAAAATTACTTGGTAATCACAAGAAGTTTCGATACGGATAGCTGTTGCAAGGCAAGTTCAGACTAGTCTCGGGAAAATGCGCAGTGCTCCTCGTTAGCTGTAATGCGTGCCAGAACGAACCCAAACAAAGATGTGATCGTAACGAGAAAAAAATCATTAAAAACTACGAGAGCACAATTGGAAAGACAACTACTCAAAATTATCGTAAGCAGATACATAACTTGGAGGAAGAAAACAATAGTTGTTCAAGAAAAGCCACATAATAGTGATATTTAAGGAGTTACTATAGGTACAATCTTTATCGGAAGGGCCTGCTGCAATTATCCGAACGTGTTTAAATTGAACACGAGGCTATACGAGGCAAATACCGCCCTCTACGGTAAAAAGCAGTATAACAAAGGATTCAAGTATTTGCAGCAGGCCCCTTGCGATAAAAATGTACCCAGTTACTCCTCGATTATCACAATTTCTGTGGCATTTCTTGGGCTATTATTGAATTCTTTGTCCAAGTTATCTATATCTGATTATGGTAATTTTGAGCAGTACTTGTCTTTCCAATTGTGCTCTCGTAGTTTTTTTTTAATGATTTTTTTCTCGTTACGATCACGTCTTTGTTTGGGTTCGTTCTGGCACACATTACAGCTAATTACGAGGAGCACTGCGCACTTTTCCGAGACTAGTCTCAACTTGCAACGGCTATCCGTATCGAAACTCTTGATTACCAAGTAATTTTCAGCTTTTAAAAAAAAGCGTGCGATGTTTAAAATAAGAGATAAATATTTATTTTGTCTTTAAAATATTATATGATCGGTATATTGTACAGAAGAAATTTTTAGAAAGCCGTTTTATTATTCTAACATTCATATTTTTTGATCAGATTTATTCAACCTGCATAAATCAAAATGGCGGCTCGAATGTTGTCCTTCTATTTCTGCCCCAGTTTTTTTTACTTTTAGAGGCACGAAAATGGCACTAAACATCGCCAATCATGGATGAAAATAATGTCAAATGGAAGAATATACCGATCTGAGCCGAGGTATGCACGTGTTGATTTATTTGATTGATAAAAAAGGTCACTTTTAAGGGACATACTGATGATATGCGCTTTTTATAGAGGCAAGTGACAAATCCTGCGAGCTGATTTCGGGACACCGGGTCCCGATCGGTGCAAGGCCGTCGGGACCCGGTTTATGAAAATCCCGACATGACTCAGGCCTAATGGTAACAGGGCTCAACAGCCAATCAAAATCAAGGTTTCCATGGTAGTTACCATTGATGGCAAAGTTACTATCAATGCTAAGTTTTGCGCAATGTGCCCTGGTGCATGTTCACACATACTGTTACTTATATACAGTATGTGTGCTATACAAAGTCATTTTGGTCAAAACTGGAAGGAAAAGAAGAAAAAAATTGTGTAAGGAAATCCAGCAAGAATTCTGTCTCCAATACTTTTACAAACAAAACACATGGGAAAATATTCAATAGATTTCTTTGTAGTGAAAAAACAGTAACAATCATACAATTGAATATAGTTCATGGTGTTATCATGGAGAGAAAATGATAAAATACTCTTAATCGCTGATACTTTATTTGCAGAATGAAGCTAGAACCCCAGAAGCGTTACGCCCTCGTGGTTGATGGTCCCAGTCTGGCCTTGACGATGAAGCTGTACCAGATAGAGTTCAGGGATCTCTGCTTAGATTGTGAAGCTGTGCTCTGCTGTCGTATGTCACCTTTCCAAAAAGCTCAGGTACGTGTACTGGTGGTGGGTTACTTTACCTGACTGCTCTCTCTCTCTCTCTCTCTAAGTGCCATATCGTTTGACTTTGGTGATCATGCTGTTCCACAACCCTCGGTTCCTAGCCTTCTGTATTAGTACCACTCCCAGTTCTTTCACTCCTCTCTCTTCCAACAATTTCTGCAGACTGTCCATCCAAAGTATCCTCCTTCTTCCCACGATTTTCCCTGTCAAAGCAAGATTCTCTAGGCTTCTAGACCTGACTGCTAAGAAAGCATAAATGCTTGTTAGTAAGCAACCAGACGGCCGACGGCTTTAGGTCCTCTCCGAGGGACCTGGTAATGAGGATTAATGCCTTACCGAAGGGCACTAGTGCATCTCCTTGGTTACGAACCTGTGGGTCGTCAGATTATGAGACCACTGCTCTACCAACTGAGCTGTTGCGCCTCCTTTAGTTGCCAATCAGTCATAATTATAATTATGATATTAGTGATTAGTGATAATTCCTGTTCTTGTATAGCAGATTTTAAATAATGATATAAAGTCCCTGTGCACTTCCAAATTGATACTCTAGCTTCATCTGTAGTAAACAGTGCATTATAGAAAATTACCGTACCTGGGGGTGTTTCACAAAGATGCTAAGTTGGACTTAACAATTATGAAAAGCCGTTAGCATCTATGAAAATATTTTGTAAAAGTTATTTTAAAAGGCATAGAATGTTGATTTGAATGATTCAAATTTTCTATTATCTAGGAGATTTCATGTTCTTGATGTGGAATTTATAAAAAGTCTGAAATACTTGATTTTTCACCTTTTAATATTTTTTATTTTAAGGCTACAAATGGCTCTCCATAATTTTCAAGGCCAACTTAGAGTTAAGTTCGACTTAGGATCTTTGTGAAACACCCCCCTGGTATACATTTACATCACCTGGGTCAAGTGTAGCAAATGTCTATTATTGTTTTGCCAATGAACTTTAAATATATTATAATCCATAGTCCGGTGACATATACCCACAAGATCACAGCTCCTCTGCTATTCCTGTTTTATAGTATGATTCTTATTTTGATACGCCTTCAACTCATGTTATTTTTCTTTTACTAGGTTGTGAAACTAGTGAAAGAGTCCCCCTCCAAACCCTCTACCATGGCCATTGGTGATGGTGCCAATGATGTTAGTATGATCCAAGAAGCACATCTTGGCTTGGGTAAGTACATGTATCAAGTCATGATGATGATGGTGGTGTTGACATTGATGATGATGGTGGTGGTGGTGGTGGTGGTGGTGGTGTTGGTGATGATGATGATGATGATGGTTATGGTGGCGATGATCTTTAAGATTGGGTAACCTTTAAATGAATTCTTCTCTAAAGTAACAACTTTTAAGACTGGAAATTATCTATTATTCAATGGGTTAGGATTTGGAAAAATGATGAGTTATATATCATTTCAAAAGTTAGAGTCTTGTCATTTTGAATCATACCTAAACTAAAAGTCGTATCTTGCCACTTTTTGGTGATTTTGTGGTGCTTTGTCCACCTGCTGCCAGCGAAGATATCAGTTTCAGTTCTTATTTTAATTATTATCATGAAAGTTCATCTATATTTTTGAAACATATGTTTCAGAATTAAACTTTTGATCTCAATACAAAATATCCTTCACAACTGTTCAGCTACAGTCTTTGTTAGCCATTTGACCTGACTTGACCTTTCAAACCTTTATAATCAATTCAAACCTTTTTTCTTTCTCTAGGAATCATGGGTAAGGAGGGTCGTCAAGCGGTACGCTGCAGCGATTACGCTTTCTCTCGTTTCAAGTTCCTCCTCCGAATTCTTCTCGTCCATGGCCAATGGTACTACCATAGAATAGGAATCACTGTCCAGTACTTCTTCTACAAAGTAAGTATATTTACTCAAAATGAAGGTGTTTAAGTTACTTGTAGTTGTGAGTACAGGTACCTTTTTCTTTTATCAATGCATCAATTCACCCTCCCATCGTTGTACGTTTTCATATCATACAAAGTCACACTATGTATAATATGTATTTTTTAAAAAGTAACAATTATAGCACAACATTTGTAACTTACACAACTCAACTCTTATTTAAACATATTTGCAGCTTACACCCAGTAAATAAGATTGATTGATCAATATGTATTGAAAAACAAGTCAGAAAAACATCTTGGAACCAGCGAGACTTGAACCTGCATCTACTGCTCGCCGGGCAGCTACTCTACCACAAGGCTATCACTAAAATTTCTCCCAGGAAGCATTACATATATTTTTTAAAAAAAACCTCAACTCTTGTAATAGAATAGGATTGCTAAAGTAACTGGTTTAAATTGATTTGGAATGATTTATGGTGCAGTAGATGATCAAACATCAATCAATCTGCTGAAATCGTCCTTGTTGAATACCAACTGCCATTTGCAAACAGAGACCACATATTATGCAAATGGATGGCACTTTTAAATTGTATATTAACCTTGGTTTCCTTTGCTTTTTTTTTCTTGTTCAGCCAAGATACATTTTCAACCAAATTCATTTTGCACTTTTCATTCATATCAGTTGCATTTGGTAATAATAATAATAATAATAATATTGGATTCTTATATAGCCCACGTATCGACCTTGCAAGGTCCTCAAGGCGCTCCAACATTACCCGGCTATGCTAGGCTGCCGATTTCGACGCTCGCAGCATTTCAAGGAATTCCTATAGAAGGTTCATGGTTTATGTGTCACTGAGCACTTGGGCCTTAAGGAGTTAAGTCTATGTTTCATTAGCCATTGACTTCAATAGGGTGTTGGGTGGAGTTAAGTCTTTGTGTTTCCTGGAAAGCCCACATTTTTCTGACCATTTTGATATCAAATACTCATTTTGGCAAAATATGGAGTTACGTCTTTGTTTCACTGAACCCTTGATATGTACTCGTTGTTTAACCTCATATTTATTCTTTTATTTTTTTCAGAACTTTGCCTTCATCACTGCCCAGTTCTACTTTGCCTTCTTCTCTGAGATGTCACAACAGGTAAATTAAACATTGTCTAGTTTTAGAGAACAACTCACACACATTTCTCTAGGTCCACTCCTCATCCCGTCCAATGCATTAAAAAACACTGCACACAGATATGAGTGTATGGGACTGCACAAATCTGCTGCATAAAAATTTTGCCCAAAGGAAAGCTATTTCTTGTTATATTTGTAATATGAGAGCATTTTGAGAGAAATTCTCATGTTGTGATAAAGCTACTACAATAATCTTTCACATGAGCATAACAAGAAATTGAAAGCTCACAAATTACCTTGCACCTTTAGTACAACTAAATTTTCTCTTTAATCTTCACTCGACCCAGATGAGTTGAATGGGTATCTGGTAGGATTATTCCTTATAATGTACTGTGCGCTGATTACGCCTGCCGGAGCTAAAGCTATATAGGGTAATAATTTTCAAAGCTCTTTGGAAGCGCATAGAGCCAATTTTGGCTTTCAAGATTCCCCACTTCCTTTTATCTTATGTTGATAATGAACGAACATGTATATACTTTTGATGTTTTTTTCGAAAGAGAGTGAAATAAATAAATGAAATGAAATATATCATGTGATATATGCTATACAAGAACCAAATATTATTATTATTATTTAATTTTTTCCCTTCTCTTTTTTGAATTTGTATCCAGCCTATGTTTGACAGCATGTACCTGACCCTGTTCAACATCACCTTCTGTGCATTACCCATCTTACTGTTCGGTATCTTTGAGCAAAATCTTCCTGCAGAGATGCTCCTCAAGAATCCCAAGCTCTATAAAGAGAATCAGCGAAACTCCTACTTCAAAATGTGGAAGAATTGCTACTGGGTCTTATTAGGTGAGTTTGGTCATTATTGTTAATCTTTTCCAACAATATTGAGTATATTGCATCACTTGTTTTGGGGAGGGGAAAAGCGAACTGAATCAGTTATACAAGAACACTAAAATCTTATTTTGAATCTCTGATCCCTAGATCCTTGGAACTTGGATTCTTATGTTTTGGGGTACTGGGATTTGTTTTAATCCCAGGATCATAATGTCTTTGAATCTTATAGCCCTTGATCTTGGGACTGTTCAGTGTCTGGATATTTGTGTCTTTGGATCCATCGATCTCTGGATTCTTAGATCCTTGGATTCTTGGATCCTTGAACCACTGTATCTTTTGATCATAAAAATCTCTTGAACCAATGTATCTTAGATCTTGATACCTGGATCTTAGATCTTAATGTCGGATCTTCAATCCTGGATCTTAAATCTTAATCTTGAATCTCTAATCTTCCTTGTTTCAGGTATCTACCAGTCTATCGTCTTCTTCTTTGGAGCAATGCTTCTTCTCAAGGATGATGTTCCTCTTATGTCGAATATGAAGGTAAGGTCATCAAGATATTTCGAAACCTATTGAAGACAGTTTTTTAAGTAAGAATATGAAGTAATCCTCAGTATTGAGATCTGCTGAAGAATCGGCATATGAAGGGAGAATGAGTCAGATTATATCTTAGAGCCAGAAGGGACTTGAATTTGAAACAGCTACTGTTTTGTGGTTAGGCAACCATACCATTAGGCCATTCCTGGTCCTTTCAAAACAAAGATCCCACTCCCTTGATTTTGCAAATTAAAGGGTTGTTTACATATGGTGCAGTTTACTGCTGCTTTTTGTTTTCCATCATGACTTGCTATTCATTTATAGGTTAAAAAAAAGATAACTCGGTGTTTATTTGCTCTGGCTCGTAAAGTTTTGAAACAGAGCAAAATAACACTGAGTTGCTATAGGAAATTTATTTATTCAGATGATCATATCTCAGCCAATATTTAACATATTCAATTGGTTTTCAACACGTGGACATTATCTTTGATGCTCTTTCGGAAAATGAAGAAAAAAAATTGAGAAACTCTAAAAGTAGACTTTTGATGTAGTCACACGTCACCACTCTATGCCTATAGATGTTGGGAAGCTTCATTGTTTTCATTCAAATGCAACATCAACATTGTGCCTTTATTCCATAATGAATTCCTTCTCATTTTGATTACAGAACTACGGTCTTTGGTCGTTCGGTACTCTAGTCACGACAGGATGTGTGCTGGTTGTAAATTTCAAGGTAAGTCAAGTACACACTTCCAGGCTTGGGGAAATTGTTTGTTTGTTTGTTTTACCTGACTGGTAAGAAAGCATATGTACGCTTGTAAGTAAGCAACCAGCTTACCATTAGCTTTAAGTCCTCTCCGAGAAACTTGGTAATGAGCATTAATGCCTTACCAAAAAGGGCACTTGTGCATCGACTTGGTTTTGCACACGGGACCTCTTGGTTATGAAGCCACTACTCTACCACTGAACTTTTCACATTCTTCATGGTATGTGTGGATTATCAAGAAATGGTTGCCTTACAAAGCTGCAGCTATTTCTGAATACTTGAAGTTAGAATATGAATTTTATGAAGGGTATTCTAGCAACTTATATGTATGAGACTCCAATCCAATCCAATCTATGCATACGTAGAGCACCATTACTATTTGAATTACAGTGGAATCTCGTTATAACAAGTTCCTTTTGACCATGGACATTACCTTGTTATATCAGGGTAAAAAAAAAACACAAAGAATATAAAGAGCTGGGACCAGCAAAATCACCTTGTTATATCACAGCTCTTTATAATGAGGTTCCACTGTATCTAAATAAAGCTGCTAGTGAACCTGTAATAAACTGTTTGTATACAGCCCATTATTCACGTACATTTAGTGGCTAGTTGTAATCGCATTTGAAAAGATGCCCCATGCTGATTTTTAAAAGTAGACGATACATCACAAGAAGTAGAGCGCAACTATTTGGAGACAGTTCCACAACTAAATTTCAATCCCTTAAGTCTAAACTTGTTTTATTGATCATTTGATAACAGCTGTGTATCGAGATATGCAACTGGGATGGCTTTCAGATCGGTGGTATGATTATACAGCTCCTGGGCTACCCGGTTCAAGTGGCTCTCTTCTCAGGATTAATATGGTAAGTACAAGAACAGTGATGTAGCTACAGGAACCCCCAACCGCCCCCCCCCCAAAAAAAAAAAAAAAAAAATCAAAAAAAAAAAAAAAAAATAATAATAAATAAAAATAAAAAAATAAATAAATAAATAAATAAATAAAAAATAAAAAAATCAAAAAATCAAAAAATAAAAATAAATAAAAAATAATAATAATTATAATAATAATAAATAAATAAAAATGATAATAATTAAAAAAAGAAATATATATATATATATGATTATTATTTAGACAAAACAAAATTATTATGATATAAAAAAATGAAAAAATATTGATTATTATTGTTATTGCTTTTAAAAAAATCAATGAAAAATAATAATTATTATTATTAAATGAATAAATGAAAAATAATGATAATAATAAATAAATGAATAAATATAATACATTGAGGGGAGAAAAAGGACCCCCCCCCCCCCAAAAAAGGGTCATAGAAAGTCAACGTTGAAAACATGATACAACTTCCTTTCTACCCCCCCCCCCCCCACTGTTCATCCTCCTATTTAGAACATTACATGCCCCCCCCCCCCACCCATAACCTCACTGCCCCTCAATGGCTAGATGTTTTTACAAGAATACACATCATACATGGAATGCATACAATGTTCAATGCCGAGAAAACAATGTATGTAGGAAGTATGGAGGGCATGTTTGTGAATATCATAGAAATCTAATCATTTTAATGAAACCTTATTAAACACTACCATACACAACACATCTATCCATGTATGTTTTGGATTTGATAAACTACTTTTGTTTGATGGGTGTGTATGAATTCATTTCCATGATGAAAAGTATTTTAGTTGCAAAAATAATATCAACTATTTTTGCAACGACCAGCATTGATTGATGAATTAATCTACTATTTTCCTTTATTAATTTAATTTTCCTCATTTCTCTTTCTCTCATTACAGGCATGATATATTTCCAATGTAAGTACTAAGAGTTAAGTTATATTATTACATTTCATATAACATCTAAGTAGATCCTTGTCATTTGATTATTATTTGTCACATGATATTCAATGAATAATCGATTGAACGAATATGTCATTGATCGTGCATTTTTTGTTATATGAGACCCGTATTGTTTGCCAAAGTTGTAACATTGCACTGCAGCACAACCTTAATCTTTGACACGTACATTCACAAGCAGACGACCTGGGTCATCAAGGCGGTCAGTATAAATAACAATTTAGATGTTAGATGTTACAGCTGTATATAAAAACAATAAATTAATGTTTTTCATTTGTTCCATAATGCAAAAATTTTCATTCGTTCAATAATGCGAATATTTTCATTCGACAAACTGTTTTACTATAAACAAGAAGAAATATATCATTCAGACTTTATAATATATATATCTTACTCTTTAATTCTGTTTTGCCCCCTCCCCCTCCCCCTCTCTCTCTCTCTCTCTCTCTCTCTCCCTCCCCTCTCTCTCTCTCTCTCTCTCTCTCTCTCTTTATCTCTATCTCTATCTCTCTCTCTCTCTCTCTCTCTCTCTCTCTCTCTCTATATATATATATATATACAGCTCTCTCTTTGCTAGCACTGGTCTATACTGGGTGTTCTTTGAAGCCCATAACAGTTGGACTGTGTGGTTTTGGATCCTCGGTGTAATAGTAGCTTGCTTCCTACCAGACTATATCTTCAAGACCTACTGCTACTACTATTATCCCAGCAGAGCGGTGGTTGTTAGGGTGAGTATTACAGGGGGACATGAAAGTAGATGCGTGGGACTGTGTAGGGTTTTTATTTGATGTTGCAAGAGTGTTGCTAGGGTGATATTTTACGGCAAATCATTATTTGTTAATTATTTGCACAGGTCTCGGTCCTTTAAAATTCCAGGAATTCATTAGATGTTTGGTAAAGTGTTGTGCAAGTAAAACATGTATTTGAAGATCACCCAAGGGAGAACGCAAATGGAGAGTTTCAACATTATATGTTTTTTATCTCCGTACTAAGCAATTTTGCCTGCTATAAGTGTGTTGTCAAAAAAATATCTTTTCACAGATGATTACGGATCTGTGAATAAAATTTGTGAAGTTCAAAACCTAAACTTTGTATTTTCTAGTGGAACATGGTCATTTAGGGATTCTGTTTCATCAACCCTTGTACTATCAGCTGAGAGCCAGAACGGCATTAACTCAATACTTTAACACAGAGTTAACACCCTTCTGTCTCTCGACACACAACCAACACGAAGAAGTGTTTCCAAATATAAACAGCAGCAAATGATTATTATGGGCATGAATATATCTCATGAATTGATTTGTCCATGGGAATATATAGACTACATGTAGCTTGACTCATTGTGTAATGTATTTCTTATTAAGACGTAAAGTCCAGGGTGTTTTGTCCCTTATGTGAAGGACTACACCAAAGGTTTTCATTCACCCGATAATCGTATGAAGGTGATACCTCTACTGTAGCTTGGATTAGACAAAACATGAAGGAAACTGGTACTTTGAAAGTTGATCTTCAATATGCCATTATACTTTGTAATGTACACAGTGTTTGGGATTTTTAAAAAAATGATCAAGGACTTGGGTCTTGCAGTTAGGTCTTTAAAAAAAAGATGTATTGCCCTTTGAGACCAACTCAAAAATCTTGAAATCTACGGTCAGCTTTTTAATAAAATAAAAAAATTACCGTTTTTTATAGAAAGAATGTAACAAAGCATGAAAAATAGCAGCCCAAAGAGGTAGTAAAAAGAAAGAAAAAAAAGTTTGAAAAAAAAAATTCTGACCGACCGACTGACCCATGTTTTTTGAGACCTAAAGGGCAATACAACATCTCTTTATTTTTGGAGGCCTTATATTGATGCATCAAGTCTAATTCACATATTCACCAATATGTCTAAGGTTTGATGATGTATACATGTACGTGTAAGATGTTCCTCATGTGTCAGCTAACCCGCCCATTTATCTTCCACAGTTATCTCATCTCATATCCCGAGTCCTACAAGTGTTTGACAAGCTAGGGTATCTAACTTCTGTATTAGAATGATTCGCATCCATCCCCCCTCCCCCTCCCCCTCCTCCCCCTAGTGCTTTAGCTTGTAACCTGGTCTGATGTGGTTTGTTTAAGTTCTAAAAGTCTGTGCCGAGTTATGAGTTGGTCTAGTAACTCAGTTAGGATTGAGTTGAATTCATCATTAAAAGTGTTGGGTTCTGTTCCGCAGAGGGTCGTGCAAGATGTATTGCAATACTCTAAGCAAATCTGTACACATACATTAGATATTGTACACAAATAAAGATTGTGGTGATAACTGATCACAACTAATGAGCTTTATTCTACCAGAGCTTGGTCAATGAGTTGACTTGATTCATCTTGTAGTCTAGTTTGTGTTTGGCTCTGCTCATACATAACCTTCAGTTTGGTGAGTGCAAGACTGTTTCAGGTTCTCGAGATACAGCACTACCTACGATGTACCCCCCCCCCCCCCCCCACCCCCCTCTAGCTTGTGAGGCTGCATTCTTGTATTAAACAAGAATTAACCCTAATTTTTTGTTTGAGATTTACAAAATGAATGGAAGTTTGAAAGACGCATGGCCCGCTGTTTTGCGATAACTGCATGAATATGTATGACACATTGATGTTAACAGAGTGTTGTGTATTAGGAAGTAGGGAAAAACATCCTATCCAAAATGGATGCAATTTGTATCCCATGGTCCCAAGATTCAATAGCGGAGATTGCTGCTTAAGCTTCTCCATGTAATCTACCTACTTGTCAGTTCATCCCTGCATTTGACCTTTGACCTTGCCTTACAGCAGAAGTTGTAACCTTGCTTCAGTATGTTTATCTTGGAATTGTTACCCTTGAAGCATGAAGAAGAAGTAGACACTTGTTTGGATCCATTGATTCACAATTCACATTTATTTTAGTGGATGTTTATTGTTATGGAAGAGTAGCAGTTTCATTTCAGTATAAAAGCATGAGGATCCAGTTTAATAGAATCAATGTGATTTTAAGTATTTACGTATGAGCACACTGTAACAAAATGTTTGCAGTCATTTAAAACAGAACTTTGTATTCAAAGTTTTTGTTTGATGTTGTTATTGTTTGACTACACAGATGTCCAGCATAACAAAACTATGATCGATTTCTAATGCTTAAAAAAAAACACCACAGTATAGACCTACCAGTAGTCTGTTTGAGTTTGGTATATGTACATGTTCATATAGGGTAAGGAAAGAGGGATCTAAGTTTATCTGTCGTATGGACAAATCGGAGGAGGATCTCTTTGCGATGGACACAAACAGAGAAATGACATTCAATATGGATGGCATAATTCGAAACGGTTCTCATGTTTGGATGAAAGATATATTAAAATGTCAAACAGTAATAATCGTAAGCGTTGCAGATTTTTGAAATTCTAACGTTTGAAAAAGATGAATTGGAGAAAAAAACTGCAGCTCTTTGATTTATGTTATTACTGTTTATCTATGGATAGTTCCATTCATCAATTATAAGATTTTGTTTTTGTATCTCCTGTCAGATGTTTTTAAAAGCTGACCTACAAGTACATTTACATGTACATGAAGAAGAAGGTATAAACAAGGTGATGGCTTTAATATCACATTAATATTGCATGTCAGCATTTGGGAAGATATTATAGCACGTAATGGTGAAAATGTTATTAAAGTGACTCGGTAACATTGTTGAAGGTTGTTGATTAAAAAATTGCGTAATTTTTGTATGAGATGTTACTTATTATCTTCCTCCAACTGTACTTACCCTCTAACATGCAAATAATTTAGAAAAAATTCTCAAACCACAAAGATATTAATGGCTTTCTAGGAAGGCCTCACTGTGCAACACCCTCTAACAGTGATTAACAGTAAATTCTCCCAACCATTTTTAAATTTTCCAAACCATTTTCCCATGAAAACAAGACAAAAGACAGGTTTTTAAAAATCTTTCAACACTTAAATGTCTGGAATGGTATATAGAGCCAATTCATTGCTTTGTGACAATTTACATTCACCTGAAATGTAATTAAATTGTCATTATATAGTTGGGAGAATTAAGGTATCGATCAGATCACTTTTTCCCAATTTCATCGTTAATAATGGTCTGTTTTCACTCACACTTTCAGATTATCTTTAATTGTACATCTAGCATTGAAGTCACTACCTTAACACCATTTTCTCTCATCTGAACAATGTTACCAAGTCCCTTTAATATTTCCGACAAACAAACAAACAGATAACAAAAAAACCAACAACAAAAATCTCGAAAGATATGAAAGTATGCCAGTGATGGTCCAAAGCAAAATTATATTAAACATGACATGTAGATACAGTGTGAATCTTTTAATGTCGTTTTTAATTCAAAAGAAATTGCTAGGCAATGCAGGTAAAATGTTATATTCTATAGTTTTATATTCTCTATTTTTGAAGGGGTCCTCTATCCTAAATATATATATATATATGGCAATTAACAAAATTATTATTAGTTTTTATTATTCCATGAAGAACTTTGTCTAATATATCAACTTGAATGTTTTGTTGGAAAATGTTTCTTTAATTATCTCTCTATTGATTAATTGATAATGCACGTGCTTATGTAAGGCATAATTATTATGATCATCCCGAAGGATCATTGAATACATGCATGGGGTTACATTAATTGATTTCTTTCTATTGCCAAATGTATAATGGCAGATGCATGCTGGGTCATGATATTAGCCACACAGGTATTAAATGAAGAGTGTTTATTTGGTGATGGAAAATTAAAGGAGCTACATGATGAAACTGCCACTTTGAGAATTTAGTTCCCACCTTCTCTCTATGCAATGACCCCCCCCCCCCCCCCCCCCCACACACACACACACACCCTCAAGAGTCTGGTAGTTGCCCAAACTAAAAAAATGTAGACTGATCTGCTGCATGGAGTAGAAGTGAAATAGAAGTTTGAATGCCAATATGCAATCAATTCTTTTGATCTTGAAGATCCCAACATTTATTACAGATTTATGAAGCTTTGAAGCTCATGTAATGACTAACACTTACACGTATGTAATTGAATTTTTTAATGTTTAATTTGAATTTTTCTAAATGGATAATGTACTGCACAGATTGACATACCGGTAGCTTATAACCCTTACTGTACGACTGTACCTTGCATACTTTTAGCATATAAAGGGCGTGATTTTTAATGTACCTTTAATGGTAGCTGACTTTTGTAGTATGAGGAAAATTCTATTGATAGAATAATAAATGTATTAATTTCATCTTTATTAGCCAAAGACAATATTGATGACTACAACATTGATATTTGCTCAATAATCATATATCATGTGAAATATGTCAAAAGTTAGTGATCACATTGATATAGTTTTGTTTTTTCTTCTTCAACTTATATCAAATTTCGTAGATCTAAAATTTAATATAAATAATAATTTTATGTTAATGAAATGACCTTCCATGATAAAGTTATGGTGACAGTGGTAGAGAGTGCACTCTTTTTAGAAACCTCATATGCATTTAAACATTTTCTGTTGCTTTTCCCCACATTTTATTTCCCATGCATCCGCTACATGGCTTATTTACGCTGGTTTCCATGACGACCAACATCAATGCCTGCATGACGATATGTGGCATTTTGATTCCATCCCGATTCCTGCCATTTTCTTCACTCCCATTTTTGTCTGTTCTTCATTTCCAATACATGTGCACACTATCCTTCACTCACGTTCGATTTGTTCCCATTTTTGTTTGTTGGCTTTTACATCATTATGCTAAACTGAAATTGTTCTGGATTATTTTATTCAAAATATCTTGACAAATTCACAATTTATACATGCTACTTTACCTCATATGTTTAATTGTTTTAATTCACTTGAAATCACTATTTTAAATGAATTTTTGAGGTTCATTTACCATTTCATCTCCAATCCTAAATTTAACACCCTTATTTCACACGTTCTCATATTTGTGGAACACCCAATATTACATGATGCGAATACCAAATGGCACACACATGCACCTATAAAAATGCTTGGATTATTGTGATTGCACTCACATTGAATGTGTATGCACTGAAATTTGGCACCGCTTTTTCACAACATCAACACAATGCAATTGATTGCTGTCAACACCTTTGAAATCTTTCCACCTGTATTTTTATTTTTGTTTTCTGCTCACTCCAATCTCTGCCCTGCCCTGCCCTGTCCCCCTTTTTTCTTACGAATTGTGTCTTCTATCTTGCCTTCCTCCATCCCCTTTCTCCCTTCCCCCCTTCACCCTTCCCCCTTCCCTTTCCCCCTCCTCATCCATTCTCCTCTCGCCTCCTCCCCCTCCCCCTTTGCTCCCTGCATCGATCAAACCCTCCTGCTCCTATGGTGGCCTTAATGATGCAAATAAGCAGAGAAATGATGATGATGCATGCATGTCGTGCATTCGATGGCATCGGCGTCACTCTAGTCGTCTTGAGAACAGTTCGGATGCCGACATGACGCACAGTAATGCAAACCTAGGTAGGGGTCATGTGATGAGTCAATATCTCTCTCTCTTGTTTTCTCAGAAATTTCTTGAGGGTTGTGCTGGATTGCTTTTGAATGGTTGAAAGAAAAGAGCTGTGCATTTTATTTATCTTAGTTGCATGTAAATTAGTATGATAACTTTGGACATTCGTTGCTTTATTTCTGTATGCCATCATTGAATCATCAATTTTATTTATTTATCCATATTTTTAGATTTTACTGTTCTCTCCAAAGTTGTCAAATTCTGTCAAGTGCCTCCTTTTGTGGAAGTGTTTTAAAAAAAAATCTTTGCATTGTATCTATCTGTCTGTTTCTCTTTCTCTACCCCTTTCTCTCTTTCCCATTCTCTCTTTCTCCCTCTCCCCTTTCTCTCTTTCTCCCTCTCCCCTTTCTCTCTCTCTTTCTCTCTTTCTCCCTCTCCCCTTTCTCTCTCTCTTTCTCTCTTTCTCCCTCTCTCCTTTCTCTCTCTCTTTCTCTCTTTCTCATTATCCCTCTCTCCTTTCTCCCTCTCCCCTTTCTCTCTTTCTCCCTCTCCCCTTTCTCTCTCTCTCTCTCTCTCTCTTTCTCATTCTCCCTCTCTCCTTTCTCCCTCTCCCCTTCCTCTATCTTTCTCTCTCTTTCTCTCTTTCTCATTCTCCCTCTCTCCTTTCTCCCTCTCCCCTTTCTCTCTCTCTTTCTCTCTTTCTCATTCTCCCTCTCTCCTTTCTCCCTCTCCCCTTCCTCTATCTTTTTTCCCTCTCTCTTTCCTCTCTCTCACGTTCCCATTCCCTCTCTCTCTTTCCCATTGCCTATCTCTCTTTCTCTGTATACTCCTTTTCTGTGAAGATTGGCTCCTATTCATTTTTTTCTAAAAATAGATGGGAACAGAAATTCCCTTTTCCCCTCAATTTTTATGTTCTACTATTATTACATGTAACTTGTTTCATTTTCCACACATTTTAATTCTGACTTTCAGCTAGTATTATTTGTTAGACTGCTATTAATTTAGCTAAAGTGTATAGTTTGCCTGATGCCCTAATACCCTGATGCCCTTGTTGTGTGCTTATTAGTTTATACTTTCATCAGAGAGATAATTTCCTTATTTACGGTATCCTCTACTACAAAGTTAACATTAGTTCTGGCCCCCTACTGACAATACATACAAGCGTATGCTTGTCTATATTAGAGAATAAAACCTACAATTAACAACTGAATTATTCATACAATTTGGACTGGTTGAATAAGATCTTTTGTTGAATACTTTTAAATGAGAGTTTTGATATGTCACACTCGAGAGAAAAATAAAAGGGGGAAAATCAATTCTTCACATACCAAAACAATTACAAACATTGGCAAGGGTAATAATAATTTAGTTGTTATCTTTATGTGCTTTAAAGCCCCTCATAAGTGTTGGGAGCTCCAAATTCGCCAAAAGTTTGATGGCAAATTTCATTTAAATTGTATCATAATGTGAAAGAAGATGTCATTCAAGACATGCTTCTGCAAAGATTTTCCCCCAAAAAATGTGTTTGAAGACAAATATATAGACAAAATTTGGGTTTTCTGTCGAATGCAGAAAACCTAAATTTTGTACTCTTTCATCAATATTAGACTTTAAACACATTTGTTATGAAAATCCTTGCAGAAATGTGTCTTAAATGACACCCTCTTTCACATTATGATACAATTTAAGTGAAATTTTGCCATCAAATTGTTGGGGCTGCCAACACTTTAGAGGGGCTTTAAGTGGTATTCATTATGTGCTTGTTGTAATTTGTATTTAGAAGGTAAAGCTAATCAATCCATGTGCCTTTATTTCTTCTCCCCCTGCTCTGCTCCCCCCTGCCCTGCCCTGCCTTGCTTCAGTTGCGAGTGGCATGTTTGGTGACACAGAGTTGTAAAGAGCCTAGCTTCCCCCATTGCTTCCTGTACATAGAGTATGTAGTGTGTAGTGTGTGAATTTGTTTTAGAGGTACAGCATTAACACTTAATATTGCACGTTGAAAGTGGCATTCTAAATAATGACTGTGAAGCATGTAATCTGGGATAGACCAACATTTTTGAAAAAGGGGCACAATTCCAAAATATTTCTGACAAGCACCCCCCCCCCCCCCCCCCCCCCCCCACATACACACACAGGCAAATATAAAAAAGAAAAGAGAAGTCATCACTTTTTAAAGGGGTCACATTTGTGTATTTTTTTGCATATCATTTGGGTTTCAAGAGGGTGGGCATGGGACAATAGTGCCCTTCCTCCCCCCCCCCCCCCCCCCCCCCCAAAAAGAGACCAAATTGTGCAAAATCATTCATTTAATTAGCATTGCATTATTTATAATGTTGAATGTCACTTTGAGCTTGATGTACACCCTTTTTTTTGTATTTCTTACCTTTTGGTTTGGCCTTTAAAAGTGTGTGTTCATGCATGAAATCACTTTGCATGTATTTATTTTGACTGATTCTCGCACTTTCATCTCCTTAATGCATTTTGAAACTTTGGAATTTGTAGAAAAAAATTGGAAAAACTATGAAGCTTAATATATTTTCATCATGAAATGTAGATGTGTTGGTATTTGGTAATTAACAAGGCTTTTTAATCCTTAATTAGTCATGCAGTAGGAAGGGTTAACTTAACAATATCTATGGAAAAGAACCATCAAATATACCTACAAATATATTTACAGCTGTATCCCAGGTTAAAAATATCTGAACTGTAATTTTGCGTAGGGTCTATTTGAATATTAAAGTCACTAAGTGATCTGTGTGTGGTTTGCAGTGCTGTTCTGCTGAGGCATAATTTCTTGTCTTTGATCTGATTTGAAACTTTGTCTATCTGTATCAATCATCCATCCTGCCTCCGATGTATGCAATCTGTGTATCTTCCCTTGTAGTTAACTCTATTCAGTTTTCAAGCCATTTGAGTTTGAGTTCTTCGCATTGTGCAAACTGTATGGATAGGTCCACATGTGTTCATGCAATTGAAATTCATCAAACACATCAAAAGATATTAAAACAAATCAGTATGAATTAAACAATATAAATATAACAATATTCATGTTTATGACACTGTGTATGAAGGGTGGTGGATCGTTTTGCATGTAAAAGAACATATATACTCTGAATTTAAAGTAAAGCATACACACCAACAATAGCTAGACAGCAGAATGCCAAAGATTTGAAAAAATGGTCTTTAATTCACAATTTGTTGGGCAAAATTGAAGATGGAGTTGATAAGGTTTTGGTTACGAAATAAGAAAGGGTAAGCTCGTAGAAGTAAAGGAATGATAATTTCCTTACCTGAAAACTTTCCAATTTTATGAGGGTATTATTTTATTTTCCATTTCTGTACCACATTTATGAAATACACCCCCCCCCCCCTTCCCTGAGAAACAGGTATCAATTTACAGCTGCTGGGTAAATTTTGCTCTCTGAACTTCTTGGGAGCTTGTCATGTATCTTGCGAACCAATGATGTTTCTCAGATGTTTTCTTTCTCATTAGTTTGTGACTGCATCTTTCTTCTTGGAGCATTCAGAACTCTTACATGTAAATGCGTAATGATTCATTGTTACCCTATTTTGTCCAAAATGTTGCGTATACATGCATACAATGGAGTGCATCTTTATACATCTACAATGCTATACATATCTTATTGTCTGTCAATTGTTCATACTTGTATTTCTAATTTTGCTCATTTTGACATTCATTGTTTTAAATGTTTTTCAGAGATTAATACTCATTTTAATGTTATACATGTTCATATGCCTAGATTGTTAACATTTTTGACACATCTTCATTTTCATCACATCTACTTGTACATGTACATGTAGTTAGTTTGCCAATATATTAATACATTTTCTATTATGCATCTGATAATTGAGGTTTGGTTTAATCATGATTATATCATTAACTTCTTGATTGTGCATGCTGTTTGTAAATTTTGTATTCTTCTTGGTGAAATTTTAGAAGAAAGCTTACTTGATTCTGTATGATATTTATAATAAATAGGATATTGAAAGATGAATGTAGGCTCATGTAGCAAGATTACATGAATGATATGTACGTGCATGTGGTAGACATGTTATTTAAAATTTGTTTGATGAAATGGAAATAAATTTTATGTGTTGTTTGGATAATTTGAATCCTGTACCATAAGATTTAGTATGAAATTAGTATTAGAAGTATTTAAAGGTTGTTTTGTAACGGCAGGTTTCAAATCGGGAGGGGCATAGTGCCAAAATTTTCTCACAATCAGAATTGGAGATTATTGCTAAAAAGAAGAAAATATTTGCAAATCAATTACGTGAATGACCTTTAAACCAATCATTTTAGTAAAATTATTCATTTTCAGACATTTTTACCGCATGGTGGTGGAATTAATAAGAAGAAAAACATGTATAGTAATATCTTCATGCTCTAGAATGTTGATGCACGAATGAATATATACTCTTCATTTTCATTTAATTTGCTTACATTTTTTGTATGTTTGTGTGTGTGTCTGTCTTTCATGTTAACAGAAACCATCTCAAATACTCCAGACACGCAGCAACAGCACACAACCTCTGCTGCTAACTTGATCTGGGAAGAGGTATGTAGTCCCACACATACAAATTCATGTCATGATGAATGTTTTATGTGTAGTCCCATATATCTGAAGTTTTGCATGGCCTTGTTGATCTAGCTCTCCTAGTAATTTCATCAGAGAAACTCTTCTGCTAATTTGATCTGGGAAGAAGTATGAAGTCCCACACATCCAAATTTATGATGGATTTTTTTATGTGTAGTCCCATGTACCTGGTTTTGCGTATAGCTGTTTTCTCAAGAGTTTCACATCTTATGCTGATTGTAACAAGGATATCCTCTGTTGAGAGACAGAAGGATGTTACTCTGACATAAATAGCTACAAATTAATGACCTTCTGACTGTCAGGATATGATATTAAGTGTATATCATGCATGCAAACTAATTTCTATATCAAGTACTCTTGTATTTTCACCAATGATTTCTTTAACCTTAGTCATGTATCTCTCAAGTGAATGCACAAGCACATTTATAATTTATAATTAATATTTTGTTTCATTTTTACATGTTGCACATAAGTGTTCATGAATAATTTTCTTACACATCTGTTTTGTTAAGTCTCTTTATAATTACAAACCATTTTAGAACTTGGAAGATATGAATAGAATTTAAAAACAAAGATATTTTTAGAATTTATTTTAATAGCAATTTGTTCGTGAAAAACTATAAGATTTCAATAAAATATCTTGGAATTAATACACTGTACCTAATGGATGTAGATCAAAATCCCCCTCCTCCCGTTTATGTGGTGATATACGCTCATGTTAATGTTTTCTATAGACGTGTGTCATATGTTCAGTACACTCATGCTTTCCTGAATGATTGTGTCAATGTAGGAATCAGAAACAAAACTGAATTGTAAAGCTGCAAAGCATGTGCCTCTGAAAGAAATGTACTTCAATTCATTAAACTTACCTATTAAGAATATATATTGATTTTAAAAATCACTCTCATTTTGTCCTTCAAAATCCAATCATGTAAACCATTGTCTCAGCAATCCGTTGTCACGCAGTTGTTCTCAATGCATCTGAAATACGTGTAGTTGTTGAATCGTTGCTGAAAGTTGATAAAGCCATTTCATGAAAACTTTCCATTATCACTGCAAATGTTAAACATGACAGCTACATGTATACTGTACCAGTGTTCGTATTCATGGGCCAACAATCATACAACTGCAGGTTCCGCAAGAACATTGCTGTAAATCACAGTTTCCCTTTTCCCAAGTGTGTGAGAGAAACAAAAGGGGCAAAATATTGCATTCCTGTTCTTCCTATCTATCTAAGTACAGTCTTCCGGTTCGGAGGTTGATTGCAACATCTCTCCATTTCACTCTATCTTCTGCCATTCTGGTGCACTCTTGCAGTTTTAGTCCACTCCAGTTCTTGACATTCTCTTCCTAGTTGATTCTGGGTCTCCCTCTAGGTCTACTTCCTTCCACTCTTCCTTCCAATACATCCTTTAAGAGGCTTTGGTGCCTTTTTCTTCCTGTGGTGCTTAAAATAACCCTTTTTTAGCTTTCCGCTGCTGACCTTTGAAGAGCATGAAAATGTGAACAATAGTACTGCTACTATACAGTCAAACCTGTCTTACTGGCCACCTCTAGAAAGGCCACCTTCCTATAGTGGCCATACATGTATATGTTGCCTACCTCGAAAAAGAAATGTGTGTTGAAGAACCTGTCTAGAAAGGCCACCTGTCTACAGTGCCTACTCTCTCCATTTCCCTTGTGTGGCCTTTTATAGACCGGTTCAACTGATCTGTTTTTGATCTGTTATTATTGTATATTGTTGTATGTTGGAAGCTTGTCGAATAAAAATCAATCAAAAAAAAAACCAATCAATCGGCTGCTAATATCACAGTTCCTTCTATTGTACCATACGCTTCTGACAGACCTCTTTTCCCCTTCTATTGTTGAGAATACTATGGTATTCCTTTTGCTCTTTTATTTTGTACAAAAGTATGGTATATGGTACTACCTTTGCTGCTTTATGCAGTACTTGGCTGTTCTGTCAGTTTCTCAATAAGCTACTGATAAATGTTGTTGTACATGCAGCTCTACATGCAAGCCTAGAGTGCATGTATACATGATGGTGGCAAAAGTTGGGTGAAATTAGAGAGCTCATTTCGACTCTACTGTCAACTTTTGTTATTGAAAACAGGATGGTGTATGGAACTGTTATTGCTGCTGTAAACTTGGCTGTTCTGTCAGTTCTTCACTTGGCTATTGCTTGTGTATATTATGCAAGCTTAAAGTATTTTCTGTTATGAATGACAACAAATTTTTCCCTCTCCTCCATAGTTGACAATTTAGGACTCGCCCGTAGATTGTAATGAAGTGATTAATTGAACGCAGTCATGTGTGATTTTTTTCATTGACACTGTTTTTTGGGAAATGTGGTGATTTGTTTGAGATGTCTTTTCCTCGCTGGGAATACTCTATTGGAAATGGAAGAGTGCACTTGCATGTATGTTATGTCTATTGTCTTCTTTATGCCTTACAGTACTTCTGTAACTCAATTTGTAATTAGTTTGAATCTGTGTGGTATAAATGTATATGTACATTGTTACAGTATGTGCAGCCTTATGAGTTTCATAAGAATTGATGTGTGTAAGTGTACATGTACAGTATCTTTTAAACATTTATTTTGTATTTTAAAATTGTTTTTTTTTTTTTCTTCGCCCTTTTATGATTTTTATTTAAATGCACAGTCTTGTGTTTTAACATTTACAGTGTGTGTACCTTTAATGTTTTTCTTTACTGTTTTTAAAGGTGTCTTCAAATGTAAAATAATGTGCTCTGTAGTATGTGTACATGCCATTGATGACAATGACCTTGTAACACAATGGTTAGCAACTGTACAATCTCTTGATTGTACATAGTGTTCAATTGCAAACTAGCAGTTACTAACTAAATCTCTTTGTTATGGGGTGCAACTTTATGGGTGTATCTCCTTTTTTTAAAACAAAGTGTACAGATTTATAGGCAAAGTAGGGACCGTACAGTGATCTTTTTATGTATTTGATAATTCATAGTATTTGTAACTAAAAAGGTATACATGTCACATCATTTAAAATTTGGTGACTTTTAACACTTCTCTTTACCTCTCAATTTTTCTAGTCGTCAAACAAGACATCGTACCACAACCCTAGTGTTGTCATGGAGGACGGACTGCCCCTAACGACCTACAAGAGAACCTCCAGCTCCCAGAAGGCTAATAATAACACCGACTAGCAATTAACAACCCTCTCCAAGCAACCTCATCCACCACTTAGCAACAAATCAACAACTAGGCAACAAGCTTGGTGAGGGAGAGTTGCTGGAGATCATCAAAAACAGCTCCGAGGGCCAACACAAACACCAATTCCACATTCCTCACCAGGCAAAAACATCATCATCCGTCGCTAGGCAACACATCCTAAACTAGGCAACAGGCTTGGTGAGGAAAGGGTTGCTGAGTCCATCTCCACAGGGAATGAAGTAATTGCTTTAAATACAAGATGGATTCGTTCCTGAATGTTGTGTGCTGGGCTGTGGGGGAAACGAATTCTACCAAATATATTAGCATTCCTTACCAGGCAACATCATCTATTGCTAGGCAACAGATTAGTTGCTAGGTAATTGATGAAGTATTGCGCGACAAATCAACAACTAGGCAACAGGCCTGGTACGGAAGGTTGCTGGAGATCATCCTATCTGAGTGATTCTTTAAAGGTATAAGATGAAGCGTGTTCTTATGTTGTGTACTGGGAGCTGGAGAAAAAATGCTACTGAAAAATCAATATCCCTCTCCAGCCCACATGAGCTGTTGCTAGGCAACATATCAGCTACAAAGGGAAGAGGGACGCTGAGATCATCGTAATGGGGAATAGTGTTAATGTCTATATGGTGGTTGAATTCTCATATGTTGTGTGCTTGGACTGAGAAATATGTGTTGGAGTCACGATTACATGTTGTACAGCAACGAAGGAAGTATATGGACTAAGAGCTTTAGCCTAAACGATGTTCAAATCCTCTGATTGACACTACAAACTTTTGCATGCAGAGTGGACCTAATTCATTTTAGCACTGCAATCATAGTGCTGTGAGAAGAATTTAAGAGACACCTACTCTGCTCATCACGTGTGCATTTACAACTCATTGTCACAATACCAATTTGTTGAATTATAGTGTGATATTCATAATTACAGCTGCTTTAACGATTGATGTCTTTCACATGTTCTGCCTTTGATGAATAACTCAAAGCCTAATAGTCAACCAAAGCTCTCTTTCTTAATAAGTGTTTGTAATAATTCCAATCCACGAAGGTACATTATGATCTGATCATGTGTTTTGCCTTTGAGGAAAAAAATCAGCAAACCTATACAACAAAGGTTTGACCAAAACTGTCTGACATACATGTTTGTAACCATTTGTTTCAAAAGAGATTAAATGTTATCTGTGTCATAGTCCACCGTGGGAAGCAGTTATTTTCAAGTTTAAGAAACATGTTCTGATATGATATATTTCAGGTACCAATTTGTTTCATCAATTGAGTCATTTTTTTGTGCTTTGTATCACGCCCACAGATATACCTGTATATTGTACATGAAAAAGTACAATGTTAAATGTCTAAGCAATAACCGTGCCATATTTCAGATATGCTGTACAGATGTAGCAGGAATATTAATATTTTTCATGATTATTCATGATGTTTTCCTATTTTTATTGATGATGTTCAATGATCTACTCAAAGCTTGCTGTATTCAGTTTCATAAGAAAATTAGTACAACTTAACAAAATATCTCTTACAAATTCTAATGAGTTTGATAGATCTATATCCAGCCATGGTGGAATGACACAATGAGAGTATATTTCTATTGATTCATTCTTTTTATTTGAACAATAATTATCTGTGGCACTACATGTACTTACTCCTTCATCTTACATGTATATTGAGCTGTTTTTTGTTTCCTTTCTTACTTTTGAATGCCTTATTGAAATACTTATTCGAGTTTTTCTTGCATAATCTTCTTGCAGACTTCAAGTGAAGGTATGCAGTTTGTGTCTTTGATATGCACTCCATTTTGTCAGATTCAGGACCTATTTCTCATATAGGCCTTGAAGCTAGACTGCTGCTGCCTCACATAAACAACCTGCCTAAAAGGACTTTCAAATGATGTGATTTTATAAATCTTTTGATCTGTTTCTCACCATTTATATTTCATAATAGTACTTCAGTCATATTCATTCCTTCATCTATGTGTCTTATATACTTTAGCCTCATGAGAATCAATCGTGTGTGAACAAATCTCCTCGTGGAATAATCAGAAACTTGTGTCTTTTTAATAATTACCTTTCATCTTTCATCACTTTATCAATCATGTATGTTGTTTGTACGTTGTATGATTAATCTTCTGTGTTAATGTAAGAATCCATTCATTGAGATCATTTTTGTGTACCATTTTGTGCAATTTTAACTAGTTTTATTTTTAACCACATAATTAATGATTTATAAACATGTGTGTACCCAATAGATTATGTTATATTCATGTACACTCAAACTTGTCTTAGTGGCAACCTTTCTATAAAGGCCACCTGTTTTTAGCGGCCAAGCATTTTGTCTCCCTCGAGTAAGAAATGTGTGCTATAGAACCTGTCTAGAAAGGCCACCTGTCTTCAGTGGCCACTCTCTCTGTTTCTCCTTGAGTGGCTTCAATAGACAGGTTTGAATGATTAGAGCTAGAAGGGAGTTACCTAGGTATATGGTTGAGTATGGGAGCTAAGGCCTTCCTTGCTCCCATTAGTTGTTTACATCAGATACTTTTACATTCCACCTGCAAATCACAAGTTAAAAGTTACAGGTATTATTTAACATTTTGTTTAAAAAGTTGTGCCTTGTTGAATTGAGCAAAGATCTGCAAATTTGTATGTAATTATACATGTATATGTTCACCAAAACATAATTAATGTTTAACTTTATAAATCATTTAGATATTTACATATTATATACCAATCAGTACTTAGTTGATTTGCTGCTTTATAAGTTGCAATTGAAAAGGGTACATGTACATGAATGAGTAATTTTTAATGACAGCTCGACAATTTGTTGTAGTCTTCTTTCTTTCTTTTTTTTTCCATATAAGAACTAGCTATTATTATTATTATTTATGGTAATCTTACATTGTATGTGATTGAGAAGTTTGCTTTAGACTTTAAAAATCTAATATGTGTGTTTTATTTGTGTAGTTGTTGCTGTTTATTCTTTGCAACTGCGAACAATAGCAACTTCAGGTATCAACAAATAAGTGCTCGTTCATGTAGTGCTGGTCATTCTCTCATTTTGTGATAATGGTACATATACATAAAGTATTTCATTGTATGTAATAAGGAAGATTTTCAGTTGAACATACCATAGTCATTTACTATCAGCCATATTGTAGTTTTTATTTACTGAGGAAATCAGTGTACCTCATTGGTGAGAAAGAAAAACACATACTGCATATACAGACAATAGATTAAATTTGAAGTTGGTTATGCACCTGTACCTACAGATGTTAGGAATTATTTTTTATCCATGTCATCTTTAAATGTCCTCATTTTTACGAACCAATCAAAGAGATATGAAGAAGACCAGCCAAGGTTATCCATTTTACTTTGAAGACACTATAGAATAGCAAACAAAACTACATGTAAGGTATGATATTTATTGATTCAATAATCCATATTACTGGTTTTAAATAAAAGTGATAGTAAATAAATGAATATTTAAACAAAAATATATATACTGCTTTGTGACAATAGCTGCTCCATCATCCTTCATGAAGTACATTCCCAATCAGGATATCATGTACTTGTATTGATCAGTGCCTACCGTACTTGTTTATTTCAGTCGTTGTTTTCTATTTTGTATATGATTCTTGCATTCCACCCATTTTTGTGAATCTTTACAAAGTAATTTTGATAGATATATATTTTTCATGATCTTTAATTTGAATGCTAATATCATCAGTTTAGGGCCAGAAAGGCATTAACTCTGTGTATTATCAGGATGTGAGTTAATTAACACCCTTCTCGCTTTAAACATGTGTATAATTATGCTGATGTGTTTGTACATTATATACATACCATGCGTTGAAGATTTCAAGTACTTCAGGATTATCTCCTCTCTAAAGCCAAAAGGGCGTTAACTCATAGGGGGCTTGTAGTTTAAGCAGAGTTAATGCCCTTCTGGCTCTAAACAGAAGATATGTAATGTACATGTATGTGAAGATACTTACATACAATTTAACTGTAACTGAGTCAATTTAGTTTGAAAAGATTGTTTAGAGATTTAAGTAGTTGAGTGCCGAGAAGACGTCACTGCAATATAATTGGGTTGGATACAAACTAAGGTCTTTCTTGTTCTCAGCTGTAAATGACGGACTAATCCTGTGGTGTATAATTTATTGAAATTGTAGATGTTACAGATTTGCTAGATGAAATCAGATTATGCAATGTACATTTTACAATGAAACAGAGAATTATGGAATAAATTTATTTCTTAGATTATAATAAACCAAAGTGTTGAATGTGGTCTGTGTTTGAAGTCATTGAGCATTAGAGTTCCTAATCACACGATGTGATAAATCGTCTGACAAAATGATGGTATGGCAAGATAAAATGACAGGCATAGTGCGCTGCATTTTACATACCGGTAGGTATGTTTTTAAGAGGCAGCCGAGTGGGTGTGCTTAAGGGCCATTGTTACTTGATACTCCTTTTTTTTTCACCACTACTTATTTAATTACAGGCAGAATAGTTTTACTTTGCAATGACAATTACGTTTCAAGCGATCATGTAGGACAGATGCACCTGGCTATAACATACCCTCAAATCCAACTATATCACTGATAAACAGTCAAACTTGTACACAATGTCTCTCAATCTCTCTCTTTCTTTCTCTCTTCCTCCTCTCTCTCTATATCTCTTTCCATGATTTTCCAATTTAGTCTTTTTCAGTACTTCACCCACACATGAAAGAATACCTCCCATTCCTAATCCTTCTTTCTTGGCAATGCTGAGTACATTTAGTTCTTAATAAGGCAAGATGACAGAATACTTCTCCCTTCCTCTCTCTCTATACTCTTCTATCCTCTTTCAAATGATACTTTTTAGGACTATTAAATGTAGTTTTAGAAAGAAGTTGGTCGCATTAGATTATGTTTTCTTTTCAAAATGAAATTTTTTCATTATTATTATTATGGCGACGTATATCATAATGCTAAATATATTACTCAATGCGGATGTAGTATCAAAAATAGTATCGCTAGTGATATTTGTTGGTCTCGCAATGTATGGTCAACAAGGGATTTAAAAAGATCACAACGTTTCGTGCACTGCTGCAACACTTCGTCAGGTGATAAATATTGTAAGCAAGCATGTTTTATACTCTACAGGCGGATCCGTTGCTCAGATAATTCTATCAATAATTAGAACAATAATGGACAAGGCCTATTGGCCGAAGCACAAAGGTGCTCCACCAATCAGCTGGCTTGGCTCACCTGCCGGGAACAATAGCGTGCTCAACCAATCAACTGGACGGGGAGTGTCATGGCGAGACAAACAAATATAACTAGCGATATTATTTTTGACATATGTCATGTTTGTAAAAGCTTACCAGAGGGATTCTCCATCTTTTAATTTGTATCTTCCTTAATCCTTATGTGTATCATTCCCCACTTTATAAATATACAACAGTTTGCTGAGAGCCAAAAGCTGGAATTAACCCTGTTAAACTAAAACTGTAAGAAATAAGCATGGCCATAGTAGCACAGAGGTCGAAAAGTAAATGGTTTTCAATCTGTAATATCAAAAAAATAATGGCATGTTCATGAAATAGGAAGCCACCGTTTGCTCAGCACAGTAGCGCTTCATTTCCTCACGCATTGATCTCCTCTTTCTAACCTATGGACACACAAGCATGTGCATGCTGACAAACAAGGAAAAGGGGCAACAATATTCTGGCTCTCGGCAGACAATATACAAAAACTAAAACTGGATCACTCCTTATATTATGTTAATGAAAATTTATTCAGATTATGCAATGATAAAACTTATATTCAAAATATATAGAATATACAATTTGTTCATTTAAATAGGTTAATTCAATAATTACATCGGTCTAAAATTTCAAAACAAATATCAAAGGCAATACTTAATATTAAAAATAGCAACAGAATGTTAAAATGTTGCTGCTAACACGCATACATGTACATGTACACTTTACAAGTACAGTCTATGTATACTGTCAGACCTGGAACTTTGGCCTGCATGAAATTTGTGAAAATTTCATGAGTGGCCCACATTAAGGAAGGCTTTTGCCGCAAAATGACCAAAACAGGTACAGTAGGCCTACTAATTATTCAGATTATGTTGGGAGAAAATGAGACGTTCATACTGAACCCTAATTTGAACATGGAACATGAAATTTCTACAGATTGACAAGTACTAACAATTACTTAGCAGTAAACATAACTACTCTTTCATAGATTAGTCTATGATAATATCCATATAAATATAGACGTTACAGAAAAACCCTAGATACATGTATAATTGTATATGTTGTACTTTGTTAATTTGTTTTCATACTCGTAACCTGCTACACTTCCACATAACAAGGAGAAAAGAAAAAAGAGCACACATGCAAAGAAATCATTGAACATGTATGTTCTATTATACCATAGTAAATATGTCCCGATTTCAGCACTTTATTAATTCAGCAATATTGGCAACCTCTACCCATTTCATACATGTTAGTTCAATTAAAAATTGCTCCTTTGGAATACAGGGATTAAATGCTTTGGGTATAGTCCTCTTAAATAGCTGTTGATAGAATGACATTAGTAAATACTATCTCAAATAGTATATATCTAGGGCATATATTGTACATACAAGAAACAAAAATTGGATGGAATTTCTTTTTTTTTTGGTGGAAATTAAATGGAAAGCTGCTTGCAAGGAAAATTAAATAGTTGCCAATTTGTGTTAGAAAGATCACAACTTCAAAATTTCATAGCATACACATGGCTGACCCGACCCCTGTTTCAACATATGCTCTGGCAAAGAGGCAACTGCTCCACACAGTTTTTCCAATCAAAGATTTACAAGTAGATTAAGGGTTAGAGTTGCAACTGAGTGTTGGGTTGGGTTTATAAGGGTTACGGTTAGGGTTGGATTATTTGTTAGTATTGGGTTGAAGTCAGAAATATGAAGGGTGTAGAGAGTGGGATATCAACCACGGAGAACATGTAGTTGCTAAAGCATGTGTTGCATTAGCATGGACATGTTAAGTACATGTAGAGCAGTCTGCACAGAATTTGATAATTAAATGGTTAAATAAATCTGTAATATGTAAATAATGGCATGATCGTGAAATAGGAGCCCACCATTTGCTCAGCACAGTAGCAATTCATTTTGTCAAAATCTCCTCCTTTCAACCCAATAGACATGCAAGTATGTGCGTGCGGACAAACGAGTTCTTTTTTTCAAAATTGCGTTATAGCCCAAAAGTATACTGTTGAGCATTGAATCACAAACAAATAAATGCAACTCATGAAATCTAGAAATTTGTACACGTAAAAAGATACTTGTAAGTGGTGTATACATCGTAAATGTAAAATAAACAGGAATTGTAGCTTTTTTAAATAATGAATTATATAAGCCTAATATATTATAGCACTCCTTTTTGATCCCCAGTATGAAATAAATGGAGCTAATACTCCCAACTTATTGAACTATTGCCACTGATAATAAAAAATAACAAATATACAGTAGTATGTAATAATATTTATGTAATGCAATAATGTTAGTTAGGAAACGTGTACATGACTGGACTGTCATGGAACTACAGTCCTTCACCTTGGTTGAAAAGGTCATGAGGTCATTTAATTGAAAGGGTCGATTTCCCATTGACAGCAGGTAAAAGGATAATGTAGATTCAGAAGCCAAAAGTTTATGAGGCTGAAGGTTTTAATCTCCAGACAACTAGTTACGCTATTCTTCACAAGACCAAATTTCATGACCTAGTGTTCCTTGGTTCTTCTCAGTAGACAACCACACAGACAAACAAACGACTCTTGATGGGTAAGCTTTTAGTTTACATACATGATGTTCTGGAGATGACTTCATGACAGTTCATCCACCCGTTGACACTAAGCTCAGAAAGGCGAACTGCCACAAGGAGGTCTCTCTGCAACTGAAGGATTTCCTTTGAACAGAGCAAGGAACAGCTTCTTCCCGGCATTCACATTCTCATGTATTGGCAATCCAACCGACTAGCTCCCTCTTTTGGTGGATTATTTGCAGCTTGTTTTGGTACATATGTAATTAGGTTTTTACAGACATGATTATTTACGTCTGGGACCGATCTTTAACGTCACCATCCCAAAAGACTCAGTTTAGAACCAGGCTTCGCCTGAGCCAGTTTGTAGGTGAAGACAGTGAGCTGACCAAGTGAGCGTACCGCTAGACCCACTCACGTCTCCCTGTTGCCTGTTTTAGTCACTGAGACATGAAGAAATCATAATTTTGGTTCATGTTTGTTTGTTGACACTCATGTCAGGTGGACATTCATCATAGGAACTCAAACTCCTCGTCTGAATTATTGTGAAAATCCTCGTCTGGGTACTCACAGTCACGAATTTCTAATCACAAAAGAAGTAAAGAGGATGCACTATTAAAACAATGCTTGGCATTACATTTTATAACCTAAGACCCACTTCTCAGTACCCCCCCCCCCCCCCTCTACTTTCTGATTCTTCTCATTGTTTTTATTCCCAGGTGAAGCAATATGGCATAGCAATGCCACATGAAAGGGATTGCTTTTGAAATGCCCTCGTATTCTACATATGACTAGAAATAGCTTAAAGTAGAAATGTTGATTGAATTTGTATCGTTGCATTAGGGAAGATTAAAACGAACAAGGTTATCGAAATTTCCTGTTTGGAAACATTCAAAGTAATGATTATTATCAATTTTAAAACTGTCAAACACAGCCCCACTTTCGCACTTGAAGAGCTCTCTGAACACTATAGGGGTTTGTGACTTCACGCAAGGGACCAAATTAGTATAAGCAGACGATGTCCCATAACAATGCACATGTTTTTAGTGCTTGTCTTGTCGTCTCCTCTTCACTTATTTCCCTTACTTCACCAATGTTATTCTAACTGTTTGGTCTGTTGCCTCACTCTATATTTCGGACAAGTTTTTATTTTGATGAAAAATGCAGCGTTTGAAAAATAAAGGAATCAGATATACCGTAAATCTCCGTGTATAAGGCGCACCCCTATTATTTATTTTTTTTTTTGGGGGGGGGGGGAAATTGTTTTTGTTTTTTTGTTGTTGTTTTGTTGCCGAAAACCCACGCGGGGAAGGACCTTCATTTATCATCGAGGTGTAGTTGAAGGCGCTGATATGTGCTTGTGAACTTGTCACAAATAATAGTAACAATGTCGTTTTTAGAAAAATGTGTAAGATCATTAATGTAAATTAAAAACAATAGAGTACCTAGGATAGACCCTTGTGGTACACCATTTGTTATAGAAAAAAAATTGAGGAATTATTATTAAAAACTACATATTGAGATCTATTAGAAAGATTACTTTCAAACCAAGATGACAGACAAATTTGAGTGTTGTTGTAGTTTCCGAGTCAACACACTGATTACTGAGCTGGGAGACATTGCCAGGCATAGCGCCATAAATCAAAACGAAAAAAATTCTGTACCTGTGTACAAGACGCACCCCCTGACTTTCAATTTTTTTCGGCGGCAAAAAAGTGCGCCTTATACACAGAGATTTACGGTACGGTAGCTTCACTATGGCATGTAACAAAGACACCATTGTACATTTAGATGCATACATGCATTTCATCAAAATAAAACCATGTCTGAAATGTAGAGTGAGGGAACAGATATTCTTAATCATGACTTACCAAAGCTGGGTTCTATTGAGGCACTGTTGGGCTCAAAGGGAGGCCAGTGCTTGGGTCTTGTTTCAGTTAACTCAAACATCGGACTCAGATCACCATCTGATATTACCTACAAATAGAAGAAAACAAACATATACATTGTTACTGTTAAAATCCATTCACAATTATAAAGATAGAAAGAGACCATACAACGAAATACAGAAGCAAGGTCCCCTTTAAAAAAAAAAAAATTCTTTCTCTGAAAGCTGTTTTTCTAAAAAGTGAGTTCATAAATCTGCATTTTAATTTCTTACTTGCATCAGATAGAGAGGTATATTTTATTGCGTTTAATAAAATCAATTGGTTAAACTGACACCAGAAACTGAAAGAATAACTACACAGTACATGAATGCATGTGATTGTCACCCCCCCCCCCCCCCCTCCCCCTTTCAGCATAAGTCTGGTGTTTAAAGTCAACACGGGTTGATCTTTGTTTTTTGCTACAAGCCAGAGATTTTGGGAACACGCATGCGGTCCCTCCGTTCCCCGGAGTGGGGGGGGGGGCTGGGGATTGTCAGTACGCAAATCTCTTTAACACATGAGAGAGAAGTACATTTATTTACATGATAATGCCCTAATAAATGACTACATCGTCACCCATTACATGTTCTATTGACTTACATATTGTATGTTACGGCACCAGCTGTTGAAATCATCCTCAGAGTGACAGTAGAAACCCTGTAAATAGCAACAACAAAATAGAATATATCACAAATGATAGTCCTTGCAATCACATACCTTAAAATACATACGATATAATGCAACATGTTTCAAACCTGTTTATAATGTAAAATTCATGCAAAACGTTGCAATAGATGCAAGCACTCCTGGCCAACTTAGCTTTGTTGATAAAGAGATTGACTTGGACTAGCAGTGCTGTCAGTAGTATGCTCAACTCTCTGTCTTAGCCTACAAAATGACTGACAGACCACAGTCATACATTAGTCACACCGCTGAACCGATTCCTTACTGACTCCAGGCTGACCGATTCTTGGCCATTAGAGATAATGTAATTGTTTGATTGGTCAGTTGGTCATTCTGGGGTTGGTCGGTCCTGTTTGTGTGACTGCAAAATTAGAAACCCAGTCACTTCTTTAGGATTATGACGTTACATGATGGTCTCCATCCAAAAACGATTGTTTCTGATCGATGCACATCTGTAAAAACCGAACTGCATACCTATTCTGATAAGTTTGTAGTCATTAAAACTCACCGAGGTAATGGATAGATCCAGGGTCATCTTTCAACAGATCATTGGCGTAATATAACCAAATTTAATGCATACGTCCTTGTGAAGTGCCTTAACACAAATATTTTTTTCACCTGCAATTAATAATTGTATTTCAATAGTCAGAATGCAAAATGCATATATACGCTTTGTTGGTAGGGTAAGCCATAATGTTTGTCCTGCCAGGGGCCAATTAATGTATGCAGTTCGCATTCTGACTATTGAAACACAATTATTTGTAACAGATGAATGAAATTATTTGAGGAACTTCACAAAAACATATATGCATTAGATTTGGTTACATTATATCATATATCGTTACTTTCTGAGTCTCCTGTACAGACTTGCGGACTGTTTGCGGATTGTTACTTTCCAGGGTCCCAGCTTACTAAGAGTTGCAATCTCCTATCTCTTATGTACATAGTTGCGACATTTGCGATTGATATCAACTCTTTGTAATACAGGGCCCAGGTCTCCTGTAAACACCTGCAGACTGTTTTTTTGTTGGTACTCACCAAGCCTATGGAAGGATCTAGGTTCTTGATAGGCATTCTACTAGCGTGTTCACAATGAAAGCTCTCATCTTGTAGAAAGGCCCATTTGTCGATGTCTGCAGCTGGCTGTGTTGTGTGTGGATCAAGATATACCATCTCATCACCTAAAGGAATCACACACACACAAATTTATTTTCAACAATAAAAAAAAATAATAATAAAAAATAAATAAAATAAATAAATAAATAGATAAAACGGTGCTTATAAAGCGCTTACCATCAAAGTCTCTAAGTACTGTAACAAACAAAATACAATGATAAACAATTACATATTAAACAAAACAAAAAGAAAATGCAGCTTGATGCATCCAAAACATTACCTGACATTGTAACACGTTCAAGGGATATCGTAATTAACGGTGTAAAAAACAACATATCCTGTTTTTTTTAATTTTCAATCATTTTCAAGGTGAAATACCCAGAATGTTTTCATCATAAGTTACAGTTATCATAAATTCACACCAAATTACAAAAGAACATATTCACAAAAATTAAAAAAGTAAGAGTCCCAAAGAAGAGGGCCATCTATGAAATGATATGGATTAAAAACAAATTACAGGGTATCTTCCATGAAAAATTCAAAACGTTTAGACACCCAGATGTCCTCCTGCCTAAGAACCGGAGCAGAACTTACCAAGTACCCCGATGAAGTAATGCGCATGATTTGGTTTCCCTCCTATCACCCCTAACGACTGCGGTAACGTGAAGCATCTTTTGAGTCTTTGCATATACACAGTGTTTATCTCATTCAGTCCAAGTCTGAGGGGAATTATTAGAAACAACGACCTCCACGACACGCCCCCGGGGGAGACACACGCCCCCTCCATGAGTCCATTGGGTAATTGAATGTTTGTATTCTCGGGGCTGAGCTGCATTTTGTGTCTAATGTTCTCCGAGGACGATGTACGTTTTCTCCTCTCACTGCCGGTCTTTGATCCTTCGCTACTCGTCTCTTCTGTAGTACTATTCACTGTGCACAGCTTCCCTGGAGGGTTGGACACCAAGACAACAGGGTTATGTAAACTGCAGGGGGGCGTTTCACAAAACTTGTCATCAGTGACAAATGACAGTTTTTGTTATAAGCTACTGAAATCCTTGCTTCTGATTGGTTATCAGCAGATTTGTCACTGATTTTGGTCATTTGTCATTGAAAAAAGGCTTTGTGAAACGCCCCCTATGGCTCCACGCTAACATTTTTTCAGAGGGGCAAAACCGGATTAAAAAAAAAATAATAATTAAAGAGTCTTTTTAGACATTCCTCTGTCACTACATGAAGTGGTCTTAAGAAGCCGGCAGAAAAACAGCTGAAGGGATTTATATTACAAACATTTATATGACAGTTTGACTTCGGTTATAGAAATGAATAGCACTTGCAAGAACTGAGAATTAAGCAAAAGCAAACCAAACCAGGTAATTATTCACAAATTGTGTCAAAACAACAATACGATTGCACGGCCCTCAGAGAGAACAGTATTAATACTGATGAGGCTACCCTGGGTAGAAAAGACATATTATTATTATTATTATCATTAAGTTCTCAAAGATAAACAGTTTGATTTGGACTGAACGACTTGGCATTATTTGTGCTCAAAACAAAGATGCAACAAGATCTACTTACTAATGTCTTCAATGACCACTGTGTTATCGAGGGCCACATGAACAGCCAGATCACTCCAGGAATCAAAGGGAGAGAGTTTCCTAATGACCTGACCCACCGTGTTTGGTCCAAACCAGTCACCGACCTTCTTACCCTCACCAACACCCATTTGAGCTGAAGGACAAAATGGAAAAGGAGATGAACGACCCAAGAATTATTTCTGAACAGACTACTGGTCATGGAATTGAACAGTGAAAGTGAAAATTTAGAAGACATTGAAAATGGAGAATTAAATACAAATTATTGCGTATTGCGAGGTTCTAGAGTCATCAAAGTAATAAGGAAATAGACTTGGTCTTGATGAATACAGTGTACCACAAAAACTGAAAAGCATTGCACAAAGATATGGGTATGTGGGACTGTATAAGAAAAGTGGTATCAAAAGTTTGAAACTATTTCTAGCCATATCTTGAACATGAGCATACTCTAGCAGCAATCCTTTCATCTGCACAAAGACATTCTTTCTGAAAGGATGAGGAAAGACATTGTATCACAAATTATAAGGAAAGAATCAAAAGGATTTAAAATGAGGGGAAAATACAGATGAGAAATAATAATATGAAAACTCTCCATGGCAGAAACTTTAGCTCTGATGGCAGACATCTCTGACAAGATAAAGAAACTGTCACATACCTATTTGGTGAATTGAGAAACAGCTGTCTTTCTTATCGAGGAAGAGTTGAAGAATTTTGAGGTATGTCTCGTCTTGCTCCTGAGGTCTCCATCTCCAATCTAAGAATAAAAGATGGAATTTGGTATAAATGGAAACATTAATAATTTAAATTTTAAGAAAATAGACTATTCCATCATTTACCCCTTCTCCTAAAAAAAGGAAAGAGTATCCTTCTTTCTTAAAGGGTAAGTCCACCCTGAAATTAAGTTGGTTTTAATAAAAGCAGAAAAATGAGAGGATCAAATTACTGAATATTAGAGCAAAATCAGATTACAAATAGGAAAGTTGAAGTTATCATCAGTGAAACACAAATTTGCCACACTGTGATGTATCATGCAAGCTCCTCTTCAATTTCCTCTGTACAGAAAATTTCATAAATTTTCATTTTCTTAGTTATGTATGAGGGAACAGATTGGTTGCATACAGGGGTTGTACAAAAACATATTTGCAATAATTTCATTCAGGTGAATGTATGATTGAAAAATTTCTTACAGGAAAATACAGATTTTTTTTGTTTGATTTTTGTACAGACCAAACAGGAAGGGAGCTCGTCACAGAGTTGTTGATTTGTGTTTGAATAATTGCACCTTCAAAACATCAAAAATTTCTTATTTTCAATCGGTTTTTACTCAAACTTTTACTGACCTGATTCTCCCTAATCAGTATAACAAATATTGTAACACAATGAAAAGAAAAAAAAATAGGAAGTAAGGAGGGAAGAGGGAAAGGAAAATGTGAAAAGAAGATGACAAGATACCCTTTCACATCCTCCCATCACTCAACAGCCATTTATTAAATGCATTTCATCTGCCATTTTAAGCACCCCCATGATACCAGAGCCCCGCCCCTCAAAGGCTGGACCCAGACCACACCACTGTCTGTACTGTATCCCTTTCATACCTCTGCCTAGATGTTTGTAGACTAGAGCCTGGGCTAGCATCATCTGACCGCATCGTAGCATGCATCCCCAGCCTTGGTCTGTCGTTGGCCCTGTTCCGCCTGCACAGGAGAGTGAAGAGATAATATCATCATAAACACAATTATCACTATATACAAATTAAAAATCACACTGTGTTTAACAGATCAAAAACCCTCTCAGAGTAAAAATCTTGGGATAAAAACAATGTTACTGTATAGATCTTCATTTGCCCTAAAAGAAATTCTCCTTACCTGAGAGGAAATCTTTACGACTGTAACATAATTCTTCTCGAATAGCTTGCACATTATATTTGTTATTTTCACTTTCAATGTATAAGCTATTGTCAGTGTGATTGTTCTTTCATTCAAATATGAAAATAACATGTATTGAAGAAAAAAATTGTACTTCACAGTAACTAATATAAAGCAAGTTGTAACTGATGCTAAAGCAAGCACTGCATACACTTCCATCTCAAAAGGTAGGAAAGCTACATGGAGTTGCAAGGAGGGAGAGGAATGTATCAAGAACACTGAGTAGGTAGGGGAGAGGGAGGGGAGGGGGAGAGGAGGGGGACGGCGTATGGGGAGGGGGTGTGTGAAGAAATTACAGAGAGGTATGATTCTTACCTATATTTGAGAAGCCTTTACGGTATGTGAACCATAGTCTGGATAGGACATCTAGCCTTGCTTCCAGCTGGTGCTGGCTCAGATCATACTTCTTCCCCAGGATCCAGATAGGTCCCTGGTCCGTGGGGAAGTCCTCGAAGGAAACCATGCCACTCTCATAGGTTGCACATGCTGCAGGGGAATACAAGACCAAATATGATATTTCATCAAACAGGACCAAGAACTAATCTCTTCATAAGTCTATGTGCAGCTTTAATGTAAGCACATCGGGAAATGATAAACAACATCAAGCGATCTACCCGTACATGTACACTGATTTTTTTTCCCCCACGAATGATTTTAGTCAAACATTCCAAGACGGCCATATTACAAACATACAGTTGTACCAGCACATATTCAGGTGGTACATGTATGGTCTCCGTCTGTATCCAAAACTGTTTTAGAATGTATCAATACATGCATCATAATATAAATACCATACATACATGTACATACATGTATGTCATGAAGATGCCTTGTCAGGGGGGGGGGGGTGACTTAAAGTACACAGCACTGAGTAATCACTCCCATAAAGATAGAATGCACTGACATTCATATTAACACAGGCTGTCCAAACTTCCCAAAGTACTTGAACTTAGAATGAGATTTACATGGGAATGGGTGCTCATGTTTCAGGCAACTTAAATTTGACAATTTTAAGATCTGACAAAAGTCTGGCCCAAAGTACAAAAGTCATCCACCTGTTTTTCACAAGTTATTCACAAGTGTTTTTAGTTGTATTACATGTAGTTTGTAAATTGGGTGACTGAAAAGGATATATTTACACAACTACATGTTCATGTACATACGATCTGTTGAATATTGTAACATTGTTTGACAGTGCAAATTAATGAATATTGCACAATACAAATCAAATGTTTAATCAAAACATAGTTCTCACAACTACACACATTTTACTTTATGACAGTATAGTTAATCTTTTTCTCTCCCCAAACACTATATACATGTACTTGCCTAAGTTTATACTTGAATACATATTTACATGAACAGGATAAAAAGACATAGTTCTTGGTGGTTTGAACAAAAGTTATGGTGCAAAGGTGCATAGAGTTATATGTACATGAACCGCAGAACCTATTAAAAATCCTCTACATGTTCTTGCGTGCATTGGGTACCGGTACATGTATGTAACACCGAGAAGTAATTGATCACAGATCAGTGATCAATAGACTTCAAAAACTGAATCCACGCTCAACATTGCCAGGCCGGGCTACACATTTTAGAACGGACTTTGTGAAACGATGCGCTGTTACTGTGCTTCCTGAATGAATTTCTTGGCTAGATGGTACACATGTATGCCAATTCTACGAATAATAGTGTGCACCACAGCTTGACTCATTGATGACCTCACAAAACATTACGCATGATTGCTGACGTAATCCACAACAATCCAATCCAACTTCAGACGGATGCTAGCAATAATGCATAAAAGTCCAGATAACATATAAGCATACAGTTTCCTCGCTCAATATTCAATGATTAAAGTTTGACATCTGAAATCCAACAGAAATCGCTGATTTGTAATATTTTGTCTATGCGTCCGATTCACTGGAATGAATGAGTAATCGAGTAGGCGGCCATCACATGATTAAGGTATGGGTATAACCCAATTTCACCAAAGTATTCACATGACAGGACCAAATATTGCCCTTGTCATTGTTCTGCTACAATTAATGCACTGAGAAGTATAACTGAGTCATTACACGTACAATGTATACATGTAATTAACAATATGTATATCAAAATATTGACTGATCAAAGTGCAGAATAAGGGCCCCAGTGTATTGTTGTCAACATACTTTGTATTTCGATAGAGAGATTAAGATCGGATATGATTAAAGGATATGAAGACCGTCATACTAAATGTGAATGACAGGCATGTACATGTACATGTATACTGTATGAATGTGTACTAAAAAGTGAGTACTGGTATACATGTATATATGTACCACTACCAGTAGCTTTAATGTACTGTACTGGTAGTTAATTTCATCCACTGGTTATTTTTTAATATAATTACATGTAATAGTTTAACAGTTCATTAGTCTTAATCTTCACATACAATGTAATATTATTTGTTTTAAATGTGTTTTTCATAAGTATAACTGTATACATGTTTACATGTACTGTATGTACCTGTACATGTGTAGTTTTATTCAATTTCATGTACGTCCTACTTTTCCAGTGTTTTTAATACATTGCATTTGAATGTTTTCAGTTATGTGTACAATTTTCAAGGAAGTTTGAATGTGACATAGATTCCTATACGCTTTAACAGACTGAAATGACTCTCCTCACTGCATGTGTTTTTCCTCAGTAAGCCTCGTCGACGGGTCAACAAAAGCGAGGGATTTCCCTTGTGGCTTCCTGTAGGAAAGTTGGCAACCCATCAATATCATTTCAATAATCATGTGACTTGCCTTTAATAATGAAAATGTTTTATTTATTGCTCCACATATTCTCTGCAACATGAGAACAAATTACAACTGACTGGACAAGTTGACATGCAAGCAGAAGAATTGTTACAAAAATACAAATATCATTAAAAGATAAAGACCAGTTATGGGCATGCGATCGCATTATAAAAGAAACGTTGTGGAATCAATCAGAAAAGGTTGATCATCTAGCATATACACTGTAAGTATTCGTGTGTACTGCAATGTTCTGGAATCATCAAAATGATAAGAAATTGGCCTAGTCTTGGTAAAGTAACAAGCACTGTACACAGAAAGATGTATATGGGACTACGCACTATATCTATCAGGTCCAAATAGATATAATAATTTACCAAATACATCAATTAGTAGACGGTTTCTCAGCAAAATTTGTATGATCACGTATTAGTCAAAACATATTCTTTCACATGATTGGTAATAGAGCTTCCATTTCATTTTTTGAGAGGGGGTGTTAAAGCTGATCTCTGAAAGTAGAGCTATTTTGATAGTGTAGTACATACATGTACAAATCTTCTTGAGGCACTTGCAAGCGATTTGAAGAAAATAGTTTTTTTAATCATTGGAAAAAAAGGAGAAAAAATGTCGCATGATTTCTGCAGGGAGCTACATGGACATGTACACATCTTCAAAAGGGAAAAGCAAGCAAGTAGATATATATATTTTTTAAATACCACTTGAAAAAATAGTAAGAGTTATAATTTGATCTATGGATTGAAAAATTTAATATTAGACATGTTAAATAAGAAATTAGTTCTAATTACACATCCAAAAAAAGTATTTTGGATGTAGTAACTATAATTCCTAACATATTAAAATACACCCTCACAAACCACAAAAATGTTAAAGATTTTCTTAATTTGTTCCTTTTCTCTGATGGAACATAACATAATGATTGGATGCAAACCAGTACACTGGTCCTCATTTTAACAATGAAAGGATGCTTCAGACACTGAAATGCACTGAAAATTATTTTCCTTGAATAAAATATCCTTTCAACCATCCTCTCACTTGCAACTTACTGCCTACAACTTTAACTGTTTCAGCATTTAAATTCTGCATGAGATCTACACGTACATGTCCATTTCATTCGAATAAAAGCCAGTCTATTCGATTGCATTTTGTCCTATACATGTAAGTATGATTTAATTTCATCATTTTGTAAAACGGTACAAAATATGAACTGAGCCTGGAAATAATGGCTACAACCTCCACACGCTGAAGACAGAAGTAAAATGAAAACACTTCACAACAGTTAAACTTTGAATGGACATCATACACACGTAGTCACATACTTGCACTTTTTTCTGATTTTCTGAAATTGACCAAGAATCTTTTTTAGACAGATGTGTACATACCCTTTTTGCCGTGTCTCTTCTTCATTCTATGCATCCATTCTAGAATCATCGAGCAATTTGATCTATGATATCCGATTGTACCAATCAAGTCACATACTTTGATGGAATGAAGACAGAAATGGAACATTGGAGCACAAGCTGATCTACATGTAGAACCTTTATTGTACAGCAAATCGATAGCGATATGCTGTTGAAATGCCGCAATCTTAAAGTGTATTCGGAATCGGAAATAGGTGTGGCATCAAGAGAAAAAAACAAATTGTGCTAATCTGCACTCGCTGAACGCAAGTTCGTCGACGAGCGTGAGCAAGACGAAATGACGTTGTAATAATTGAAGCAAAAGTCATACATGAATGTTGCAAAACGTGCAATATGCTGTCAACGCACAATGTTCATTATCAGAAAATAGGAGTGGCACATTGGCACGAGTAGCATTGCCGTGAGTAGCATCGCCGAATATGAATCAGAAGTTTTCACACAATCTTTAGATACCGGTATCCAGCGCATGTCCATCCCCTCAATTCTAACTTGCGATCTGGTATTGATATTTTTCCTGCGAGCTTTTAATATCGATTGTAAATCCAACAATACTGACCTCGTAAAATAAAAGTAACGGTTTTCTTGTCTAGCTTTACCATTCAAAGAAGTAATAAAGCATGGGTGAAACTAGACCTGGATCAATTCAATATGATATGAAGTATATATCCTAATGAATATGAAACATACACAAATTAAGGGAACATATAAGAATTGGCAATATATAGAAAACGCAACTTTTACTTCCTAGCGGTATTGCGCAATACACAGCCGATTAGTTTCAGACGATACAGCAGCCTGTCGCAATATGAAAATTCAAAACTGATTCCCCAAAGCAATTAGATTCTTACCCATAAAGCGACCATGTTCTTGCGATTGTAATCGCTCAAAGTCATGACGACGATTTGCTATGCTCCTCCGGTCGTCATCTTCCAAAGATTCAAGAGAATATCGGATCATTTAAATAAAGATCTACAACAAAGTAGGGCACACAGAAGTGCATAGACTGCATACAGTGCACACGATACCTCACAACCTTAGTATGTTATTCATAATAGGGGATTCACGACTGTGTGACATCATCATATATTGATATCGATAAGTGTAAACCATGAGATGAATTTCATTTCAAAACTACAAGACGAAAGCCATAGTGTGAGACTGAGCATCAACAAAAGATTAATCACAGCTCACTTCCTCATCATTTTTTCCTCCTCTCAAGTAGCGACGCTTACAAGAGGAACTCATGTTTCAGTTTCATAACTGTTAAGTATAAAAAAGCTGAATACTTGAGATATGACAATTAATATGATGAATTCACGCTTGTTTTGCTTTGCAAGAACCATCATCAGGCCTGTCTTCATCAGCTCGAGATTGCCAAATATCCCGATATTTGACCTATTCAGATCGCAAATTATCCAGTTAATTTGCGTCTTCCATCAGACCGAAGTTGCATTTATATATATTTGGTCAAGATAATCATCCCAAGATATCTTGGGCTAGTTTGCAAAATATCCTATTATTTGGCAAAATATCCTGCTACATGTTATCGGCCAGTGCGCCCGAAGACTCGCACTATGCGCGAAGGCTGCATGAGCAAAATATCTTAAGCTAATTTCTCAATTTCTCCTAGGTCAAGTCTCGAGCTGATGAAGACGCGATTTGTACTTTCGGCATTATTTCCAAAATCAAAAATAGCGGGCTATTTGGCAATCCCGAGCTGATGACGACAGGCCTATTGATTACGGCTGATGTCTAGTTTAGGTATGATGTCATTTTGTTTCTTAAAAGCATGCAGCTCTAATGACACTAGAATGCAAGCATTACACGATAACATTTACATACAGTTTATCTTATCATCATTTTTACAACACATGACAATTAATATGATGAATTCATGCTTGCTTTGCTTTGCAAGGACCATCATGGATTACAGCTAATGTCTAATTTAGGTATGATGTCATTTTGTTTCTTAAGCTCATGCACCTCTGATGACACTACATGTACAGTAGAATGCAAACATAGCCTTTAGTCTGTACACAATAACATTTACATTTCATTCGTTCGTGTCTCCTTAGATCAAGATTAATGTAATCTTGATCTTCGGAGTAGTTGCTACAACCGGCCGTGTCAGACACGTTGCCCCGGGGTGCGAGATAGGACTCTTGTAGCGTGCCCCCATTTAAAACAATTATACAATTACAGTTAACATTACATTTAATTAATAGTATGAAAATATTAAAATTACTCTCATGTTACGGGAAAAAATATTGCATATATATTATGAATCAATTGATTTGGTCGATCCAGTTCGATGGCAAAAACATGGCACTACTGGACAGAGATCCTAATAATTACAGAGCTTGGTCTTGTTGCTCTGTTCGCCAGCAGTTTAAGGATATGGAATCCCACGGCATTTACATTAGATGATTTACATATATCTTATAAATCAACATTCTTACTGCCAAGAGTGTATTATTGATTCTCATACATGTACATTTATATACTTTACAACCAGGGAAAAAAAATACTTTAAAAATTTCGGGGGCTACTTTTCTTTATTTTGTTTTGCATTGAACTCTATGCAAATGTGGGGGGCTCTTTTATGACTTTTGGGGGCTCTTTTTGGCATTTCGTGGGGCTAGTTCGCCCTGAGCCCCTGGGAATTTTTTCCCCCTGTGTACAACAGCATTACCTGTTTTTCCATAAGTCCATTAGGATTGGTACTGCTGTCTGAAAACTGTTCACAAAGGTACATTGTATGGTGTCATATACAGATGGCAACTAAATTATTCATATCCCTTGTAAACTTGATGTGTTTTTTCTTCAAGAATCAAAGTTGAATTAGGGCCTCTGTCTTATAATTGTAGATGTGAGCTTTACTACACGTATGTGACATTCTCAAGAAACTTAATGGGGACAAATTACATTTGTAAGTTACATGTACAAACCTTGACAAAGGTACATGTACGTACAAATAATTAGTTGTTAATTGTACACGTACTGTACACTATACGCACTGTTAAAAGTACCGGTGAAAACGAGTGAATGCAAGATGTTATCCGGACAGTATACAAACACTGCTATACTAGTTTGCAGGCACAAAACTTTGTCAGTCGGTGCGCGTAGCAATGTCTGCAGTATGAGACTACAATAGGCTCTGTACTTTAGCCGCTTTCGTTTGACACAGCTAGAAACTGAAAGATCTAGGCTCTGATCAAGGCCTTAGGTATTGTGGTAAAGTGTCAAATGAGAGTCTCTCTCTACTTGCAGCCTGGACTGTTTCTGTGTTGTGCACCAAATCAGCTGAGAAAATAACAACTCCTAAACGCTGAACCGGAGACCCTCCTTGTCTCTCATTCTCTACCCCGACGGTTGTTTTCGGGAATCTCTCGATGAGTGGAGACACCCGACTAGGTTACAGAAAGGTGCCTAGCTCGTGGATACACAAATTCTAGAAATGCACATTTAGTGACCACATCTAGATAATATTTTTTAGTCTGCACATCATCTCGTTATTATTACCATTATTATCATCATCATCATTAATATTTGTTTTCTTTCAATTATCAAATATCTTCATTACTACATGCAACTTACATGGATGACCATGTATGTCTCGGGACATACAGGACAGCATATTGAGCCCTGAACGATGGAGCCTCCTGGATGTTGCCATGGTAACCAATGTTCCAATTCACACAAGTATGATAACAATGTCCAAAATATCTCTTTTCCACCATCAGCTCATTCTGGAGTTTGTATATATGTCAATGTAACAGCAGACTTACAGTACATACATGTGTAGATGTTATATAGCCTAAATGTCAATCTACATACATGTAGTCATTAAACTTGGTAATAAGTCTTTTGTTCACAAAATCTGCCAAGAGTAGAAACTGAGAAGTTCGATGACGTACAACTTTGCAATTCCGGCAACAAGCTCATATCCACATCCCCGTGACTTCCTCGATACATCCGTCCTGGCAGAAAAGATTACAAAAAGAGTAGAGCTCAATCTGCAGGGTCATGACATGTAACAAAAAATAATAATAAAAGAAAATTGAGAAAGGTAGATTACAATGTATGATGTACAGTGTAGTCCACAACAATAATTGTGTGTTGAGGCTTTTTAAAATGATTCCCCCAAATCAGCAAATGACAAAGTCTAACTGAAAGTCACATACAGTGAACAGCACTGCAAATAAAAAAGAGTATGTGGGGCTACACACAAGCACATTTGGTCCAAATTAACCTTTGAGCTACATGTACATGTATATGATATTAAAAGGCAATCATGTCACGTTCATGTACATGTACACACTAGCTTTAAAGAAAACAATGCCTGATAATATGCGTCATCAAGTCCATGGGAAACTGAGCAGCCTCTGATCTTGGAGGGGGTGGTAATCGATTGGTTACTTGTAGCAGATTTCCAAGGATTGGGTTACCAACTTCATCTAATTAATTTCCAACGTCCTGTCTCTAACTTGCACCATTTCAGTCAAGTCGATCAGAGCATTTTGTCAACAAAGGGTTGTATGGGTTGACAACATTTATACTTCACTTGTAGTCCAACAAACTCCATGAACGATCCCATAAATGTGAATAATATCTGTCTCACATTATTATGAAGCATTTCCTCTGAATTAGAGCATTTTCTGGCAAATTTCTTGCACAACTTTACAACACATGAAGTCCAAGGAACAATGACTTCATCATTTATCACATCTGAAATCACAAAATTAACAACAACTGCAGAATTGGGCGGGATTTTCTCCAACTCAGGGCACTTGTAGACAAATTCTGAATAGAAGTGGACAATAAACCACACTGTTCTGTAGTCTACCTGCATGTATACGTAACACTGAATTCATATCGAAGAGTAATTAAGACTGCACCATAAATTGCAAACCTCAAATGTTGTATTATTGACAAACTGATATTTACTTTGCTCTACCACGCATGAATTTGATTCGTTGTCTTTAAGCAAACAAAATGGGGTAAAGTAGATGTTTATCAGCATCACAAGACGGTCCATTCAAATCCAAGATCCTCAAGATTACACAATCCCCAAGTCACATGTCCTTTGTCTATGGCTCAACACTTTCTACATTACGGTATGTTGATGCAATCTACAGATACATGTTGCAGGCTTCAACATGATAACAAACAAAACAAATCATAAAACTAGTCACAGATCCAAGAGTCCAGAGTACATGTACATACATGTAGATCCTTTTTATATGACTTATATTCAGATTTATAAAGCAAGGCAACAGACCGACATGCATGAACATATTGTACTATATGAAAACTCTGGATACAAATTGCAGGCTTCAGCATGGTAGAAAACTTGTAAAGTTAGTCCTAGGACCATACATGTAAGTCCAAAGTGGATCTATTTTTCCATCAGGCCTGTAGTATCAATTAGGATAAGCATCATTTATTAAATCCATTGACTACTGAATTCTCTTATTCTCATAGGCTTAATACAGTGATCATCGTGTTCCCATAGGCAATGTGTTAACACAGGATTCAGCATTGTAAATAACTTGTGTCGATCTGAAGTAGATCTGAAGTAGATATTTTTTTGATGAATTGCACATCTGAATTCATGAGTGGAAATAAAACTGAGCAACACATCAATTGATATGGAACCTCTAGAATGAAAACAAAGCTGAACAGAAATCCCAAAATCCAAAATCAGAATTTCCTGGCAATACTAATGAAACTCAATAAAACACAGACATAGATGTACACTACAGTAATCTCCAGAACGACTAGACGGCTGAATTGATCAGTAGGCTTCACAATAATAATATCTCAATCTACTTTACAGTGTACATGGATTACAATCAACACGAATGCACTACACCCCGGTGATTGAGATGAGTCAGAGCACTGAATGCAGATCGGTTTTCTGTTAAAGGTTTAATACGGGTATCCTGTCTCTGCAACAATGGGCTTACTTAGAATCCCGTCAATCAGGTAATCACGTTTGGTCAGGTGGTCGTGTGACACGACCTTTCATGAAACAAAAATGGAAGTAACCCTGTCAACGATCATCGGATCAGACGCCGATACCGATCCGATCAGGGGTGATCCGAGAATAATTTCCGATCGCCGATCAATTAAAATGATCGGAAAAAAATTGGGCCGCCAGCTTGTATTATAATGCATACATGTACCTACATTATAATCCAAGATGGCGGCCAACATGTTTTGCCTCTGCTCTTAGACCAATATTATTAATTCAAAAGTCATGAAAAGGCACTAAATATCAACAAACATGGTCTACAACAACTCCAAATGACAAAATAATCCCAGCCATGAATTTTTTTTTTATCATTTGATAGCCAAAAACTTGAAAACTTTCGTCATTAAAAAAAATTAAAAATACCTACATTATAATCCAAGATGGCGGCACGCATGTTTTGCCTCTGCTCTTGACCAATATTATTAATTCAAAAGTCATGAAAAGGCACTAAATATCAACAAACATGGTCTACAACAACTCCAAATGACAAAATAATCCCAGCCATGAATTTTTTTTTTATCATTTGATAGCCAAAAACTTGAAAACTTTCGTCATTAAAAAAAATTAAAAATACCTACATTATAATCCAAGATGGCGGCACGCATGTTTTGCCTCTGCTCTTGACCAATATTATTAATTTCAAAGTCATGAAAAGGCACTAAGTATCAACAAACATGGTCTACAACAACTCCAAATGACAAAATAATCCCAGCCATGAACTTTTTTTGAGCACTTGATAGCCAAAAACCTGGAAATTTTCGTCATCAAAAAAAAAAAAAAAAAAAAAAAAAAAAAAAAAAAAATCGGCCAATTTTTTTTGTTGTTCTTCCGATCCGATACCGATCAAAGGTGCAAGGGCGTCGCTCTGATCTTCCGATCCGTTCAGAGCCCCAACTTACAGGGTTAAATGGAAGAACATGTGAAGATGCATGTTAAGGACGCGACCTTTCATAGATGTTCTGTAGGGCTTTCACAAAGTTAGCGTGGATATGTCCTGAACAGACATTTTGCTGACCTGACAAAACAGATACAGATAAATTATTAAGTGGACCAGACCATTTGCAAATGAGAGGGGTGTATTTCACAAACATTACCCCAACATTTCAGGAATAAAAGTACAGGTTTTCACACCCGAAGTGATGTCCCGATGATAAGAAGTAAGACCTTCAATGGACGTGTACATGTATCTAGGAGGCTGAGTACATCCAAAGAGAATGGAAAGAAGCACTAGAGCGCTGTTGACCAACAGCCCGCAATCCTGGGGGTCCACGAGAACAACAGCCCGGAAGACCGACAATGTCAACTGTGTTGACCTTTAAACAAAATTCTGAGGGTTAACAACAAAACCAGAAGCACACAAGATTGACAACGTCGATATATCTATAGTAACTGGCCTTCTAAAAACTTTCCTTAGCCTGTTCAAGAGACTTGAACCAAACATTTCAATCTTGTTCCACGCTTCTGAAGTTCTCAACACTCTTCTGAGGGTAAATTAGGTCAACAGATCCTGACACCAACAATCTCACCATTGCTGGCTTCCTGAAATCAGAAAGTAGACACAATTTTCAGAATAGCATTGCACAAAAATTCCTGCCAATATTCTCAAAACACAAACACTTTTGTTACTGCAACTCCTTTCAAACAACAATATGCAGAATGTATCTAATTGGAAGCAGATCAATCAAGACTCTATAATACAATGCAATGTATGCCATGTCTAACTGGAATACAAAACATGTCAAAATTATCAATCAATCATTAACATTTTCTTCAAAGCAAAGTTACGTGTGCACATGTACATGTACATGTGTATGTACAAAAGCAAGCAATTGGCAGTAGACTGCTGCAAAGTGCAAAGAAATGGTTTCAACCTAAAAAGAATCTAGTATGAGTAACCCTCTCTTGCCTCTGACACAATCATCAACATAAAGATTGTCATCGATGACTCATTGATGTTACATATGTCGCAGCAAATCAAGTATTCATAATGCAATGGGAATGACCTTGATGAATCGCTCAGAAGAAATAGGGTTACAAGGATAAGGAATGGGAGAAAATGGATTGGAGAGTGGGTGAGTACTACAATGGAATATGTACTGTATCACAGAAAGAATAAAAGGCAAAGAGGAAGGAATAGAATAAAATACTCACAGATTATAAATATATATAAAACAAAAAACAAAGAAGAAAAAACATGAAATACAGAGAGAGAGAGAGAGAGAGAGAGAGAGAGAGAGAGAGAGAGAGAGAGAGAGAGAAATGCTACACAAATAGGAGGCAAGTTATCACAAAATAACATGACAAGAGGGAGGGTGAGAAAAAGAAAGAGAGATGTTGCACAAACAGGCAAGGCAGAGTCCGCATGAAGACCTTTTACAAATAATAACACTTTACCTTTTTCTTAAACAGAAGAACTATAATACATTTACATGTACATTATAAATTTAGAATAGTTTAGTTTAGTACTTTCAGTCTTTTAATTGTTAAGAAATCTCAAGAGAGGGCAGCAACACTTCCCAATCAAAACAACACATTCACCTTGTGTACATGTACAGTACTTTCAAATTCTATTTACTATTGAAACAGACATCACAGAGCTTGATACAAAAGCTCCTTCTCCCTCTTTTTCCTCTCTCCCTCTTTTTCCTCTCTCCTTCATCCTCCTCCTCTTTTTTCTCCTTCTTCTACTTCCTATTCTTTTCTTTCTCTTCCTTCTTCTTTTGCCTACACATCCTTTTTCTTTTCCCTACTCCTCCACTTCTTCTTGTTTTTCTTCTTCTTTATCATCCTCCTCCTACTCCTCCTCCTCTTCCTCCTTCTCCTCCTCCTCCACTTCTTCTTCCTCCTTCTCCTTCTCCTTCTCCTTCTCCTTCAAATTTTCTCCTCCTCCGTCTTCTACCCCTTTTTGTTATTCTTCTGCTTCTTCTCCCTATTCTTCTTCTTTATTTTCTTCTCCCCTCCCCCCCCCCCCCTGCCCCATCCTCCTTCTCCTTCTACATGTACTCCTTCATCATCTTTGTTCTTTCTTCCTTCCCTTTTACAAGTAATATTTCATAATTATTCTAAGGCCAACCCCCTATCATACATGTACCTGTATGTATTTCCGGCAGATCCCAGTGGAATTTTTTACTATGGCACCACCACACTTTTTAGTTAACTGGTTATAATTAGAAGGACAGTTATCCAGCCACACCCAGTAAAGGGGATGAAATAGCACATACTGTAAGCACCACAAAAAGTACGAAAATATTCTATTTAAGTGGCCGGTACTCAAGAAGAACCAACATCGCAAACTTTCAAGTCAAGAGACTTGAAAAGTCAGCATTTTTATAATGTTTCATCTTACTTACCAGTAGGGGCGCTAGTCCGAGAATAAGGATCGTCCGCATTATAATAAACGAGGATATCCTTGTAATATAAGTGGACCAAATTCGACCTACATGTAAAAGGTAAGGATCATCCACATTTTTGCGGAAGTTTTTTTTTTCTTCGGCATTCTGCAGGTTTCGGGTTCCCGATCCACACGCTTGCAATAAAATACCATCAGTTCACCGTCTACTTTTATAAAGTCTCTGTACAAAGTCAATATAAAACGCATCAAGAAAATCATTGTGGAATCTGTTTTCGCATCGCCGACGCACGGATCGGAAATCAGAATCGTCAGCAAAACTGCAAACAATCCTTATTTCTGCAGTCTGTCTGCGCTTACGAAGACGATCCTTGTCTTGTTTATGCGGACGATCCTTATTCTTGGACCAGCACCCTTCCGGTTCGATACTAATTTAGCTCATTCATATTCATCATTGTCATCAGGAACACCTGGATACCTGGAATGTAAGCCAATCACCATCTCTCCACTAGTATCAGACTTTCACATTCTTGGTTAGATCTAACGTTAGATCTACTGGTAAATTCTTCACCAATTTCATTCCCAATCGTATTTTATTTTTAGGTTTTGTATTGATTGATACATCACTCTATTTTCATGCAGAAGTGTGGTGGCATAGTTTGGGTACTTAAATAAGGCGATGTGAAATCATATTTCATATTTATTACATGTAGATCTACAAGCACTTACCCCAGAGCTACCAAGCTCAAGTCAAGACCAAAGGCAAAGCTCAAGCTCAGCCGCAGGCCACGTACCATTGCCAAGTCTTTATTGTTTAATAATTGTTGCATCGTCGAACGCGTACGATCGCGCAATCCCGGTACAATAATTTCGCACTCGCAGGCCAGAGCAGTAAAGTACAGCAGTCCCTCGAATTCACAGAATCACAGATTTAAAAAACTTACCCAAAATTGATACATTGGAATCTAGGAGAGACATCGTTGCTCAAACAACGTTCCAACGTTGTCAGAAAGTTGACGATTCCAATTACAAAGCAGTCAATATTTTGTAAACATTACCACAACAGCAGCTGGCGATTGAATGAAAGTGCAATAACAAAATAATTTTCATCGACAGCAACATCAATATGCACCCGTACCGTACCTCATTGCATTCCAAACAAACGATTTTTGATGATAACAACTAGCTACAAGTAGATCTCACGTTTTGAGGGCCGCCCGGTGTGACCGCACCGTTTGTCCTACCAGTTTCGTTTGTCCGTCGGACATAACATGCGGGTTTTCTGCTCGCATCGATCGTCCGTGACTCGCACGGATCGTCCGAGGGACGATCCGTGCGGTTTGCTATCCGCACAGTCTGTCCTCATTTTGTTTTACGTGTAGACCTATATTTGATAAAAGGAAGCAACTCGGTAAATCATGTGGTAGACATTTTTTCTAGATATTACATAATAATAACTCTCTACAATTTTTTTTAAAGCAAATGGGCCAGTCCTTTTGAAAGTAGAAGTGAATATTTTATTTAAAACCTTTATTCTATGAATATCGGCCCCCACAACTGTTGTAATCGATTATACTTTTGTACGTGGCTTCGTTCTTCAACCGACTCACTACTAGTATATACTCGTGATCCAGGGAAATAAAAGTGATTGAAAATGTGGTTGAAAGTGAGTGGGGGAGGCTAGAGTATTTAAGATAAGGTAGAGCGTAGCACAAATTGGCGGATGCTCAGGGGGTAGGGGCATTTAATTACGGTCAGATGAGCATATTTTAATACTTTGTTCATGACACTAGCAGGTCAATAATTGGCGTATGGTCCAAGGGGCGGAGCCCCCGGAAGCGCAGGGGTTTTAGGCATTAAAATTACGGTCAGATGAGCATCCAGGGGCCAGCCTTAGGGCACAAGGTGGGATCAAGAAGGCAGAGCCCCCGGAAGCTCAGGGGTATGGGCATTTAATTACGGTCACATGTGCATACTTTCTTTTCTATTTCTTTCTATTGAATTATCTTTAATATACTTTTTCAAAAGTGTGGGGGGGGGGGGCTTGAGCCCCCGAACCCGCCGTTCCACAGGACCTCACAAGTATTGTTTCCCTGATCCGTATAAAGGACAAGGCCCTGGGGCAGCTAGCCATAATCCAATATTTGGGTCGTTTTTCGGTCAGAACTAGCCCTTACTATCATTCCAGGATTTTGTTTCAGAACCTGAGACAAAGTTACCCAATCCCTTTAAGTTTCAAAAAGTAGACTTCATTGACCTGTACAAAGGCTTAGGGACCGGGGGGGGCTTGGGGGGGGGGGGGCTCAGATATCATTGAGCCCCGCAAAATTTTTTTTTGCGGGGCTTATAGATATCATTAAGCCCCCCAATTTATCGATGGGGCTTAGATATCATTGAGTCCTTAGGGGCTAAGATACCATTGAGCCCCCAATATTTAAGCGGTGCTCAGATATCATTGAGCCGCCCCCGATACTTATTGCGGGGCTCGGATATCATTAACCCCCCCCCCCCCTCCTCCCCAATCATTATATTCTAGGCATGAAACTCATGTATACCTATAATCTACAGGCTTACCATTCAAATATAAACATTTTATAAATATTTATTTGGGGAGGAGGGGGGGGGGGCTCAGACATCGGATCTCGCATACCATTGACCCTGAGACCTTCACGCGGGCAGTCCTACTTCCGAATGTTCTAACTGTCTGCCCTAACCAAAAGAATCTTCTTATTAATGCATCACTGTCATTTTTATACAATATCCACTCTGCTCGTGCTAATGCAATCGCTAATACATTTTCTACTTGATTTGACAATCCTGCCTGCTATGACAAACTGCAGTACCCTGGTAGCTGCTGATCTCCGATAGAGCGGAGGAAGAAGAAGAAGAAGAAGGATCTCAGATAATTATCATTGAAACCCCCAAATATTTTGGCGGGACTCTGATATCATTGAGCGCCCCCCCCCCCCATATTTTGGTGGGGCTCAGATATCTTTGAGCCCCCCCCCCTCCCATATGTTTGTGGGGCTCAGATATCACCCAATTGTTTTTTGTGGGGCTCGGATAACATCACGGAGCCCCCCGATATTTGTGTGGGGCTCGGATAACATCACGGAGCCCCCCGATATTTTGTGAGAGGCTCGGATATCATTGAGCCCCCCCCCCCCCATATTTTGGCCGGGCTCGGTTATCATTATCATTATAGATTGGTGCACATCATTATGCTCGATCATCCTCTCCTATCTGTTTGTTTTCATTCCTCTTTTAGTCATCCTTTATTTGCTACCTATGATATTTGATAAATACCTATAATGCAAAATAAACCCTGGAGGTTTAAAGTTGTAAAGTCCAGGGCAGTTCAACACACGCAATCTTGAAATAAGGATGTCTTCATCGAAGTATCTCTGTAGGTTTAGAACCACGCCCTGTGCCTACCCGCTCAGGCCACTCTACATTCAGGGGCGTCGCTAAAGGGGGGGGGGGGGTGTGGGGTTGAAGTCGGTTGGATCTTTGTTATGTCGGTCGGCCAGCAAGTTTTTCCCCTTCGAGCTGTGACTTTTTATCGGACAAAGAAACATTTTTGAAAATTCAGACAATGATTTAGAGTCGGTACAATGAATAGTCTTCTTTTTCAAATAATTTAATGAAACGTTGAAGCTCCCGCACTTCGCGCGAGAGGGGGAGAAACTGAATTCAGACAATTAGGGTTAAGAGTAGAGAACGGTACACAACAAATCGTCTTCTTTCTATAATAACTTAATGAAACGTCTAAGCTTCCGCGCTGCGCGTGGGATGGGGAAACTGAATTCAGACAAGGATTAAGAGTCGAGAACGGTACAACAAATCGTCTTCTTTTCATAATAATTTAATGAAACGTCTAAGTTACCGCGCTTCGCGCGGGAGGCCTTTCACTCTTCCCCTCCCCCACGCGCGCTCTTTAAGTGATTCGCTTGCTCAATACCGCCCCTCCCTAAAATAAGATCCTAGCTACGCACCTGTGTTTAAATATATAGCTATGATGCCAACTAAGTTGACGAAATAATTTGTATATTTATGTCGTCGACGAAAATGACCATTTGCGCATAATAATTTAGCCTTCGCATGATCATTTTTGCGCTTCTTGCTGCCAGCAAGATAGTTTCCTTCTGCATTTAATTTTGTTGCTGTTATGAGTTTATATTCATATTTTTGTTATCAAACAGGAATAAATAAATGAATACATAAATACATTTGTACAATACGATTTGTACGATAGTTGTACAATGATGATAGAAGAACCAATGAAAATCGCAACTGATCTTCCCTAATTCTTTTCCCCCTTTTCTTTTCTTCCTCTTTGTTTTCTGTCCCTTTCTCTCCTCTTTCCCTTCTCTCTCTCTCTCTCTCTCTCTCTCTCTCTCTCTCTCTCTTTGCTGAGGGGGGGGGGGAGGGGTACACATCGGGAAAAATTGCAACTGATCTCCCCTACCTTTCTTCTTCCTCTTTTTTCCCCCTTTCCCTTCCCTTACTTCTCTCTCTCTCTCTCATTTAAGTTAAGTGAGGGAGGCAGGGGCCTTTTGCCCCTCCCCCGATCCACATGATGTTGGTGGGATTAATTGCAACTGATCTCTGCTTCTTTTTACCCTTTTCTTTACTTCTTCCTCTTTTGTGTTCCATTTTAGCTCTCCTCTTTCCCTTTCCCTTCTTTCTCTCTTTTTTTTTTTGGCGGGGAGGGGGGGGGGGGGTGGGGGGGGGGGGGGGGCAGAGGCAAGGGCCTTTCTCCGCGATCCACATCTTGTGTGCATGAAAATTGCAACTGATATCCCTTCTTTTCTTTTCTTCTTTTGGTTCTTTCCCTTTCCCTTCTTTGTCTCTTTTTTTTTTGGCGGGGAGGGGGGGGGGGGGGTGGTCGGGGGGGGGGGGGGGGGCAGAGGCAAGGGCCTTTCTCCGCGATCCACATCTTGCGTGCATGAAAATTGCAACAGATATCCCTTCTTTTCTTTTCTTCTTTTGGTTCTTTCCCTTTCCTTCATTCTCTCCTGTTTTGCGGGGGGGGAGGCAACAGCATGGGCGGCAAGGCCCTTTCGACCCCCCCCCCCACCGATCTCCTTCTTTTCCCCTTTTTCCTTTCTTCTTCCTTTCTCCTTCTCTCTTCTTTCCCTTTCCCTTCTTTTCTCTCCTTCTCTCTCTCTTTCTCTCTCTTTTTGTTTGCTGAGGGGCCAGGGGAGGGTAGGCGAAGGCCTTTCGCCCCCGATCCACACCGCGTTGGTGGGAAAAAACACAATTGATCTCCCGTACCTTTCTTTTCTTTCCCTTTTCCTTCTTTTCCTTTCTCTCTCTTTTAAGTTTGCTGTAGAAGAGGGGAGGCAAGGGCCATTTGCCGCCCCCCCCCGATCCCCAACTTGTTCGCGGGAAAACTGCAACTGATATCCCTCTTTTTTCTTTCCTTCCTTTTATCTCCTCTTTTCCCTTTTTTCTTTACCTTCTCTTCCTTCTCTCTTTCTTTTTGCTGGGGGGGGGGGGGGCAACAGCTTGGGAGGCAAAGGCCTTTCGCCCCCCGATCACCTTCTTTTCCCCTTTTCTTTTCTTCTTCCTCTTCTTCCTTTCCCTTACTCTCCGCTTTACCTTCTCTCTCTCTCTCTCTTCATTTTTTGTTGGCGGTTGGGGGTCAAGGCCCTCTCGCCCCCCCCCCCACCCCCTGGATCCGCGCCGGGAAGACCTGTAGTGTCATCCCTAGCTAGCTGGCAAAGCTGAATATGGGTTATCCAGTCGTTTCATTCATTAAGTATAATTATACTTGTATTGAATATGTATACGTGTGGACTAGAGTACGGACATTCTGTGCGGCAGGCGGACTATTGGTGCGAGACCTCTTCCGCACAGATTGTCCGTCAGACATTTGAGACGCGCACGGAAAGTATGATTTTTGTATACATATCAAAGTAATATTTAGCACATTTAAGCTCAGTGTGTCTCGTGATTCAGCTTTGATGGCAGCCAATAATTTTTTTTTTAAATCATTCTATCTGGTTATCTTTAAAAATTAAAAATAAATTTCTCTGCGAATATCAAATCGACACTAAAGTTATGTTTTGTCGTTTTGGGGAAGTGATAAGATTCGAGTCTTCGAATGCGTATTGTCATTCAATTCAATCAAATTCAACTAATTTTATTTCATAACTCGATCAAAACGGCATAACAAGACCCCTGAACATCCGGTGGCTTTGCCCCCCCCCCCCCCCCTGGACCCCATCTAGGGCCCTAAGGCGGTCCACTGGATGCTAATCTGATGGAAATTTAATGCCCAAAACCCCTAAGCTTCTGGGGGCTCTTTCGTCCTCTTTGTGCATGGCTGATTGTCAACGAAACGTAGTTAAGTCTTTTGTCAAGTCTGCTCGTTGCTATGGCAGGCAACCAGTAAAAACCAATTCGTTTCATCAAATTATGGAAATTCAAGCATTAATTTAAACAAACAGAACTTTGTTATTCCTGATTGAGGTGTCGTATGAAAGGGCAGAAAATAAACTTTCTAGAAATGTGATTTTCTCTTTGAAATTCAGATAACGCTCGCCAAATGACTTTTTGGTACCCTCTCTTCAATTTGTTTTTAATCACTCGCGCGTAAAATATGCATCATATGAGTTACATCAAATGAAAGAAGAGGATCTATGCTTTACAAATATGTGTCATTTATTAATTATAATTGTGATTAATTCTCGGTTTCGTTTTTTCTGGGACGCACTGTATAGTAGGCCTACTTGCGATATGGGCACAAGGTCATTTTCCTCGACAACATAAATATATTAAGATTTATTTCGTTAACTTAGTCAACATCGTAGCTACACCCGTACAAATTAGTGCTCATCACCACCTCCCCCACCACCCCCCCCCCCGCCTTTTCGCCGGCTAATTCGCGGATAAACTTTTTCTCACGAAAAAAAATAAAGTGCTCATTACACCCCTCGCAATGATTCACTCTCACCTCTGGCTCAAAAGTGGCAACCCTATAAGAACCCCTCCCCCCTCCTTAAAAGCTTGTATGGGCTTGAGCTATATATTTAAATGCAGGCACGTAGCTAGATTCTTATTTTGGGGGCGGTGGTGAGTAAGCGAAGCGTGCGAATCACTTAAAGATAAAGACCAGTTATGGTCATGCGATTGCATTATGAAAGAGGCGTGGTGGAATCGATCAGAAAAGGTTGATCATCAAGCAAAATAGGCTAAGTATTGGTGTGTCCTCCAAGGTTCAGGAATCATCCAATGATAAGAAATATTGGCCCAGTCTTGGTAATGTTATAAGCACTGTACACAGAAAGATGTTAATGGGACTACGCACACGTGCGCGACACGTGTGTTATATCTATCAGGTCCAAATAGATAAAAATAATTTACCAAATATATCAATTAGTAGGCGGTTTCTTGGCAAAATTTGTATGACCACGACGTATTAGTAAAAACATATTCTTTCACATGATTGGTAGTAAGAGCTTCCATTTCATTTTTCGAGAGGGGGGCGTTTCCAAAACTGGTCTATACCTTTAAAGAGCCTCGTTTCCGGGGTGTCTGGAAGACCTGTGGTCATGCATGCTTACAGTATTTCTACATGACTGAGACCCCCGGGACATGAATATGGAAATTTGGAGGAAGTAAATATCATCAACCTTTAAGCATTTCAGGTGGGGTAGCATGGTCACGATAACCAACTCGGGTACAAAATAGCGTACTGATTTCTTTTGCAGCAAAAGAATATTACTAGTCACACACTTGGATGTTGCCCACAAAATTATGTGGTAAGATTAGACTATTATATAGCATAACTAATATTCTATCAAAAACAAAACATTTTATTCTATACAGTATGCCAATATTTCTGGAGATTGATGTAACGGTGTGTTTTACATGGTCGCTCCAGTCTTTTCAATGGTTTATACACCAATGAACTTTGTACATGTCTTTCTCGCTGTAGAAAAAAACATTTATTTTATTATTTAGAGCAAGCTTATCATTAGATTTTCTACCTCTATACTATATCAATAGAATCATATCTATCATTAATTCTATGATTTTTTTCCCGGGCTCCCCCTGGATCCGCCACTGGTCAAGGGCAGATTCCCAGTAAGCTAAGGGGTTTCAGGCATTTAATTATCAATTATTCATTGCATTTTGCCCCGACCCCCAACATAAAAGCATCCTCTATGTGCATGGGCATTCCATGAACCATAATGCAGAGCCCTACAGAGGAATTTTTTTCTGTTGGGGACCGGGGTGAAATGCAATAAATTATTGAAAAATTATTGCATTTTCTTTGTTTATAATTGTGATTAAGTTATGATAAAACATTGATAATTCTCAGTTTCTTTTTTTATGGGACGCACTGCATATATTACTAGCTCAGTCTTATCTCAATACTTACGATAAAATATTGCAGAAGACTTTGACATTATCGAACATTACTTCCTTACCTGGTATCAAAGGCAACTTGAAAGTAACACGTAGGTGTATTATACATAAATTAGTTTTGAAAACTAGCATTAATGGCAAACTAGCTATAGGAAATGGAGCTAATATCTCTAAGGCTCAATGGAGGGGGTGCTAGGCAATTTTAAATGAAATCATGCTAGGAGATATTATGGAGTTAATAATTAATGAGCGAGAACACTAACTGAAGTTCTTCAAAATGAAACATACAAGGTATGGGGCTTGTGTGATCATCACACGATTATTTAGAACAAGATTGTTTGGAACCAGCAACCTTGATAACTTGGCCAGTATGACGTGACATTTCGGTACTTTATAATACATTATATCTGATATATTGGTAAAGAGTAAAGATTGTGAAAACTTTATGTAAAAATTAGTAACATTACAAAATATGCAAGTAGTCAGGAAATCCCTTACACGATCTAGGAATAAAGATTGTGAGAATTCTCTCGCGCTCTAACTCGCCCCCCTCCCCCCCCCCTCTCTCTCTCTCTCTCTCACATTTAGTTTTTCACGTCTAGTGACATTCCTAAACATAAGCCTGGTATATAACGAAAACTTGATATTATAGAAGTAGGAGCACATGTGCCAAAATAACCAAACATCATAATTCGACATGATCGGTATCAGAAGCTCCGAGAGAGATGAAATGAGAAGGAGCCTAATTTGCGTCAACTACACTATATGAGATTGAAGGTAGCTTCAAGTGTTCCAAGTATGGTACATTGCTATCTATGCACATTACATTGATCTACAGAAACGTATACAATGCTCGAGGTGCATTCCGGGAAGGCGTATGAAAGATGACGTAATGGTATCGAATTATAAGAAAGGAAAACAACTTCAGTTCAAGACGGTTCAAAATAATGCTGGGAAATGGAAATTAAAATGATACCGTTTTAAAAACCAGTTAGATATGGTTTTTGGACAAGAAGCATGAGATAATTCATTGCTCGGCAATCTGGACTGTATTTGAAACAGAGCATCCAATATTCCTGATATTTAATAGTATACTGTCAATGAAAAATATAACTAAAAAAATAATAATAATGGACCTCTTTACCCAAGGCTGTGTGTCTTTGTCGAGCACAAAATGATTCTGCTCGGGTATGCAGGCCAGTTGTTAGCCCATATTGGGCTTGAATAGACTTGAATTGAAAGACCCTTTGTTTCACCTCGCGAAGTTTGGGCGTTTTCATATGAGGAGTAAAACCTTGCCCATCATTGAATTCATGTTGTAAAGTTGTTTACAGACTGGAAAAGGATAGCATGGGAGTGTACAGATTGAATAAATGGATGCAAGTAGTACTGAAAATGTAAAAAACTTGTTTGACCTGGCAATAAGGGACTCTTGAATGTAGTTTGAAAATTGGACATGGCTTTGGGGCTAACGCTACCGGCCACCGGCTACGCTGACGACCGCCAGCTAGCTGACGACGACCGCCAGCTAGCTGACGACGACCGCCAGCTAGCTGACGACGACCGCCAGCTAGCTGACGACGACCGCCAGCTAGCTGACGACCGCCAGCTAAAAAAAAGACCCCCCCCAAAAAAAGACCCCCCCCCAAAAAAAAGACCCCCCCAAAAAAAAGACCCCCCCCCAAAAAAAAGACCCCCCCCCCCATAAAAAAGACCCCCCCCCCCCCATAAAAAAGACCCCCCCCCCCCCAAGGGGCTCCATTACAGTTTTTTCCTACACTCAGCTGCTTCCCCTCACCAAAGGTCCTTTTTCAAGTTTTTTTTTGAGGAATCCATTGACATATTGTGATTTGGAACCCTTTCCCATACATCAACAACACCAACAATAATTATTTTTATCACACCAAACTTTGAGTGAGATGAAAATGGGTTCTAACATCAGTTTTTCTTTTTCAAAGATTTACAAAAAAAATTAAAAAAAGCACTAGCTGGGAGTCGAACCCGATACCTTCCAATTGCCAGGCGTTTGCCTATCCACTAGACTAATGTGTCACAGTGGTAATTTTCATGTATTTTTTGATATTGATACTTATTGTTGTAGATGTAGCAAAAGACGTATTCTAACTAATTCAGAGAGTCGCTTGTTAAAGAAAGAGTATCAAATGTTATTTTCTCCTTTGTTGAGGAGGTGGGGGGGGGATGTCCCCTTTAAAAAAAGGAGATGGACACGTCAATATCATGGGGTAAAGAAAAAAAAATGAAAAAATAACATGAGGTATAAAGAAGAAGCTGGGAGTCGAACCCGAGTACATACATACATTACGTTGTGAAGCGATCAGTCTTATCCACAAGACCAATTTGCCTCACTGCTACTAACTGGTTCACTTCTTGGTGTTATAGCACTTTCTGCATGTTAACGACTTTTATATGTTGATTTACTGATTTAACGATTTCGGGATGCATAATTATTCATATTTTTGCAGTCCGATGTTGTCAAGATTGCCCGTAAATGTTTTCTTTCAGTTACTGATATTTCTGATATAATAGTGAGGTTTTATGTTATTTTCATTTATTTTGCAATCTGCTGACTTAAACTTCAAGTGATATGACAATAGGCCACTGCCCTGACATAGCATAATGAACAGGACACGGATCTATTCAATTTAGGATATGCTACGAATTCTGTAACAGGGCACCAATGAATAGGGAAGCTTGGCTATTCGATTCTGTGTTCAATAGCTTGCACCTGCAGCATCAATTAATGAATTGAAGAAAAAAACCCGACCCTCCCTTCATTGACGGAATATTTTTGTCAATTGCGAGGATTACATAAGAGGTAATAATATCATTCCTGACATTGCAACAATGACCGCATTATGTTGATGTATTGTCCATAAAGGTACTGAGAAGGTCTTTCTCCTTGTCTGCATGGAGGACACGCACTTTGAATATCCCCATAGAAAAAGGATAGAATGAGGCTGTAGTCTCATTTAAAAAAAGGAAAGCGATTTTGGGACAGTTCAAAATAATGCTGGGAAATGGAAATTAAAATGATACCGTTTTAAAAACCAGTTAGATATGGTTTTTGGACAAGAAGCATGAGATAATTCATTGCTCGGCAATCTGGACTGTATTTGAAACAGAGCATCCAATATTCCTGATATTTAATAGTATACTGTCAATGAAAAAATATAACTAAAAAAAATAATAATAATGGACCTCTTTACCCAAGGCTGTGTGTCTTTGTCGAGCACAAAATGATTCTGCTCGGGTATGCAGGCCAGTTGTTAGCCCATATTGGGCTTGAATAGACTTGAATTGAAAGACCCTTTGTTTCACCTCGCGAAGTTTGGGCGTTTTCATATGAGGAGTAAAACCTTGCCCATCATTGAATTCATGTTGTAAAGTTGTTTACAGACTGGAAAAGGATAGCATGGGAGTGTACAGATTGAATAAATGGATGCAAGTAGTACTGAAAATGTAAAAAACTTGTTTGACCTGGCAATAAGGGACTCTTGAATGTAGTTTGAAAATTGGACATGGCTTTGGGGCTAACGCTACCGGCCACCGCTACGCTGACGACCGCCAGCTAGCTGACGACGACCGCCAGCTAGCTGACGACGACCGCCAGCTAGCTGACGACGACCGCCAGCTAGCTGACGACGACCGCCAGCTAGCTGACGACGACCGCCAGCTAGCTGACGACGACCGCCAGCTAGCTGACGACGACCGCCAGCTAGCTGACGACGACCGCCAGCTAGCTGACGACGACCGCCAGCTAGCTGACGACGACCGCCAGCTAGCTGACGACGACCGCCAGCTAGCTGACGACGACCGCCAGCTAGCTGACGACGACCGCCAGCTAGCTGACGACGACCGCCAGCTAGCTGACGACGACCGCCAGCTAGCTGACGACGACCGCCAGCTAGCTGACGACGACCGCCAGCTAGCTGACGACCGCCAGCTAAAAAAAAGACCCCCCCCAAAAAAAGACCCCCCCCCAAAAAAAAGACCCCCCCAAAAAAAAGACCCCCCCCAAAAAAAAAGACCCCCCCCCCCATAAAAAAGACCCCCCCCCCCATAAAAAAGACCCCCCCCCCCCCAAGGGGCTCCATTACAGTTTTTTCCTACACTCAGCTGCTTCCCCTCACCAAAGGTCCTTTTTCAAGTTTTTTTTTGAGGAATCCATTGACATATTGTGATTTGGAACCCTTTCCCATACATCAACAACACCAACAATAATTATTTTTATCACACCAAACTTTGAGTGAGATGAAAATGGGTTCTAACATCAGTTTTTCTTTTTCAAAGATTTACAAAAAAAATTAAAAAAAGCACTAGCTGGGAGTCGAACCCGATACCTTCCAATTGCCAGGCGTTTGCCTATCCACTAGACTAATGTGTCACAGTGGTAATTTTCATGTATTTTTTGATATTGATACTTATTGTTGTAGATGTAGCAAAAGACGTATTCTAACTAATTCAGAGAGTCGCTTGTTAAAGAAAGAGTATCAAATGTTATTTTCTCCTTTGTTGAGGAGGTGGGGGGGGGATGTCCCCTTTAAAAAAAGGAGATGGACACGTCAATATCATGGGGTAAAGAAAAAAAAAATGAAAAAATAACATGAGGTATAAAGAAGAAGCTGGGAGTCGAACCCGAGTACATACATACATTACGTTGTGAAGCGATCAGTCTTATCCACAAGACCAATTTGCCTCACTGCTACTAACTGGTTCACTTCTTGGTGTTATAGCACTTTCTGCATGTTAACGACTTTTATATGTTGATTTACTGATTTAACGATTTCGGGATGCATAATTATTCATATTTTTGCAGTCCGATGTTGTCAAGATTGCCCGTAAATGTTTTCTTTCAGTTACTGATATTTCTGATATAATAGTGAGGTTTTATGTTATTTTCATTTATTTTGCAATCTGCTGACTTAAACTTCAAGTGATATGACAATAGGCCACTGCCCTGACATAGCATAATGAACAGGACACGGATCTATTCAATTTAGGATATGCTACGAATTCTGTAACAGGGCACCAATGAATAGGGAAGCTTGGCTATTCGATTCTGTGTTCAATAGCTTGCACCTGCAGCATCAATTAATGAATTGAAGAAAAAAACCCGACCCTCCCTTCATTGACGGAATATTTTTGTCAATTGCGAGGATTACATAAGAGGTAATAATATCATTCCTGACATTGCAACAATGACCGCATTATGTTGATGTATTGTCCATAAAGGTACTGAGAAGGTCTTTCTCCTTGTCTGCATGGAGGACACGCACTTTGAATATCCCCATAGAAAAAGGATAGAATGAGGCTGTAGTCTCATTTAAAAAAAGGAAAGCGATTTTGGGACAGTTCAAAATAATGCTGGGAAATGGAAATTAAAATGATACCGTTTTAAAAACCAGTTAGATATGGTTTTTGGACAAGAAGCATGAGATAATTCATTGCTCGGCAATCTGGACTGTATTTGAAACAGAGCATCCAATATTCCTGATATTTAATAGTATACTGTCAATGAAAAAATATAACTAAAAAAAATAATAATAATGGACCTCTTTACCCAAGGCTGTGTGTCTTTGTCGAGCACAAAATGATTCTGCTCGGGTATGCAGGCCAGTTGTTAGCCCATATTGGGCTTGAATAGACTTGAATTGAAAGACCCTTTGTTTCACCTCGCGAAGTTTGGGCGTTTTCATATGAGGAGTAAAACCTTGCCCATCATTGAATTCATGTTGTAAAGTTGTTTACAGACTGGAAAAGGATAGCATGGGAGTGTACAGATTGAATAAATGGATGCAAGTAGTACTGAAAATGTAAAAAACTTGTTTGACCTGGCAATAAGGGACTCTTGAATGTAGTTTGAAAATTGGACATGGCTTTGGGGCTAACGCTACCGGCCACCGGCTACGCTGACGACCGCCAGCTAGCTGACGACGACCGCCAGCTAGCTGACGACGACCGCCAGCTAGCTGACGACGACCGCCAGCTAGCTGACGACGACCGCCAGCTAGCTGACGACGACCGCCAGCTAGCTGACGACGACCGCCAGCTAGCTGACGACCGCCAGCTAGCTGACGACGACCGCCAGCTAGCTGACGACGACCGCCAGCTAGCTGACGACGACCGCCAGCTAGCTGACGACGACCGCCAGCTAGCTGACGACGACCGCCAGCTAGCTGACGACGACCGCCAGCTAGCTGACGACGACCGCCAGCTAGCTGACGACGACCGCCAGCTAGCTGACGACCGCCAGCTAGCTGACGACGACCGACGACCGCCAGCTAGCTGACGACGACCGCCAGCTAGCCGACCGCCAAAAAAAAACCCCCCCCAAAAAAAGACCCCCCCCCCAAAAAAAAGACCCCCCAAAAAAAAAGACCCCCCCAAAAAAAAAGACCCCCCCCCCATAAAAAAGACCCCCCCCCCCATAAAAAGACCCCCCCCCCCAAGGGGCTCCATTACAGTTTTTTCCTACACTCAGCTGCTTCCCCTCACCAAAGGTCCTTTTTCAAGTTTTTTTTTGAGGAATCCATTGACATATTGTGATTTGGAACCCTTTCCCATACATCAACAACACCAACAATAATTATTTTTATCACACCAAACTTTGAGTGAGATGAAAATGGGTTCTAACATCAGTTTTTCTTTTTCAAAGATTTACAAAAAAAATAAAAAAAGCACTAGCTGGGAGTCGAACCCGATACCTTCCAATTGCCAGGCGTTTGCCTATCCACTAGACTAATGTGTCACAGTGGTAATTTTCATGTATTTTTTGATATTGATACTTATTGTTGTAGATGTAGCAAAAGACGTATTCTAACTAATTCAGAGAGTCGCTTGTTAAAGAAAGAGTATCAAATGTTATTTTCTCCTTTGTTGAGGAGGTGGGGGGGGATGTCCCCTTTAAAAAAAGGAGATGGACACGTCAATATCATGGGGTAAAGAAAAAAAAAATGAAAAATAACATGAGGTATAAAGAAGAAGCTGGGAGTCGAACCCGAGTACATACATACATTACGTTGTGAAGCGATCAGTCTTATCCACAAGACCAATTTGCCTCACTGCTACTAACTGGTTCACTTCTTGGTGTTATAGCACTTTCTGCATGTTAACGACTTTTATATGTTGATTTACTGATTTAACGATTTCGGGATGCATAATTATTCATATTTTTGCAGTCCGATGTTGTCAAGATTGCCCGTAAATGTTTTCTTTCAGTTACTGATATTTCTGATATAATAGTGAGGTTTTATGTTATTTTCATTTATTTTGCAATCTGCTGACTTAAACTTCAAGTGATATGACAATAGGCCACTGCCCTGACATAGCATAATGAACAGGACACGGATCTATTCAATTTAGGATATGCTACGAATTCTGTAACAGGGCACCAATGAATAGGGAAGCTTGGCTATTCGATTCTGTGTTCAATAGCTTGCACCTGCAGCATCAATTAATGAATTGAAGAAAAAAACCCGACCCTCCCTTCATTGACGGAATATTTTTGTCAATTGCGAGGATTACATAAGAGGTAATAATATCATTCCTGACATTGCAACAATGACCGCATTATGTTGATGTATTGTCCATAAAGGTACTGAGAAGGTCTTTCTCCTTGTCTGCATGGAGGACACGCACTTTGAATATCCCCATAGAAAAAGGATAGAATGAGGCTGTAGTCTCATTTAAAAAAAGGAAAGCGATTTTGGGACAGTTCAAAATAATGCTGGGAAATGGAAATTAAAATGATACCGTTTTAAAAACCAGTTAGATATGGTTTTTGGACAAGAAGCATGAGATAATTCATTGCTCGGCAATCTGGACTGTATTTGAAACAGAGCATCCAATATTCCTGATATTTAATAGTATACTGTCAATGAAAAAATATAACTAAAAAAAATAATAATAATGGACCTCTTTACCCAAGGCTGTGTGTCTTTGTCGAGCACAAAATGATTCTGCTCGGGTATGCAGGCCAGTTGTTAGCCCATATTGGGCTTGAATAGACTTGAATTGAAAGACCCTTTGTTTCACCTCGCGAAGTTTGGGCGTTTTCATATGAGGAGTAAAACCTTGCCCATCATTGAATTCATGTTGTAAAGTTGTTTACAGACTGGAAAAGGATAGCATGGGAGTGTACAGATTGAATAAATGGATGCAAGTAGTACTGAAAATGTAAAAAACTTGTTTGACCTGGCAATAAGGGACTCTTGAATGTAGTTTGAAAATTGGACATGGCTTTGGGCTAACGCTACCGGCCACCGGCTACGCTGACGACCGGCTAGCCACCGCTAGCTGACGACGACCGCCAGCTAGCTGACGACGACCGCCAGCTAGCTGACGACGACCGCCAGCTAGCTGACGACCGCCAGCTAGCTGACGACGACCGCAGCTAGCTGACGACGACCGCCAGCTAGCTGACGACGACCGCCAGCTAGCAGACGACGACCGCGCTAGCTGACGACGACCGCCAGCTAGCTGACGACGCCAGCTAGCTGACGACCGCCAGCTAGCCAGCTACTGACGACCGCCAGCTAGCTGACGACGACCGCCAGCTAGCTGACGACGACCGCCAGCTAGCTGACGACGACCGCCAGCTAGCTGACGACGACCGCCAGCTAGCTGACGACGACCGCCAGCTAGCTGACGACGACCGCCAGCTAGCTGACGACGACCGCCAGCTAGCTGACGACGACCGCCAGCTAGCTGACGACGACCGCCAGCTAGCTGACGACCGCCAGCTAGCTGACGACCGCCAGCTAGACCCAAAAAAAAAGACCCCCCCCCAAAAAAAAGACCCCCCCCCCCCCCCCCCCCCCCAAAAAAAAGACCCCCCCCCATAAAAAAGACCCCCCCCCCCATAAAAGACCCCCCCCCCCCATAAAAAGACCCCCCCCCCCCAGGGGCTCCATTACAGTTTTTTCCTACACTCAGCTGCTTCCCCTCACCAAAGGTCCTTTTTCAAGTTTTTTTTTGAGGAATCCATTGACATATTGTGATTTGGAACCCTTTCCCATACATCAACAACACCAACAATAATTATTTTTATCACACCAAACTTTGAGTGAGATGAAAATGGGTTCTAACATCAGTTTTTCTTTTTCAAAGATTTACAAAAAAAATTAAAAAAAGCACTAGCTGGGAGTCGAACCCGATACCTTCCAATTGCCAGGCGTTTGCCTATCCACTAGACTAATGTGTCACAGTGGTAATTTTCATGTATTTTTTGATATTGATACTTATTGTTGTAGATGTAGCAAAAGACGTATTCTAACTAATTCAGAGAGTCGCTTGTTAAAGAAAGAGTATCAAATGTTATTTTCTCCTTTGTTGAGGAGGTGGGGGGGGGATGTCCCCTTTAAAAAAAGGAGATGGACACGTCAATATCATGGGGTAAAGAAAAAAAAATGAAAAAATAACATGAGGTATAAAGAAGAAGCTGGGAGTCGAACCCGAGTACATACATACATTACGTTGTGAAGCGATCAGTCTTATCCACAAGACCAATTTGCCTCACTGCTACTAACTGGTTCACTTCTTGGTGTTATAGCACTTTCTGCATGTTAACGACTTTTATATGTTGATTTACTGATTTAACGATTTCGGGATGCATAATTATTCATATTTTTGCAGTCCGATGTTGTCAAGATTGCCCGTAAATGTTTTCTTTCAGTTACTGATATTTCTGATATAATAGTGAGGTTTTATGTTATTTTCATTTATTTTGCAATCTGCTGACTTAAACTTCAAGTGATATGACAATAGGCCACTGCCCTGACATAGCATAATGAACAGGACACGGATCTATTCAATTTAGGATATGCTACGAATTCTGTAACAGGGCACCAATGAATAGGGAAGCTTGGCTATTCGATTCTGTGTTCAATAGCTTGCACCTGCAGCATCAATTAATGAATTGAAGAAAAAAACCCGACCCTCCCTTCATTGACGGAATATTTTTGTCAATTGCGAGGATTACATAAGAGGTAATAATATCATTCCTGACATTGCAACAATGACCGCATTATGTTGATGTATTGTCCATAAAGGTACTGAGAAGGTCTTTCTCCTTGTCTGCATGGAGGACACGCACTTTGAATATCCCCATAGAAAAAGGATAGAATGAGGCTGTAGTCTCATTTAAAAAAAGGAAAGCGATTTGGGACAGTTCAAAATAATGCTGGGAAATGGAAATTAAAATGATACCGTTTTAAAAACCAGTTAGATATGGTTTTTGGACAAGAAGCATGAGATAATTCATTGCTCGGCAATCTGGACTGTATTTGAAACAGAGCATCCAATATTCCTGATATTTAATAGTATACTGTCAATGAAAAAATATAACTAAAAAAAATAATAATAATGGACCTCTTTACCCAAGGCTGTGTGTCTTTGTCGAGCACAAAATGATTCTGCTCGGGTATGCAGGCCAGTTGTTAGCCCATATTGGGCTTGAATAGACTTGAATTGAAAGACCCTTTGTTTCACCTCGCGAAGTTTGGGCGTTTTCATATGAGGAGTAAAACCTTGCCCATCATTGAATTCATGTTGTAAAGTTGTTTACAGACTGGAAAAGGATAGCATGGGAGTGTACAGATTGAATAAATGGATGCAAGTAGTACTGAAAATGTAAAAAACTTGTTTGACCTGGCAATAAGGGACTCTTGAATGTAGTTTGAAAATTGGACATGGCTTTGGGCTAACGCTACCGGCCACCGGCTACGCTGACGACCGCCAGCTAGCTGACGACGACCGCCAGCTAGCTGACGACGACCGCCAGCTAGCTGACGACGACCGCCAGCTAGCTGACGACGACCGCCAGCTAGCTGACGACCGCCAGCTAGCTGACGACGACCGCCAGCTAGCTGACGACGACCGCCAGCTAGCTGACGACGACCGCCAGCTAGCTGACGACGACCGCCAGCTAGCTGACGACGACCGCCAGCTAGCTGACGACGACCGCCAGCTAGCTGACGACGACCGCCAGCTAGCTGACGACGACCGCCAGCTAGCTGACGACGACCGCCAGCTAGCTGACGACCGCCAGCTAAAAAAAGACCCCCCCCCAAAAAAGACCCCCCCCCCAAAAAAAAAGACCCCCCCCAAAAAAGACCCCCCCCCAAAAAAAAGACCCCCCCCCCATAAAAAAGACCCCCCCCCCCCATAAAAAAGACCCCCCCCCCCCAAGGGGCTCCATTACAGTTTTTTCCTACACTCAGCTGCTTCCCCTCACCAAAGGTCCTTTTTCAAGTTTTTTTTTGAGGAATCCATTGACATATTGTGATTTGGAACCCTTTCCCATACATCAACAACACCAACAATAATTATTTTTATCACACCAAACTTTGAGTGAGATGAAAATGGGTTCTAACATCAGTTTTTCTTTTTCAAAGATTTACAAAAAAAATTAAAAAAAGCACTAGCTGGGAGTCGAACCCGATACCTTCCAATTGCCAGGCGTTTGCCTATCCACTAGACTAATGTGTCACAGTGGTAATTTTCATGTATTTTTTGATATTGATACTTATTGTTGTAGATGTAGCAAAAGACGTATTCTAACTAATTCAGAGAGTCGCTTGTTAAAGAAAGAGTATCAAATGTTATTTTCTCCTTTGTTGAGGAGGTGGGGGGGGATGTCCCCTTTAAAAAAAGGAGATGGACACGTCAATATCATGGGGTAAAGAAAAAAAAATGAAAAAATAACATGAGGTATAAAGAAGAAGCTGGGAGTCGAACCCGAGTACATACATACATTACGTTGTGAAGCGATCAGTCTTATCCACAAGACCAATTTGCCTCACTGCTACTAACTGGTTCACTTCTTGGTGTTATAGCACTTTCTGCATGTTAACGACTTTTATATGTTGATTTACTGATTTAACGATTTCGGGATGCATAATTATTCATATTTTTGCAGTCCGATGTTGTCAAGATTGCCCGTAAATGTTTTCTTTCAGTTACTGATATTTCTGATATAATAGTGAGGTTTTATGTTATTTTCATTTATTTTGCAATCTGCTGACTTAAACTTCAAGTGATATGACAATAGGCCACTGCCCTGACATAGCATAATGAACAGGACACGGATCTATTCAATTTAGGATATGCTACGAATTCTGTAACAGGGCACCAATGAATAGGGAAGCTTGGCTATTCGATTCTGTGTTCAATAGCTTGCACCTGCAGCATCAATTAATGAATTGAAGAAAAAAACCCGACCCTCCCTTCATTGACGGAATATTTTTGTCAATTGCGAGGATTACATAAGAGGTAATAATATCATTCCTGACATTGCAACAATGACCGCATTATGTTGATGTATTGTCCATAAAGGTACTGAGAAGGTCTTTCTCCTTGTCTGCATGGAGGACACGCACTTTGAATATCCCCATAGAAAAAGGATAGAATGAGGCTGTAGTCTCATTTAAAAAAGGAAAGCGATTTTGGGACAGTTCAAAATAATGCTGGGAAATGGAAATTAAAATGATACCGTTTTAAAAACCAGTTAGATATGGTTTTTGGACAAGAAGCATGAGATAATTCATTGCTCGGCAATCTGGACTGTATTTGAAACAGAGCATCCAATATTCCTGATATTTAATAGTATACTGTCAATGAAAAAATATAACTAAAAAAAATAATAATAATGGACCTCTTTACCCAAGGCTGTGTGTCTTTGTCGAGCACAAAATGATTCTGCTCGGGTATGCAGGCCAGTTGTTAGCCCATATTGGGCTTGAATAGACTTGAATTGAAAGACCCTTTGTTTCACCTCGCGAAGTTTGGGCGTTTTCATATGAGGAGTAAAACCTTGCCCATCATTGAATTCATGTTGTAAAGTTGTTTACAGACTGGAAAAGGATAGCATGGGAGTGTACAGATTGAATAAATGGATGCAAGTAGTACTGAAAATGTAAAAAACTTGTTTGACCTGGCAATAAGGGACTCTTGAATGTAGTTTGAAAATTGGACATGGCTTTGGGGCTAACGCTACCGGCCACCGGCTACGCTGACGACCGCCAGCTAGCTGACGACCGCCAGCTAGCTGACGACCGCCAGCTAGCTGACGACCGCCAGCTAGCTGACGACCGCCAGCTAGCTGACGACCGCCAGCTAGCTGACGACCGCCAGCTAGCTGACGACCGCCAGCTAGCTGACGCTAGCTGACGACCGCCAGCTAGCTGACGACCGCCAGCTAGCTGACGACCGCCAGCTAGCTGACGACCGCCAGCTAGCTGACGACCGCCAGCTAGCTGACGACCGCCAGCTAGCTGACGACCGCCAGCTAGCTGACGAAAAAAAAAGACCCCCCCCAAAAAAAAGACCCCCCCCCCAAAAAAAAGACCCCCCCCCAAAAAAAGACCCCCCCCCAAAAAAAAGACCCCCCAAAAAAAAGACCCCCCCCCCCATAAAAAGACCCCCCCCCCCCCCCAAGGGGCTCCATTACAGTTTTTTCCTACACTCAGCTGCTTCCCCTCACCAAAGGTCCTTTTTCAAGTTTTTTTTTGAGGAATCCATTGACATATTGTGATTTGGAACCCTTTCCCATACATCAACAACACCAACAATAATTATTTTTATCACACCAAACTTTGAGTGAGATGAAAATGGGTTCTAACATCAGTTTTTCTTTTTCAAAGATTTACAAAAAAAATTAAAAAAAGCACTAGCTGGGAGTCGAACCCGATACCTTCCAATTGCCAGGCGTTTGCCTATCCACTAGACTAATGTGTCACAGTGGTAATTTTCATGTATTTTTTGATATTGATACTTATTGTTGTAGATGTAGCAAAAGACGTATTCTAACTAATTCAGAGAGTCGCTTGTTAAAGAAAGAGTATCAAATGTTATTTTCTCCTTTGTTGAGGAGGTGGGGGGGGGGGATGTCCCCTTTAAAAAAAGGAGATGGACACGTCAATATCATGGGGTAAAAAAAAAAAATGAAAAAATAACATGAGGTATAAAGAAGAAGCTGGGAGTCGAACCCGAGTACATACATACATTACGTTGTGAAGCGATCAGTCTTATCCACAAGACCAATTTGCCTCACTGCTACTAACTGGTTCACTTCTTGGTGTTATAGCACTTTCTGCATGTTAACGACTTTTATATGTTGATTTACTGATTTAACGATTTCGGGATGCATAATTATTCATATTTTTGCAGTCCGATGTTGTCAAGATTGCCCGTAAATGTTTTCTTTCAGTTACTGATATTTCTGATATAATAGTGAGGTTTTATGTTATTTTCATTTATTTTGCAATCTGCTGACTTAAACTTCAAGTGATATGACAATAGGCCACTGCCCTGACATAGCATAATGAACAGGACACGGATCTATTCAATTTAGGATATGCTACGAATTCTGTAACAGGGCACCAATGAATAGGGAAGCTTGGCTATTCGATTCTGTGTTCAATAGCTTGCACCTGCAGCATCAATTAATGAATTGAAGAAAAAAACCCGACCCTCCCTTCATTGACGGAATATTTTTGTCAATTGCGAGGATTACATAAGAGGTAATAATATCATTCCTGACATTGCAACAATGACCGCATTATGTTGATGTATTGTCCATAAAGGTACTGAGAAGGTCTTTCTCCTTGTCTGCATGGAGGACACGCACTTTGAATATCCCCATAGAAAAAGGATAGAATGAGGCTGTAGTCTCATTTAAAAAAAGGAAAGCGATTTTGGGACAGTTCAAAATAATGCTGGGAAATGGAAATTAAAATGATACCGTTTTAAAAACCAGTTAGATATGGTTTTTGGACAAGAAGCATGAGATAATTCATTGCTCGGCAATCTGGACTGTATTTGAAACAGAGCATCCAATATTCCTGATATTTAATAGTATACTGTCAATGAAAAAATATAACTAAAAAAAATAATAATAATGGACCTCTTTACCCAAGGCTGTGTGTCTTTGTCGAGCACAAAATGATTCTGCTCGGGTATGCAGGCCAGTTGTTAGCCCATATTGGGCTTGAATAGACTTGAATTGAAAGACCCTTTGTTTCACCTCGCGAAGTTTGGGCGTTTTCATATGAGGAGTAAAACCTTGCCCATCATTGAATTCATGTTGTAAAGTTGTTTACAGACTGGAAAAGGATAGCATGGGAGTGTACAGATTGAATAAATGGATGCAAGTAGTACTGAAAATGTAAAAAACTTGTTTGACCTGGCAATAAGGGACTCTTGAATGTAGTTTGAAAATTGGACATGGCTTTGGGGCTAACGCTACCGGCCACCGGCTACGCTGACGACCGCCAGCTAGCTGACGACCGCCAGCTAGCTGACGACCGCCAGCTAGCTGACGACCGCCAGCTAGCTGACGACCGCCAGCTAGCTGACGACCGCCAGCTAGCTGACGACCGCCAGCTAGCTGACGACCGCCAGCTAGCTGACGACCGCCAGCTAGCTGACGACCGCCAGCTAGCTGACGACCGCCAGCTAGCTGACGACCGCCAGCTAGCTGACGACCGCCAGCTAGCTGACGACCGCCAGCTAGCTGACGACCGCCAGCTAGCTGACGACCGCCAGCTAGCTGACGACCGCCAGCTAGCTGACGACCGCCAGCTAGCTGACGACCGCCAGCTAGCTGACGACCGCCACTAGCTGACCCGCCCTAGCCGACCGCCAGCTAAAAAAAGACCCCCCCCAAAAAAAGACCCCCCCCAAAAAAAAAGACCCCCCCAAAAAAAAAGACCCCCCCCCAAAAAAAAAGACCCCCCACAAAAAAAAGACCCCCCCCCCTTAAAAAAGACCCCCCCCCCCAAGGGGCTCCATTACAGTTTTTTCCTACACTCAGCTGCTTCCCCTCACCAAAGGTCCTTTTTCAAGTTTTTTTTTGAGGAATCCATTGACATATTGTGATTTGGAACCCTTTCCCATACATCAACAACACCAACAATAATTATTTTTATCACACCAAACTTTGAGTGAGATGAAAATGGGTTCTAACATCAGTTTTTCTTTTTCAAAGATTTACAAAAAAAATTAAAAAAAGCACTAGCTGGGAGTCGAACCCGATACCTTCCAATTGCCAGGCGTTTGCCTATCCACTAGACTAATGTGTCACAGTGGTAATTTTCATGTATTTTTTGATATTGATACTTATTGTTGTAGATGTAGCAAAAGACGTATTCTAACTAATTCAGAGAGTCGCTTGTTAAAGAAAGAGTATCAAATGTTATTTTCTCCTTTGTTGAGGAGGTGGGGGGGGGATGTCCCCTTTAAAAAAAGGAGATGGACACGTCAATATCATGGGGTAAAGAAAAAAAAAATGAAAAAATAACATGAGGTATAAAGAAGAAGCTGGGAGTCGAACCCGAGTACATACATACATTACGTTGTGAAGCGATCAGTCTTATCCACAAGACCAATTTGCCTCACTGCTACTAACTGGTTCACTTCTTGGTGTTATAGCACTTTCTGCATGTTAACGACTTTTATATGTTGATTTACTGATTTAACGATTTCGGGATGCATAATTATTCATATTTTTGCAGTCCGATGTTGTCAAGATTGCCCGTAAATGTTTTCTTTCAGTTACTGATATTTCTGATATAATAGTGAGGTTTTATGTTATTTTCATTTATTTTGCAATCTGCTGACTTAAACTTCAAGTGATATGACAATAGGCCACTGCCCTGACATAGCATAATGAACAGGACACGGATCTATTCAATTTAGGATATGCTACGAATTCTGTAACAGGGCACCAATGAATAGGGAAGCTTGGCTATTCGATTCTGTGTTCAATAGCTTGCACCTGCAGCATCAATTAATGAATTGAAGAAAAAAAACCGACCCTCCCTTCATTGACGGAATATTTTTGTCAATTGCGAGGATTACATAAGAGGTAATAATATCATTCCTGACATTGCAACAATGACCGCATTATGTTGATGTATTGTCCATAAAGGTACTGAGAAGGTCTTTCTCCTTGTCTGCATGGAGGACACGCACTTTGAATATCCCCATAGAAAAAGGATAGAATGAGGCTGTAGTCTCATTTAAAAAAGGAAAGCGATTTTGGGACAGTTCAAAATAATGCTGGGAAATGGAAATTAAAATGATACCGTTTTAAAAACCAGTTAGATATGGTTTTTGGACAAGAAGCATGAGATAATTCATTGCTCGGCAATCTGGACTGTATTTGAAACAGAGCATCCAATATTCCTGATATTTAATAGTATACTGTCAATGAAAAAATATAACTAAAAAAAATAATAATAATGGACCTCTTTACCCAAGGCTGTGTGTCTTTGTCGAGCACAAAATGATTCTGCTCGGGTATGCAGGCCAGTTGTTAGCCCATATTGGGCTTGAATAGACTTGAATTGAAAGACCCTTTGTTTCACCTCGCGAAGTTTGGGCGTTTTCATATGAGGAGTAAAACCTTGCCCATCATTGAATTCATGTTGTAAAGTTGTTTACAGACTGGAAAAGGATAGCATGGGAGTGTACAGATTGAATAAATGGATGCAAGTAGTACTGAAAATGTAAAAAACTTGTTTGACCTGGCAATAAGGGACTCTTGAATGTAGTTTGAAAATTGGACATGGCTTTGGGGCTAACGCTACCGGCCACCGGCTACGCTGACGACCGCCAGCTAGCTGACGACGACCGCCAGCTAGCTGACGACGACCGCCAGCTAGCTGACGACGACCGCCAGCTAGCTGACGACGACCGCCAGCTAGCTGACGACGACCGCCAGCTAGCTGACGACGACCGCCAGCTAGCTGACGACGACCGCCAGCTAGCTGACGACGACCGCCAGCTAGCTGACGACGACCGCCAGCTAGCTGACGACGACCGCCAGCTAGCTGACGACGACCGCCAGCTAGCTGACGACGACCGCCAGCTAGCTGACGACGACCGCCAGCTAGCTGACGACGACCGCCAGCTAGCTGACGACGACCGCCAGCTAGCTGACGACGACCGCCAGCTAGCTGACGACGACCGCCAGCTAGCTGACGACCGCCAGCTAAAAAAAAGACCCCCCCAAAAAAAGACCCCCCCCCCCCAAAAAAAAGACCCCCCCAAAAAAAAAGACCCCCCCAAAAAAAAGACCCCCCCCCCATAAAAAAGACCCCCCCCCCCCCCCAAGGGGCTCCATTACAGTTTTTTCCTACACTCAGCTGCTTCCCCTCACCAAAGGTCCTTTTTCAAGTTTTTTTTTGAGGAATCCATTGACATATTGTGATTTGGAACCCTTTCCCATACATCAACAACACCAACAATAATTATTTTTATCACACCAAACTTTGAGTGAGATGAAAATGGGTTCTAACATCAGTTTTTCTTTTTCAAAGATTTATAAAAAAAATTAAAAAAGCACTAGCTGGGAGTCGAACCCGATACCTTCCAATTGCCAGGCGTTTGCCTATCCACTAGACTAATGTGTCACAGTGGTAATTTTCATGTATTTTTTGATATTGATACTTATTGTTGTAGATGTAGCAAAAGACGTATTCTAACTAATTCAGAGAGTCGCTTGTTAAAGAAAGAGTATCAAATGTTATTTTCTCCTTTGTTGAGGAGGTGGGGGGGGGATGTCCCCTTTAAAAAAAGGAGATGGACACGTCAATATCATGGGGTAAAGAAAAAAAAATGAAAAATAACATGAGGTATAAAGAAGAAGCTGGGAGTCGAACCCGAGTACATACATACATTACGTTGTGAAGCGATCAGTCTTATCCACAAGACCAATTTGCCTCACTGCTACTAACTGGTTCACTTCTTGGTGTTATAGCACTTTCTGCATGTTAACGACTTTTATATGTTGATTTACTGATTTAACGATTTCGGGATGCATAATTATTCATATTTTTGCAGTCCGATGTTGTCAAGATTGCCCGTAAATGTTTTCTTTCAGTTACTGATATTTCTGATATAATAGTGAGGTTTTATGTTATTTTCATTTATTTTGCAATCTGCTGACTTAAACTTCAAGTGATATGACAATAGGCCACTGCCCTGACATAGCATAATGAACAGGACACGGATCTATTCAATTTAGGATATGCTACGAATTCTGTAACAGGGCACCAATGAATAGGGAAGCTTGGCTATTCGATTCTGTGTTCAATAGCTTGCACCTGCAGCATCAATTAATGAATTGAAGAAAAAAACCCGACCCTCCCTTCATTGACGGAATATTTTTGTCAATTGCGAGGATTACATAAGAGGTAATAATATCATTCCTGACATTGCAACAATGACCGCATTATGTTGATGTATTGTCCATAAAGGTACTGAGAAGGTCTTTCTCCTTGTCTGCATGGAGGACACGCACTTTGAATATCCCCATATAGAAAAAGGATAGAATGAGGCTGTAGTCTCATTTAAAAAAAGGAAAGCGATTTTGGGACAGTTCAAAATAATGCTGGGAAATGGAAATTAAAATGATACCGTTTTAAAAACCAGTTAGATATGGTTTTTGGACAAGAAGCATGAGATAATTCATTGCTCGGCAATCTGGACTGTATTTGAAACAGAGCATCCAATATTCCTGATATTTAATAGTATACTGTCAATGAAAAAATATAACTAAAAAAATAATAATAATGGACCTCTTTACCCAAGGCTGTGTGTCTTTGTCGAGCACAAAATGATTCTGCTCGGGTATGCAGGCCAGTTGTTAGCCCATATTGGGCTTGAATAGACTTGAATTGAAAGACCCTTTGTTTCACCTCGCGAAGTTTGGGCGTTTTCATATGAGGAGTAAAACCTTGCCCATCATTGAATTCATGTTGTAAAGTTGTTTACAGACTGGAAAAGGATAGCATGGGAGTGTACAGATTGAATAAATGGATGCAAGTAGTACTGAAAATGTAAAAAACTTGTTTGACCTGGCAATAAGGGACTCTTGAATGTAGTTTGAAAATTGGACATGGCTTTGGGGCTAACGCTACCGGCCACCGGCTACGCTGACGACCGCCAGCTAGCTGACGACCTCCAAGAAAAAAGAAAAAAGAAAAGAAAAAAAAAAAGACCCCCCCCAAAAAAAAAATTTAAAAAAATCAAAAAGACCCCCAAAGGGGCTCCCTAACAGCTTTTTCCTACACTCAGCTGCTCCCCCTTCACCATAGGCCCTTTTTCAAGTTTTTTTGAGGAATCCATTGACATATTGTGCATTGGAACCCTTTCCCATACATTAACAATCAACAACACCAACAATAATTATTTTATCACACCAAAATTGGAAAAATGATTAACTTTTAATATCTGGCTTTTGGGCTTTAAAACAAAATACACTAGCTGGGGATCGAACCCGATACCTTCCACTTACTAGGCGGTTGCTTATCCACGAGACCACTTTGCCTCACTCCGATTACCTGGTTCACTTTTAGTTGTTAACACTGTGTTTTTAGTTGTTAACACTTTCAGCTAGCTGACGGCAGGCGCAGCTATACCCCCTAAAGGCAGACGCGGATCCAGGGCGCCGGGAGGACCTCCCCCCCCCCCCCCCCCCACAAAAAAAGAGAGAGAGAGAGAAGGAAAAGAAGGGAAAGGGAAAGAGGAGAGAAAGGGAAAGAAAGAAGAGGAAGAGGAAGAAGAAGGGAAAAAAAGGGGGAAGAAGCAGATCAAGGGCCGAAAGGGTCTTGGATCCCAGCTGTCACCCCCCCCCCCCCCCCCATTACAAAATAAGAGAGAATGATGAAAAGGGAAAGAAAAAGGAAAAGAAGAGATAAAGGGAGGTAAAAAAAAGGAAGAAGAAAAGAAAAGAAGCGGGATATCAGTTGCAATTTTGCCGCCAACAAGTTGTAGTTCAGAGGGGCCAAAAGGCCCTAGACCCCACGCCAATAAACGCTACGCTCTGCCTTATCGTAAATACTACTTCCCCAACCTACTTAGAGAAACGTTCAGCGAGGCCTGCATAAAAAGTGGGTGGTGCGGGGTCTTTTTCTACCCCCCCCCCCGAAACGTTTTTGCTTATTTCGCCACTGCCGGTGTCACCATTACGTACCAATATTTGGCTAGCATAATTTGAAATTGAGGCCCCCTAACAAATCCTAGATCTGCGCCTGGGGCCCCCCAAAGGGGCTCCCTAACAGTTTTTTCCTACACTGCTCCCCCTCACTCTAGGCCCTTTTTTTTCCTTTTTTTGAGGAATCCATTGACATATTGTGCTTTGGAACCATTTCCAATACATCAACAACACCAACAATAATTATTTTATCACACCAAAATTGGAAAAAATGATTAACTTCTAATATCTGGCTTTTTTGCTTGAAAGAAAAATTGTAACTGATCTCCCCTACCTTTCTTCTTCCTCTTCCCCCCCCCCCCCCATACTTCTCTCACCCTCTCTCATTTAAGTTTGGTGAGGGAGGCAGGGGCCTTTCGCCCCCTCCCCCGATCCACACGATGTTGATGGGATTAATCGCAACTGATCTCTGCTTCTTTTCACCCTTTTCTTTTTCTACCTCTTTTGTGTTCCATTTTAGCTCTCCTCTTTCCCTTTCCCTTCTTTTCTCTCTTTTTTTTTTTTTTTTGGCGAGAAGGGGGGGGGGGTCTGGGGGGGCAGAGGCAAAGGCCTTTCTCCGCGATCTTGGGGGGGGGGGTAGTGAGCACCTTTTTTTTTTTGGCCCTCGAAATTTTAACAATTTGCACCACCCCCCCCCCCCCCCCCCCCCCCCCCCCATCCCCCCTACTAGATCCGCCACTGCCTGTAGTTTCATCCCTAGCTAGCTGGTTAAGCTGAATATGGATTATCCAGTCGTTTCATTCATTAAGTATAATTATACTTGTATCAGGGATAATGAGAGTACATCCCTGTTTGTTTTGACAATGTATACGTGTGGACTAGAGTACGGACATTCGGTGCGGCAGGAGGACTATTGGTGCGAGACCTCTTCAGCACAGATTGTCCGTCAGACATTTGAGGCGCGCACGGAATGTCCGACACGGACATTCTGCGCGGATAAAATCCGCACCGATCGTCCGCTCTCGATCGATCTCTAATAGTCGGACGATCGGTGCGGGTTACATTCTACGCGGTCACACCGGCCGAAATCGCGGGGGGGGGGGGGGGCAGGGGGGGGGGGGGACTTCAACTGTTATGGTCAATGTTTGCCAAGTACACCTCTACCTAGTGGATCTTAGGGGGGGGGGGTCACGGCCCTCTCTTTTGCTTGTCATAGAATTATGGTGTATATATATAGAACCCCTATTCAGCTAGAGCTGTTAGATATTTGACTTCCACCGGCTTCTTCTTTATCCTATTCAGGGTTTTCTTTTTTAGTCAGTGATATTATTGACTTGCCAAAAATCTTTTAAATTCAGAACGAGACCCCCCTCCCGGCAAAAAATAAATATAGCCTATAGATCTATATCATCTGTTTTTATAACAAGTGTCTTTCAGAAAAATTAGTTATCAAAACAATTTTTTTTCTTCAATTACTAAATCTATCTCTTTCCGACTCCACCATCTACATTAGAAGTTAATATGAAGAAAATAATCAGAGATTTTAAATGAAGCACAGCATGTCTTGCGGATAGGCGCTCGACCAGCTACATAGGCTACGCCCTATATATAGTGCTCTTTTTTCATTTTTTTTTTTTAAATCTCTCAAATATAAATCGATGTTCAACCCCTTTTCATTTCACTAGAAGTATACATTGTTAATGTTATTGTTTTAATAAAAGGAGAGGAACTGAGGGAGCGGGCCGGGGGGGGGGTGAAAGATAATAAGAGAGCTGGGAGAGAGAGAGGGGGAGATAAAGAGAGAGAGAGAGAGAGAGAGAGAGAGAGGCGGAAAGAGAACAAGTAAAGAGAATCCAATATCAAATAAAGTTAGTAGTATGAAGAAAAAAGTCGATCCACATAATTATTACAATTAATTTAAAATGGATTCGGGGGCCCGATATTAAAAATTGGGCAATTATATAATTATTATTGTGGCTGATGTTTGAGAAAGAGGATAAAAGCACTTAATGTCAATAAATTCTCTGCCTCCCCCTCCAACAGAAAGAATTTCACCCAAGTGTTGCCATGTCAGGAATTCACGTTTAATCCCCTTAGTAATCCTACTGAAAAAAGTGCTGAACGAGCTCCGCTTTTAAGTTAATACCCTTTTTGAATTAGGTACTCTTTTAAAGTCCTTGATGCTATGGCTGGGAAAACACTGGCAGGCGCGGATCCAGGGGGCCGAGCGGGCCTTGCCCCCCCCCCCCCCCCTGCAAAAAAAAAAGAGAGAGAAGAAAGGAAAAGAAGAGAAAGGGAAAGAGGAGAGAAAGGGAAAGAAAGAAGAGAAGAAGAAAAGAAAAGGGGGAAGAAGGAGATCGGGGGAGGGGGGGGGGGGCGAAAGGGCCTTGCCTCCAAGGCTGTTGCCCCCCCCCCCCTAATAAAAAAAATAAGATAGAAGGAAGGAAAGAGAAAGAAAAAAAGGAAAAGAGGAGATACTGGCGTACTGATACGGGGAGGAGGGGGGCTTGGGGACATCTAATGCTGAAATGACATAATTTCCGAGATTTACAGCCATTACGGCGGGGATCGAGAGCCTGGACCCCCCCCCCCCCCCCCCTTAAAAAAAAGTATATTAAAGAGAAATAAAAAAAGAAAGAATAATTAACTGCCAGTGTCAACAAATAATGAGGCATCAAAATATGCTCATCTGATGATAATTTAATGTATAAAACCCCTGAGCTTCTGGGGGCTCCGCCCCCTGGACCCAACACCAATTTGTGTCCTGCCAATGTCGAAAGGTATAAGAATATGTTCATCTGACAGTAATTAAATCCCCTACCCCCTGTTCGGTTGTATTAAGCACATTTTTTGTTTTGCTCTCTAAAATTAGAAAAATAGAAAATGAGCCCCCCCCCCCCCTTGGCACACAAGGGGGGGGGGCTTGAGCGCCAGGGGGGAGGGGGGCTCATCTCCCAAAAAAGGTAAAAGGTGTTTGAACACGTTTTTTTCCGGGGGGGGCCCTGGATCCCCCACTGGTGTTTTACATGGTCATTCCAGTCAAGTTTTTCATTGATATATTCACCAAGGAACTTTGTACATGTCTTTCTCGCTGTAGAAAAAAACACATCTATTTTATTATTATTGTGGTGGGCCAGTTAATGAGTTGAAGAAGACAAGTTCGAATATAAATGAAAACACAAGAAGCTCGGAATTACAGTTGAAGTCCACTTTATTAAATATATAAGTCAGCCGAAGCTCCAATCGTTGCAAACGAAGAGTATTATTATTATTATATAAACATTGTAAATAAGCTGCTTCTCTCAGAGGCTGGGCGGCCCTATTGATCGTAACTAGCAGCACATCCTACTAAACATGTTACAGGAATGAAATAAACTCACCACAAAATCCCGCACATGGCATATAGTACTACAGCACCCGAAGAGTTTTAGATATCCCGCGATATACCCAGCCAACCAGGAGGACCCTTACGCAGCCAACCAATTACAAGACGGGATACATACAATTACCCTTAGGTCATCCAACCAATTAAAAGAGGAGTTATACCTTTAATTAATTATAACCAATGACAGAGCATCATAGATACAAGTAATTTGAACTAGTCACCGACAAAAATGGGAGGAGTCTATCTCTTCGCGAGAATGTCGCGTCACTGGCAAAACAGTCTATTGTCTAACGTGTTATTGGAAATGAACACCTGTACATCTTGATGCAGGAATTCATTTCCAACGTGCGTATCGAAATGAACACTTTAATCTAATGCAAGAATTCAAAACCAGGGGTTGTTTACCAGTTCCCGGCATACTATTGGAAACATAATTAATGCTATTTAACTTTTAGGTGTATACCAAGTCAAACTAATAATCGTACCATTAATCAACCCAGCCCGGCTCTTCTATGGCTCTAGCGCCCCCTTTAGCCACAAATCGCCCCTACTAAAATGATCTTTCACCTGGAGATCGCACAAAATTGAGATAAAATATTAGATTACCAACTGGGAATCATTTAACCAAGCAATACATATCTTTGTTGCTTTAAAGCACAATTTTGTCAATATACCATCTACACAGCATATTTGGGCTGCATTAACAAACACTTCAATAACAAGAAGAAAAACAAACAAAAAATTCAAAAAAAATACACAAGAATGACAGCTAACATCCTCTTTGCAATGTCAATTACTGATTACCTATGCATAATTACATTAAACAACAACATCTATCTGTTTTAAACCAATCGACCAGGAAGACCCACGAACGCCATGTCTTGCGCGCCCCGTAAGTGCAACCCAGCCAACAGAATATAATGTCAGGATGATGTCATGCCCTTCCTCTTCATTGGAGCTGGATATCCCTAGACCTCCAAATCAAAGGCAAGCAAAAACATCATCCCTCGATCTTAACTGCTCCCAAATATGGAAAGGTATAACCAGAACAAAAACGACAATACAATGACATCGCGCAAGGTCAACTGGTAATTGTAATAAACAATTTAACACAACCAATGACATATGATACACAAATCTACAGATCACCCGGTAACCACTATACAAACAACCTACATGCATAATTATATTCCCTAATACCACTCTGTCCTCAAAGAGTCATCATGAGAACCAAACATCTCACTGGATGCAAGACATGCCTTATTATATATATATATATACATACAATGATATACCTACAATTAACACCTATTCTCATAACCCTGCATAATATATTGATCTAAAAATCCCCAGCTTCAACTGCAACCAGCAGTGTGTAATCATCAAATCGAATCGACTCGTAACTAACATTACATTACATCACGTATGATATATATGCAATAATTAATGTCTACTAAATGTAATGTAGACTCCAACCGCTTATTTTTTTATATTTTTTTATATACAGTTACCCCAAAAAAATAACAGTAAGTGCCAACTTGGAACAGGATGGCTTTAAAAAAAAACGAAACATCTGGCAACAATAATCTGGTACATCGCAAATATATGAATGATATCAGGAAATACATCATACAGGACAACTAATGGAGCTGGATATCCCAAGACCTCCACAACGTACTCCGTATGATGTCACCCTCTATCTTTACAATATAAAATACGTGTAAACCAATCTATAAGTTTCACACCAACATATTTACACATGAACTCTGATATACTGAATTCCTAACTACATATTCATATCGGTTATTTTGATTTCTAAAAAAAAAACATATTTTCAGCGAAAACATTGGAATCATGAATCAAATCAAAATATACATGTATCTAACACCAAAAAGTCGATTGAAAAATTTACAAGCCAGTTTGACCGTCCGGGCATAACCGTGCATCCCCAGAGAGTTCAGATGCACTCCGTCAAGACTGTATCTGCATGGGTGCTTGTAGGCCTCTATGAGGCCACACCCAGACACAGTCCCGACGGAACACCTCACCCTCCCCCAACTTGTTGAATAAACAAACTCGTTGGTTGTACTCCTCCAGGGATACACGGCTACCCCGGAACACATTTGTCCGTGGGAGCACCGGGAGGATAACGGTCACCAAGGGCTTTACCCCCCGGCGACCCAACTCCTCCAAGAACTCCCACAGAGCAAAACAAATCATTGGTCCCCATGTCCAAGATAAGTACATCTGGACATCAGTGAGGACTGGATGTAATTGAGATAATATTCTCGTCTGGAATGTATCCTGTCGAAGGATAATCCTCCCTGGCCAAAACACTCGACCCTCAAATGCCCTGATCTATTGGGACTCGCAAAGTGCCATGCACTCTACCTGTGAGACGTCTCACAAAACTATGACCAAATAACAGGTATTTCATGAAAATAGTAAAAAAAACATCGTTAGGAGCGCCCAGCCTCTAAAAAAAATGCTTATCCAAAACAAGTGACCAGATGTATAGTCAAAGAAGGAATTATAACATCAAACATTTTTTTCCAATAACAGAAAAAAAATTTGAATTACATTATCTAACCGATTTGGGTAGACCATATGGATTTGAACGTTTGCCTTGTGTGGCACGCGCCGAACAGTGAGGAGGAGGAGCGTCCCTAGTAATAGTTACCCCACTTCTGGCTTGTTGTATATTAGGAAACTTTAACCTGACCTCATATTCCTCTTCGGAACTACTTGTATCCTCACTACGAACATGAACATCTGGTTCATCACCAAAGGGTGACATCCTTAATAAAGTATGATGCACCATTCTGGCAGGACCGCCATGCATTGGGCGAATCCTAAATACATCTTCATGTTCATTAATCCAAACTACAACAAAAGGATCTTTCATATAAGTATCCTTAACTTTATGACGACCTGGAAAAGCACATTGCTTAAGGTATACTACAGAACCAACACTTGGTTGAATAGGAGGTACATGTATGCCTCTATCATAACACTTCTTATTACGCTTAGCTACAGTCTTAACATTATCTTCTACTATGCTCTTAGCTCGGAAATAAAACTCCGCTTGAGTCTCCACAAAGTGTTGATCCCAATCAATTAAATTTTTACCTAATAAAAAATCTAAAGGAATGCTAGCAGGCCTCCCAAACATTAGTGAATATGGAGTAGCCCGTGTAGAAGTATGAGGGGTGGTGTTATATACAAAAACCAAATGTGGCAATAATTCTGGCCATTTGTGCCTGTCTTGGACACTCAAGGACTTAATTAACCCGAAAAGTGTACAGTTAAATCGCTCTGCTTGAGCATTACCTTGCGGATGATAGGGGGTAGTATGGGACTTCCTTATACCATACAACTTGCATAACTCTGCAATAATCAAAGATTCAAAATTCCTACCTTGATCACTATGAATCCTATTTGGGATACCAAACTTAAAAAACCAATGCTCCTGTAATACTTTGGCTGCAGTGGTGGCCTTCTGATCTTTACAAGGCACTGCCTGAGTAAACTTAGAATACACATCCGTTATAACTAAAACATCCTCAAAACCACCTTTACCTTTATCTATTTTAACAAAATCTATCGCGACTACTTCCAATGGACTAAATGCCAAAAGATGTCTAAGGGGTGTTCTTAATTTGGGTTATCTCTCTTTTGTGATGCAACAATGTTTACATCGAGCGACGTGTTTAGCTACATCCCTCGACATTCCCGACCAAAAAACTTTTCGACGTAATAACGCATAAGTTCTCTCTCTTCTTTGATGCCCCCAAACTGAATGGGCTTTTACCAGAACTTCTTCATGCAAACAATCGGGTAATAGTATTTGGGTAATCTTTCCCAAAATAGGATCTGAGATATGTCAAACTAATAAATTGTCTTCTACGTCTATACAGGACCACTGCTTAAGGAGTTGTTTCACTCTTGGTGATTCGGATGCGGATGGAGCCTAGTATTCCCCAGGTTTCCAACGATACTCCACACGCGCCTAAATACAACCAAGCACAGAGTCCTCCCTCTGCATTAGCCCTAACTTAATGTTACCTAGAGAAGGAAATAAACTAGGAGGGTTGGAAGGGGGTGTGAGTGGTTCTACACGATCCTGCTGAATTCTAAAAATAGATGAATGCAAAACTTCTTTTGTAATATCATCATGATTGACAATTGGATACTCTGGGTACCGACTAAGGGCATCAGCACACCTATTCTTAACACTTGATCTAAACTTAATCCAAAATTAAAAGGTGCCAACTGGGCTACCCAACGTATCTCGGTAGCCCCGGATTGTTATCCGTAAATATTACAAATGGGACTCCTAATAAGTGATCTCTAAACTTGTCCACTACTGCCCACTTTAATGCTAACAACTCTAATTTAAATGAACTTAAATCTGGGTATTTCTTTTCTGTTTCTTTTAATTGCCTACTAGCATATGCTATGGGATGACGCCTTCCATCCTCCCCTACTTGTGATAAGCAAGCCCCTAAACCTTTCAGGGAAGCATCAACTTCTAAAACAAAACTTTTTGAAAAATCCGGATAACTCAAAACTGGTGCCTGAATCAATTTTTTTTGAGCAAATTACATGAATCGTTCATTAGAGCATTCCACTCAAACTTAGGTAGTTTTCCCTTCTTTCCTTTTACTAAAGGGGGAATTAACTGAAACAATGGTACAGCTATCTTAGCAAAATTATTAACAAAATGTCTATAATATCCAGCTAATCCTAAAAATGAACGTAACTGATCAGCATTTTGAGGGATAGGCCAATTTTGAATTTTGACAATTTTGCTCTAATCCACTCGAATGCCACTAGCATCTACTACATGCCCCAAGTAATGAATCCTATCTTGAAATAGAAAACATTTTTTACCTTTCACTTTCAACCCAAATTCATCTAATTTTGCAAACACTTTGTCCAAACGCGAAATCTGTTCATCATTACACCATTACATTTCAATCATAATATTTGCCTTACGTACATTTGACACGGATCATTGTTGTTTTGCAAACATAATATTAAGATATAACACTCAGACATATTTTACAAGAACAGAAATACAAAAACAAACATTGGTACATTAAATGCGATATATAACGTGTAAAAATTCACTTCCATTATTGGTATTGCAACTTTTCTTCAATTAAGTTAAGTACTTTTAGCTGTCTTAATTTAAATGAAAAAGGGAACATATATCATCAAGGCACTCTTTAGGTAAAATGAGGTGCTCTGTCATAGACAGACTACCTATTGATTTTGTCAGAATTTTCTTTCTTTCTTTCTTTTTTTTATTTCTCCGCACTTTTTGTGCTGATGATTACTCAAAATCGGTAAGGTCAATTTCTTTCAATTTTGGCACAGTCATAGGTCCTTGTTATAAGACGTATCCAAAACATTTTCAAGTTCATCAGATTATCGTGATGTCATCCAGGCGCCATTTTGTGAAATTTTCTAAAAATCAACTCATGATCATATCTTCATTACGGAAAGTAATTTCTCATTCATATTTATCATGAATAAGGTCAATATCCGTCCAGTCAATTCCAGGTCAATAAACACGTGCGACATCAGACACCCCCATCTCATTTCTCCAATACTTAAAGCTTTAATGACCTCATGACCTTTGTGATGACTTTGTGACCTCCTGTCCTTTGACCCTTTCATGCAGAGCTCTCATTCAGGTCACCGTCGATGTCAAAGTCATACGGGTTGGAGGGGTTCCTCTCGTAGTACCCTGCCCTGGCCACTGCAAGGAGCTTGGCAGCCTCAGACTTTCCTGTCTCCACCACCATGGATCCAAATAGGCTCTTTTCATCCTTGAGGAGGACATAGGGTTCATCAAACTCTATGATACGACCCTGGTCCAGCACCTAAAATCGAAAAAGACAAATAAAGCGGAGTACATGACAGATTTTTTAATAGAGCATAACTTGCCTCTAGCTGTTGTTGTTGTTGTTGTTGTTATTATTATTATTATTTATTATTATTATCGCTGTGGTCAAACTAGGACAAGGTCCCTTGTTTGACCTTCAGGCAGAAATGCAGAGGGTGGGATCATAGATGTGATAAAGAGTAATCCCCACAGTCTTGCTACAGATGGGAGCACTCACATTGAAGACTACAAACTGTACCCTCTGGTTGTGAAATATTTCGCTGAATCCCTCAGGCGTGTCTATACCACATTGATGTCTATGGTCGAGATTAAACAGTCTACTGCAGCCAAGATTTTTGAAAGACTGGATCTGGATCTGGAATAGTGCTGTAAGTCAGACGCTATGTTCATGTTCGGTTCGGTTCGGCAGAGTTCGGCAATTTTTAACCGAACTTGGTTCGGTTCGGGGTTCGGTAATATTATAGCAATCAGCATTATAGCCACGGCAGTCGGCACTGGGCAGGCCGGCCGGCCGGGCCCGACCAGCACGTAGGACTTCTGCCCACTCCTGATGAAAAACACTGCTTCCGACAAGCATGATTTTCACATTAGAAAAACTGCTCTAAACGTAATTATTTGTGAAGAAAAGTACTACTTACATCTGTATTTCCGTCTTGAATCGTGTTTTATTTTCAATTTTAAAAGAATCATGTTTTCAATTTGTCAATAAATAATATTTTTAAAAGATTTTCCGAGACGGTTGTTGTCTGATATTAGAGTCATGAAAGCTGCCATCTTGAATAGCAACTCAGGCTCGTCGATAACTGTTTTTTATAAGTGTTTATTTTCAATAGGAAAAATATAAAATCCCTATTTTTCCTAAATAAATACCATACTATAATATATATTTATTTCATTATTTATATTGTAAAATTTGTCTGAATGGGTTTGAGCTGAACTTGTTTTGATCAGCGCCTAGATCACGCATATTGTTTATGGCTTGCGATCGCGACGCAGCAGAGGTCAGGATTTGGGATTTAAATGGCGCCAGTGAAGTCGCTCCCACAACTGGATAGGCATAAATCACAAAGGCGGAAAATGGGAAAAAAGTAAATATAAAATGAGCAATCATGACATGAAGATTACGTACAAAATGACAAGTTTATTAGCTTGCGAAAACATTAAAAATTTTCTGCCGAACATCCGAACCAGGCCTTTGTGTTCGGTTCGGTTCGGTTCGGTTCGGTTCGGTTTGGAAGTGCCATGTTCGGCGAACTTCCATTCGGTTTGGCTGTTCGGCTACAGCACTAATCTGGAACTATCCAAAAGAGGTATCAGCTGGAGCTGTTTGTCATTTGATGCTGACAATACAAATGTCATGCAAGGTACAAAGTCTGGGTTACATGTAGCATATCATCTGAAACAAGCACATGAAGACATCTACATGGTTGGTTGTGCATGCCATTTGATGAACATTGCAGCTGAAAAGGCTGCAAAATCACTGCCAGTGGACATTGAAGAGCTGCTAGTGGATGTTCACTTCTACCTTGAGGAATAGCAGCAAGAGGAAGTCAACATTGAAAGAATTTCAATATTTTCATGATGTAGAGGTACAGACATCATAAAGCATGTGATAGCACACGGTGGCTTTCCTTAGACTTGTGCATCAATCGACTTCTTCAACAGTGGCCTGCATTGGTGGCATTCTTCTAGAAGGAAGTATCTGGAACTGCACAGACAAAAATCCAGAGAAAGAGAAGGGCATCTTCATCATCAGCACCTGCCCAAAAAAGCCAAATCAACTTAACCTATCATATCAGGAAAAAAGAACAATGCAGGAGTTACGTCTCTATCTGTCAGATGCATCAACCACATTCAGATCCTCTATCACATCCAAGAAGGAAGACCTAAAGAAAGGAGTATCTACACTTATTAGTTCTAAGAAGGTTAACACTGCATTCTGTGCATTCAAGATTTAATTTTTAATGCCAGTTTTCAAATTTACAGTTATGTTCTTGCTATTATTGTTATTATTATTATTGTTTGTACCCTCTTGTATCCTTGAATGTATGTATATATTGTTTATGTTGCTTGTATATATGTATGTCACTCACCAGTGGAGGACAAATTTCTGTATTGTTTAAATCAGACAATAAATTATCTTGAATCTTGTGTTACCAAGGAAACTGCTGTCATGAAAAGCAAACCGGCTCAACCTCCTATATTGTTTTTCATGAAGAATCCACCAGTAGTAGCCTTGACAGTTGCATCCACAAATAAGTCTAAAGTGAAAGGTGCAAGGAAAGCAGGGATACATGTAGGAGCTGGAAAACTTGTGGCTGCAAAAGTAAGCTTCATGCATTTTGTATATTTTATGTTTAATGATGCTGCCTATTACCAGTATGTATGAATGTATCTACTGGTACATGTAGTATATTTATCCTCTTATATGTCGTGTATTTGATGTTTACATGTATAATGCTGTATTTTAATCATCATGATGTATTTTACCTTGTAAATGACCTGCAATTCAGCTACGGCTGCAAGAACGTCATGTTGAATAAACCCTTATTGAATTGAATTGAGAAAAAAGTGAGCAGTGGTACCACCAAGGGCAGTGTTTCAGTAAAGAAAAGTAATCCAGCTACATGTTAACCCTCTAAATCATCGAAGGGAAAGACCTCCATCTAAATCTGTGCAAGGTACAAAGAGAAAACAGAAAGACAGACAGACATCCAGAGTTGATTCCAACAAGGAAGCATCTTCATCTAAATCTGTGCAAGGTACAAAGAGAAAACAGACAGATCAATGCAACTGGAGAAGGAAAAGCAAGGAAAACTAAAGAGAAGAAAATTGACTCTATTATAAAGCCAAAGACGAGACCTCAACGAGTTGTGGAAGCACTCAGTTCAGACAGTACAAAGCTTTACTGTCTGTTTTTATCTGCATCCAAACCAGCAACCTACAAAGATCTTCAGGAGCAAAAGAAGATTGCAGAGGGGGAGGTAGCTGGTACCTCCAGTTCAAAATAACAGCCTTTTCACACAGGTGTAAAATTCGTTAAAGCTGATTAGATTAAAGAGCTTTAAACTAAACAGCTTTAGATACATCATTTACACACAGACAATTTCGGTGCGGTCGTTTGAGATTCACTGCTCTTTAAACGCTCAGTAGGGCCATTGCACATTTAAGAGCAGTGCCCGGTCTTAGCTCCGCCCAGTTAAGGACGTATATCCGTTCAGATACAAAATATCTTGCTCTCTCTGCGTATCTGCAGCCTGCTCTGACCGGCGAATAGGTCGCAGCTTCGTATCTGTCCGAACATTGTATAAACGACGTTCACAAAGGGAAAATTTACCTTAACATTATCTTAACTGGGCTATTTCAGACCAGGTTTTTACTAATATTTACTAATATCTTGGCCGTTTCACTGCCGATCGCTGCGAAAATTTGCGTACATGTCAAGTAAAGTGTATAGAATACTATGGCAATTTCAATTTTTTGAAAAAACCACTCATTTGCATATTTATGGTAATTTATGCAAATAAGGTAATAAAATTCACATTTTTGCCAATAAATCATACATTATTCATATTTAAGCATTCTTTTTCACTACATATATTTTTAGACCATTTGGAATATCACAGGGGGGGGTCAAATTTACCCCCCCCCCCCCCCCCCCCAGTTAATGTAGGGTTAAAGCTGTTAGTTAAACAACTTTAAACTAATCAGCTCTAGATATGATGAATTTTACCCCTGTGTGAAAAGGCTGTAAGATTGGTATGGATTTCAGAGTATTATTTCCTTTTGTTCAGACAATAAGTTAAGTTTTCAAGTTCTGTTTTACCTTGGACCATGTATGGAAGCCACTGATGAAAAAATGCTGGGAGTGTTTTTGTTGCAAACTGACTCCGAAATCGACTTATTTTGTGCCAAAGGGGTAATGTAATTTTGGGGGTCAGTCTGTTGTCGGTCTGGGGTTGGTCTGGAGCAGAATACAATACTCACCAAGACACGGTCACTATCCATGATGGTATTGAGTCTATGGGCAATGGTCAGCACTGTACACTGCCTGAACTTCTTCCTAATGGTCAGTTGAACCAACTGGTCAGTCCTGTAAAGAAAACACATTCAAGACATATAATTCAGTGTTACCAAGGGGGACTATTCAGGTATTCAAACTATTACAGTTGTGATATACAGATCAGTCAAAAACCTATTGTGTTTTTTACAACCCGCAGATCATACAAAATGCAATTACCGCCCAAAGACCTCAAGAAATACCCCCTGTGAGGGAAGTTTTCCAAACAAATTGTTCTGCTGAATCTAAAAGGCTTGCCACACTCCACCCAGGTGTAATAAATGGGTAGCTGGCAGGAAGAAATTTCTTGAATGCTTGATTGCTTTCTCATGGTAGCAGGGCTAAAGCCGGAGTAATAATAAGATTGCAGGGCCCTCAGGGAGAACAAATTGTGACGAGGCTTCCTGGAAAAAAAGACATATTTATTGTTATTATTATTATTACATGTGCACGAAAAAACATATTGTCTTTGCATTGTATATTCACCTAGGGTCTACATTAGCCGTGGCTTCGTCTACAATGAGGATCTTATTCTGATGTAATACCGCCCTCGCTAGGCAGACCAGCTGCCTCTGTCCGACGCTGAAGTTTGTCCCTCCCTCGGACATTGCCATCTCCAGTTTCTCTGAGTTTTCTTCCACGACAGGCTTGAGCTGGACCTGGACAATTCATCACAAGGCCGGGTTAACAAAATGATATAATTGAGATAGAATAAAATGAAATAATTAGGAAATTGGATGGAAAATCAACACTAAGGTCTGCATGATGACAACCCTCCACCCTCCCCCCCCCCCTAAAAAAAAAATACCCTCAAGGACGAGTACTCCTAAACATATCGTCCGCCGGCTGGCAGAAGGGCGTTAATTATTTGCATTTAAAGTTTTGTTTTATAATTAAACTACTTTCCGTCCCGAAAATTGGTTTAAAACTTAAAACACTAATAGAAATGTTATAGTAGAACACGGCCACATTTTTTTTTTGGAAATAAGTAAGTTTTATAAAAGTTTGAGGCAATTTAGGGCTAACGCCCTTCTGCTTAATGCTTCATTTTTTACCTGAAATTCAAGCTTATGCCCTTCTGTCAGCCAGGCGACGATATGTATATTGTAGCCCCTTAGGACATCTAATCCAACTGAGTGTGATCTTCTCATAACTCTATGAGGGGACAGTTGGTCACAGTGAGTAGAGGGGGGGGGGGGGGCGGGGGTTGCCAATATCACACATGACCAACAAGTTAACTATTTGTTCTATTTGTATACCATCAACAGGGCTTAAATTAATCCAAGGCCACCAAGACCATGGTCGTGGATGCCCTTTTGATTGGCCTCAATGCCCCTCTTATTGGCCTTGGAGATTTTTTGTGCCCTTTCCAATTCTTCCTATTTGTGCTGTAATACAGGAATGTGCCCTAAAAATATTGAAATTTAAGGCCTGCATCAAACCTATCTCAGTGGCCATTGGAAATCTCTATGATAGTCATGTACATGTATGTTGAGAACATGTAGTACCGGTAGTCATGTATTTGTCTCCCGAGAGAGAGAGAGAGAGAGAGAGAGAAATGTGTGTTGTAGAACTTGTCTAGAAAAGCCACCTGTCTACAGTGACCACTTCCTCTGTTTTCCTTGGCAGGTCTCAATAGACAAGTTTGACTGTACTTGTAATTTGAAATTGGCTCTCATACAATCATGTACCACACAAATCTTATGTATTTTTATTGTGCAAATGCTACTTTTTTATATCCACAATTGTCATGTGTTTCCTTGTAATCCATCTGTACTGGAAAACCAACTTGTGTATGGTAACAATAAATAAAGAAATAATAAAATGTTGCAAGCTCTTCATCCTACCTCTTCCAGTGCATTCCACATATCCTCATCTGTGTGATGGTTGAATGGGTCTAGGTTCTTCCTGAGGGTTCCACTAAATAACACAGGATCCTAAGAAACATTAAGAGGACATGGTTTCCGTGGCAATGACCTTGAAAATTTCTTCACATATACAGTGATTCCCAGTGCTGTTACGTGTACATGTGTATATCAAAGTAATGTAGACATAATAATTCTAAGTAGCTCTGAATGAAATGATGATTTGTCTCTTTTAAAAGAAAGAGTAAATAAAACTGAATGTATAATAGACTGTACAAAAAGTAAGAAAGAAAATGTCATTCTGTACAAGAAACTAATACCAACATTTGCATTTGGCTACATGTACTTGACGCTCTTACTTTGGAACTAGCACCAAAGGTGCTATGCATTATCAACAACTCTGGTTTTTTTAATTTAAATTATGTTATTATTATCAAGTATTTGGCATCACCTGTGCCTGGGAGGGGAAAAGCGAACTGAATCACTGTGACCCTCGGGTCTCTCCTCCCAGTATAACTCATTGGGGGTGTGCAGGTGACCCATCAATTACACCGGGGTTTCCCCTACTCTTACACAAATAGTGCAGTGGGTTCTTAACATGCACAGGTGGTGACTCTCCTCTACACGAGGCCTCCATTTAACATCCTAACTGAGGGACAGAGTGTTTACCACTGTAACCCAGTCTGCATCTTTGAAACATGGAAGGGGCACGTCAACATCACGCAGGCTTCAGTCATCTGCCTTGGTTGGTTTTCAGTCAACAAGCAGAAGCTTTACTTACTGAGCCAACATATTAATGAATCATAATTTCAACTATATATTGATCTTTCCTTCTTAAACCGAGAATCTCTCAACACAGTCTCACCTGGGGTATAAATGATATGCGTTTCCTCAAGGCATGGAGACCGATTTCTGTGATGGTGACACCGTCGATCTTTAGGATTCCCCTGGGCTCCGTCAACCTCATGAGGGCAGCCATCAGAGAACTTTTACCTGCTCCTGTCCTACCGACGATACCAACCTATTGCCAAATATACACCAAAATAACGGTTGGAAAAATACAAGCATAACCCTGGACATAAATGTACACCAAGAATTATAGTCATTGGTGTTACGTTGTCAGTTGATTTATATACCAACATAACCAAAATTAATAGTTATAGAGAGAACTTTTACCTGCTCCCGTCCTGTCGACAATACCAACCTAACACCAAACATAAACAATTAGGTGTAAGATTGATATTAATCTAACACCGCATATACACCAAGAATAATTGTCATTAGGCGTTTGATGTGCACTACCGTATAACACCATCTTAAACCCAGAATCATGGTCATCGTTGTTAAGATAATACCTGTCTAACTCCAAAAGTAAAGCAAGGATAATAAACATAGACAAAGGGTTTATTGCTTCACATTTCCGTATCACACAGACAAGTGAGTTCACTCAAGGGCTTTGTTATTACTTGCCATTTATTTACTTGACAAAAATGGTTTCAATTTTTCTGCTGTGGTTTATCCAGGTGGTTTACAGCATCAAATGTGAACAAGGCCTTTCTAAGGTTTTTTGATTTACTGACCTTCTCCTCTGCTCGTATAGAGCATCTGAGGTTCTTGAGGACTAGAGGTCCATCGTCGCTGTAGGAGACCGAGACGTCTTCAAACGTGATGATGCCATGCTTCGGCCAATCAGCATCAGGTTCGTTCTCCTTCTCTAGAGAAGCTTCTGGCTTCAGCTGCGAGTATTCTATAACCCTCTCTGTTGAGGTCATCTGAGAGAGAGAGAGAGAGGGACAGAGAGTCAAACATTGATAAATGATAGACTTTGAATGTATACATAATGCCTCTCTGAAGTAAAGAAATTCTGTCTCTGAATGATTTATTCTATAAAAATCATGGCATTCTGGTTCTTTCTCATTTTCCAGAGGAAATTAGGTTCAGCCAGGAGGAGGGTTCTATAACACCGCCATCAAGGACATCTGAGCAAGAGACAGAACTAAGCATTGATGAAATAAGGAAAGCATATGTCTATGAATAATATGATCTATGAAAATAATGACAATCCGGTAGATTCTTCTTCTCGATAGGGGCTTCAGGCTTCAGGCTGGAATATTCTATGACCCGCTCTCTTCAGGTCACCTGAGAGAAAGAGATTTAAACATTGACACATGGGTTTGTATAGTCTACTACATATGTCATTCAATAAAATTCAGAAGTGAGACTAGTACCCCATTCACAGTGGCCTCAAACACCGCGACAGCAGCGGGACTGTCCCGCTGCTGTCGCGGTGTTGTCTTCAGTGTGAAGGCTCGGACCCGTTATAAACGGGATAACACCGCCTCGCGATAACGCCGCGACAAACTATCGCTAGGTTCGCCTAGCTACAGCAGCGGGACAGTCCCGCTGCTGTCGCGGTGTTTACTCAGTGTGAAGGCTCTCCGCTATAACACCGCGACAAACACGTGTGATTTGTTTACTTACCTATCACTGACCTCTTTTCTCCAGCAATGGGGAACACAAAGTGAAATAGAAATAAAGTAACCAGTGGATTCAAATTGATTTTATTATTATGTAGATATTATAATTATCCAAATAAAAATATTTCACACTTCAAAAAATTAAAATATTCTGACTGGAAGCAATAAAAATGCTAGTTTTTTTAAAAAGTAATATGATCGAGGATACAAAAAGCAACTTGACATGTTTACCTTTTGCGCGCAATTTCAAGCAATCGAAAACCCCGCGCTGAAGTATTTCCGGTCATATCGGGGTCACTCGCGGGTCATGAGCCATGCATACACGTGTTTGTTACGGAGGTAATAAAAATCACCCGCTGCAGCGTGAATGGGTACATGATATTTATCCCGCTGCTGCAGCGGGATAACTTTTCTACTGTGAATGCATTTGTAGCGGTGTTATGGCGGTGTCGCCGCTCCGCTACAACGCCGCTACAAATTTCAAAACCACTGTGAATGGGGTATAAGTCATATAAAACAGAAGGAAAACTTCAACCTGCCTTCTTCCATTATCTAACTATAGTCCAATCTTAAGTACAGCTTTGGGTTTCAATTTTAGTAGCATAGAATTTGACTCCCCCTTAGAAAAGAAAACTCCCACCTGTCTATTCATGGAATGTACTGGGTGCATAAAATGAATAATATACAAATATTTGTAAGTCACTTTTACAAAGCATTTGTGAATATATGCACTGCATGCAGGTTAAGTCACAATTGGATAATAAAACAATTAGACTTGTCAAGTTCAATATCCTGGCTCATTGTGGCTTAACTGAGTGCAGTGCATACATGTTATCGCTCATGCACGAGCTTCATAACATGAACTATTCATTTTATAAATCATCATCACATAAACTAAAGCACAAAACAAAGGATGCAATTAATATCTTAAGGTAGAGTACACGTGCCACTTACATGTACATGTTCTATGGGAGGATGCTACACTTACATGTATTGTGATTTAAGGGCAGGGTTGAGAAAGAGGTGAGTATTAAGATCAAAAAGTTACCAACGGATGTTAAAGATGAAAGGAGATTTAAAGGTAAAGATTAGTTTTGGAAACGCCCCCCTCTCAAACAATGAAATGGAAGCTCTTATTACCAAACATGTGAAAGAATATGTTTTGACTAATTACGTGATGATACAAATTTTGCAGAGAAACTGCCTACTGATTGATATATTTGGACCTGATAGATATCGTGCACGTGTTGTGTAGTCCCATATACATCTTTATGTGTACAGTGCTTGTAACTCTACCAAGACTGGGCCAAATTTCTTATCATTTTGATGATTCCAGAACCTTGCAGTAACACCCAATACCGGTACTTATATGCTAGATGATCAACCTTTCTAATCGATTCCACAACGTTTCTTTCACAATGCAATCACATGACCATAACTGGTCTTTGTCTAGCTTTAAAGCTTACCGAATTTTCTACCTCAGCACTCTGTATAACGCCCCACTGGAAATCATCCATCAGCTGAAGAGAGTAGGTCAATGATAAACCAACCAGAGATGAGTTCAACTCTAATACTACAAAAGAGATAAGAAGAGAATATATTAGTATATGTGCATTATACAATATGATAAACACTCCATTCAATTTATAAGTCATGGACACACACAAAAATACAATTGGCATAAAAAAGAATTCTCTGGCTATTTCCCTAAAAATACAAGAATCCCCCCTGAGAAAATAAAAATATATGTAAGACATGAAGACAAATAACTTAAAGCCCCACTGTACTACTTATGGCTACTTGCTCCTTCTATACAGTGCGTCCCAGAAAAAACGAAACCGAGAATTATCAATGTTTTATCATAACTTAATCACATTTATATTTAATAAATGACACATATTTGGAAATTTGAAATCCTCCTCTTCATTTGATGCAACTTATTATGATTCATATTTCACGCATGAGTGTTAAAATCAATTTGAGGAGAGGGAACCGAAA